>NC_140997.1:124004745-124198719 GCF_052327205.1 Somniosus microcephalus
GAGAGAGGGAATGGGGGTGAGTGGGGAATGGGGGAGGCAGGGGGAATGGGGGGAGGGAGGAGGAATGGGGGGAATGGGGGGGTGAGAGGGGCTAATGGGGGGTGAGAGGGGGGAATGGGGGGTGAGAGAGGGGAATGGGGGGAGAGAGGGGGAGTGGGGGTGAGAGGGAGGAATGGGGGGTTGAGAGGGGGGAATGGGGGTGTGAGAGGGGGGAATGGGGGTGAGAGGGGGAATGAGGGGAATGGGGGTGAGAGGGGGGAATGGGGGTGAGAGGGGGGAATGGGGGGGTGAGAGGGGGGAATGGGGGGTGAGAGGGGGAAATGGGTTGAGAGGGGGAATGGGGGTGAGAGGGGGGAATGGGAGGTGAGAGGGGGAATGGGGGGTGAGAGGGGAATGGGGGTGAGAGGGGGGAATGGGGGGGGTGAGAGGGGGAATGGGGGTGAGAGGGGGAATGGGGGTTGAGAGGGGGGAATGGGGTGAGGGGGAATGGGGGTGAGAGGGGGGAATGGGGGGTGAGAGGGTGGAATGGGGGGTGAGAGGGGGAATGGGTGAGAGGGGGAATGGGGGTGAGAGGGGGGAATGGGGGGTGAGAGGGGGAATGGGGGGTGAGAGGGGGAATGGGGGGTGAGAGGGGGGAATGGGGGGTGAGAGGGGGAATGGGGGGTGAGAGGGGGAATGGGGGGGAGAGAGGAGGAATGGGGGGGAGAGGGGGAATGGGGTGAGAGGGGGGAATGGGGGTGAGAGGGGGAATGGGGGTGAGAGGGGGAATGGGGGTGAGAGGGTGGAATGGGGGTGAGAGGGGGGAATGGGGGTGAGAGGGGGGAATGGGGGGGTGAGAGGGGGGAATGGGGGTTAGAGAGGGTAAATGGGGGTGAGAGAGGGGGAATGGGGGTGAGAGGGGGAATGGGGGTTGAGACGGGGGAATTGGGGTGAGAGAGGGGAAATGGGGGTGAGAGAGGGGGGAATGGGGAGTGAGAGGGTGGAATGGGGGTTGAGAGGGGGGAATGGTGGTGAGAGGGGGGATGGGGGTGAGAGGGGGGAATGGGGGTTGAGGGGGGAATGGGGTGGTGAGAGGGGGGAATGGGGTGGTGAGAGAGGGGAAATGGGGTGAGAGAGGGGGAATGGGGGTTGAGAGGGGGAAATGGGGGTGAGATAGGGGGGATGGGGGTGAGAGGGGGAATGGGAGTTGAGAGGGGTGAATGGGGGTGAGAGAGGGGAAATGGGGGGAGAGAGGGGGGAATGGGGGTGAGAGGGGGGAATGGGGGTGAGGGGGGGAATGGGGGGAGGGAGGAGGAATGGGGGTGAGAGGGGGGAATGGGGGGGTGAGAGGGGTTGAATGGGGGTTGAGAGACGGGGAATGGGGGGAGAGAGGGGGGAACGGGGGGGTGAGAGGGGGCAAATGGGGGTGAGAGAGGGGGGAATGGGGGGTGAGAGGGGGGAATGGGGGTTGAGAGGGGGAATGGGGGTGAGAGAGGGGAAATGGAGGTGAGAGAGGGGGAATGGGGGGTGAGAGGGGGAATGGGGGTTGAGAGGGGGGAATGGGGGTGAGAGAGGGGAAATGGCGGGAGAGAGGGGGGAATGGGGGTGAGAGGGGGAATGGGGGGAGGGGGAATGGGGGGAGGGAGGGGGAATGGGGGGAGGGAGGAGGAATGGGGGGTGAGAGGGGGGAATGGGGGGGTGAGATGGGGGAATGGGGGGTGAGAGGGGTGAATGGGGGTGAGAGGGGGGGATGGGGGGGGAATGGGGGGTGAGAGGGGGGAATGGGGGTGAGAGGGCGGAATGGGGAGTGAGAGGGGGGAATGGTGGGGAATGGGGGGTGAGAGGGGGAATGGGGTGAGAGGGGGGAATGGGGTGAGAGGGGGAATGGGGGGAGAGAGGGGGGAATGGGGGGTGAGAGGGGGGAATGGGGGGTGAGAGGGGGGAATGGGGGTGAGGGGGGGGATGGGGGGGTGGGGGGGAATGGGGGGTGAGAGGGGGGAATGTGGGGTGAGAGAGGGGAAATGGGGGTGAGAGAGGGGGAATGGGGGGTGAGAGGGGGAATGGGGGGTGAGAGGGGGAATGGGGGTTGAGAGGGGGGAATGGGGTGAGAGAAGGGTAATTGGGGGGGAGAGAGTGTAGAAGTGCCTTACTTCTTAGCTCTGGGTAATGACTCAATACACACTTGGATTCGTCAGACGGACAGGCCTTTTATTTTCTCTTGCAAGGGGAATCAGCACCTCTACTCAAGGGGTGAGGCTACTATTCCAATGATACAGCGTAAGCGTTCCATATTTATACAGTGTAACAAACAAGTTTAATTGACATTCCTTTGTTCCTCAATCAGGATACATTTTGGATTAATCATTAGGTCTTATGACATATTGACAGAAGGATCCTGGACACATAAGTCAACGGTTAAGATATAACAGGATATGAATCGTGTAACCGGAGGTCCTCCTTAATCTTAATCATGTATCTGGAGACTAGATCTAAAAAATTATTAGGTCACTGGGTATTTCAGAAACGAAACCCATTGTTTCACTTCTACATTCTCATTAGGTGGGCAGACATCTGTTCTTGGCTGTAATCCAGGTACGTGCAATAGCTCTAGTTACACATCGACTCTTTACCTGTGTCAAGTCTGAAAACTTTTACCCAGCAAGCACTTGAAATTAACCCCTTATATCATGTAGATTTCCTCATTCCCCCCTTTTGTCCTTTCTAAGGACAATCTATTTCGCTAAGTTTAAGCTATTTTGAAGGGAATGGGCCTTAGAGGTATTCCACCCTCTGCATGCACAGGGATGTGGCTGCATATCCAGCATTTGGCAAGGTTCTGTCTTTTAGCGTACAGATAACTCATGTATACAAAGGTATTAACTTGATGATAGTTATGCTTATTTAACAGTCTTCTACTTCTCCCTCCTTGTTTCTTAGCGGTCCTATTAATTTTTCTTTTCTGAGTAATTGATGTTGAAACGAGGGGTTGTTTAAAAGGATTATCACAAAACATTGACTTAGCTGTCAGGGCCAGTCCTCCTCTTGAATTACCATTGCAGATAACGCCTCCGTTCGCAGTTTTGTCACTTGGTAATACAGTATCAGGGCATGTGACCCATAGCTTATCAAGCCTTTGTCCACTATCTTCTTCTACTATCTTACCCTGTCTTACCCTAAGATTTAGGGGTTGATACGGGGGTACCTGCATAGTATGGTCCTGGAGCTGGACTTTCATGGTCTCATTATAACATATAATATAAAAGAGATTTTTGGTTAAAAGTACACATTCTTTTATACATGGTTTGCCTTGCAAAGGATCTGGGTAAATCCATATGGCAGTTTCAATTATCGTTAACAAAGGGAACAGTCTTATTAGAGTCCAAATCCAGTTCATCTTGGCAGTGTATCGTCTTCAACTGATGCCTTCTTACAATGGGACGCGTGTATCCATGTTGGTCGCTCCTTTACTTTTACAGCGGTGTTTGTGGTCAGGAGTACTTGGAAGGGTCCCTCAAATCTGGGTTGATGGCCATTTTTTCACTTGAAGATTTTTATGTAGACGTTACCTCCTGGCTCGAAAGTATGGCACTTTCCTTCAGCGGGATTGACCTGGGCTTCCTTCACCTGTTGATGGAAACTAGAAATGCATTTGGTTAGTGCAATGCAATAACTCAACATATCTTCCTCCATTTTATGAATATCCATTTGTTTAGCTGTTAAAGGTGCCGAAAAGGGCAATCTTCGTGGTCTTCCCATGCCGATCTCGTGAGGCGACAATCCTGTAGTTCTGTTGGTAGCAGACTGCATTGTCATTAAAGCTATGGGTAACAAATCAACCCATTTAAGTCCAGTTTCTTTACACAGTTTTGCAAGCTTGTTTTTCAGCATCCCGTTATATCTTTCCACTAGTCCAGCCGACTGTGGATGATAACTGCAATGGAGGTGCTGGTTAATCTGTAAGGCTTTGCATAGTTCCTTAATCAATGTTCCTGTAAAATGGGACCCATTGTCACTTGACAGTTTTGCTGGTGTCCCAAAGCGAGGTACAATGCCCTTCAATAAACATTTAGCAACAGTAGTGGCGTCACTCTTTCTACAAGGAGACGCTTCAATCCATCTTGAAAACATATCAACAATAACTAATACATATTTAAAGCTCATGCACACAGGTAGTTCAATAAAATCCATTTGCAAGTGTACAAAAGGACCCATGGGGTTTGGATGGGATGCGGGCTGTACCTTCTTTATTTTTTTTTCCTGCATTCATGGTCTGGCAGATAATACAATTTTCACAAATTTGTTTTGCCAATTTTGAGATTCCTGGTGCATACCAGGTCTTAAGGATATAGTCCGCCATCCCCCCTTTGCCCGCATGGGTGAATTTATGAACACATCGGGCAATTGGTGATAGTAATGATTTGGGTGCCACCATGCAGCCGTCATGATGAACCCATAAGCCGTCAGTGTTTTTAAAACAATGATTAACATCCCACTCCGTTATTTCTTCAGGGCTAGCCTTTTCTTGATGGGCTAGCACATCATTCAGGGATGGGGTTTGTTGTTGATCTATACTTTCTTTAACTGGACAAGTCTTAACCTGTGATCCTATCTGTGATAAGGCTATGGTTTTAGCAGCTTGATCTGCTGCTGCATTTCCTAGTGCAACCTCATCCAAATGCCCTGTGTGCGCTTGGCACTTAATAATTGCAATCTGTTTACGTCTCTGAATAGCTAGTAAAAGATTTTGCACTTCTTGTGCATTTTTAATCTGGGTTCCCGAGGAAGTCAGGTAACCGCGAATTTTCCAAATTTGTCATGCTCATGTCCAGTGGTCTGGTTATTTCTGAATAGTTCAATATCCATTGTCTACAATAGCCAGTCATTCCTAGAAAATGCTTAATTTCTCTTTTAGTTTTTGGCAACGATATGTTGCAAACGACCTTTATTCTATCCGGCGTTAACTCCCTGTTTTAACAATGATTCCATCACTGGCTCAATTCCTTTTTCTGCTTTCTCTGACAATGGATACTGTGACCTTTTGGGTAATGGTGCAGCTGGATTAATTATAACTTTATAGGGCTGTGCAGTCTAATAGTTAGGAGGTATTTTAAATTTAAAAACGGCTGATAATCTTGTCCTGTTTTGTCATAGCAGGCCCTGCAGTGCAATTTTGAATGCCATTTCCCTAGTTTCAGGGATTCCTGGTATTGTTTTATGGAGCTTGTAATGAATCCCCACGCTCCTAACAGACTGACAAGTTTGGGACTCAAACTTGGGTCGGCAATTTCCCATGCGTAAAGAACAGGGTGTTTTATTTCTGTTACTGGGTACGCATATGCCTTATCTACTTGGATTTCTACCGTTACTCCTGATGGGGAGCAAATAATTGTAGCATTCATTTTGCACAGCAAGTCTCTTCCACATAAATTCATAGAGACATCTCCTGATAACAGAAAGAAGATTTCTTCCTCAAATGCTTCTACTTTTACTGTGAGGGGAGTCGATTGATTCAAGCATTGTAATATTCCAGCCAATCCAGCTATCGGGGTCTTTTTCCCATTAATAGATACACCAAAAAGGTTGCTCCTGTATCTACTAAAATGACATAGGTCTCCCAGCTATTTGCATTTTAATTTCAGGTTCGCTGCGTGAATTTAAAGAAACAACGGGCATTTGGTGGTCTGTGGCGCCTGGGGCTGCTGGTGTCAGTCAGTAATTCTGATCTCTATTTCTCCTAAATCCCTGTCCGTTTGTAGGGTAACCTCCTGACTGGTCCGAAAAAGGGATATGGACAGTGAAATTAGGACCTTTATTCTCTAATGGAGGTCCATTATTGGAGGTTTGGTTCTGACGATTTTTCACAGGGCATTGGTTTGCCCAATGTCCGGGTTGTCCGCAATTATAACAATTACCAGATTGTCCATACCCTCTTACTCTACCACGTCTTCCTCTATATTCCCCTCTATTCATCCTTCTATAGTTACCTTGTTATCCTACCATAATAGAGGAGAAAGGTATTTCTTCGGGGTAATCTTTTTTTTTTCTGACTCAACAAACATAGAGGCAGTCTTTTTATCTGGCTGTTCTCTATTTCTCTCTTGTCCGTTAAACATTCCTCGAGGCAAGTAATTCTTTCTATGTTAAATGAACCATCTGAGGGAAAGGGTCTAGTTCTTATTTACAGTCCATTTGGACCAATTTGGTAGGTGATCAATGGATAATTGACCACAGTTCTTTAACATAAAGGCTGCTGGCGTGCCTTTCTCGGGTGGCTTACTGGTGCTAGCACCCATTTTAGCAGCTTAAATGGTTCACTTAAAACAATCTAAACTCCCGTGACAATCCGTGATCTGCGTTGTACGCCCCTACAGATCAGATTAATAAACTATACATACGTATCAAAATTACAGTCACATCCAATCTTCTTGGTCTTTACTTCAAATCAGTGTCACAAAGTCCTTGACCATTTGTCACTCCGAGTGCCTTTAGAGTTCCGGCGCCTACTTTATGGTCCCGGCCTTCACGTGGGGCATTTGCCCTCTTAATAACCGGCCTGAGGCTAGGCGACTGAAACTCAGCACTTCCCGACTGAATTTAGTCAACTGACTGCAACAAGGTTTTTTTTAATATTTACAACACATTAAGACATATCCTTATGCTTTAAAACTCGAGGGTTCTCAACCCTCGTGGAAGGTATTTCTAACTGGGGAAAATACTGAATCCACAATAGCTTAGTGGATCATGTAAAAGACATCACTATTTTCTCAACCATACATTCCGCCGCAGGACTCACTTCCCCGGCTTGGGTCTTTTCCAACCCCTTCTGCAGTTTTCTTTTCAGCTTAAATATTTTAGTTAAAACATACAACAATTCCGTAACACTCTATGATCTGCGTGGGACGCCTCTACAGATCAGACATGACTAAACATTAATACATATGACAATAAACAATAAACAATACACTTGTTAAACAACAACCAAGGTGTTACTAAATCCCCAACCTATGCAGCCTTACTGGACAAAGTTGATTGATAATAACAAGTAGTTAAATATTCACTCTCATAAACATTAAACATTGACACTGTGTTTCAGACAATCACCCACTCTTCTTCCCTCTACCTTACTCCCTTTAGCCAAATTTTTTAGCAAAAAGGGCCTTCAATTTGTCCCAACTAACTTCACCCACTCTCTCTCCTTCTACCCTACTCCCTTTATGGAACCTTGCTAGTTCAATTTCCAGTAAATCGCTAGCTCCTTAGTTAATCAAATTCCTGACTTAACCTTCTCTCTCTGGTACCTTTATACAGTCCTTTTCTGCACGATCCTGTTCACGGGGCGTCAGCGCCTCATGGCTGATCCTCTGTTCCGTTTCTGAAAGGGAAGCAGTCACAACGGCAGTTTAACCTCCGAACCTTGTGAGTCAATTACCCGATGGCAGTACTGTCCAATGGAATAAACAGACTATCCGCAGCTATGCTTCTGGCAGGGAAAGTCCCCAAAATGTGGCAAAACACCACCTTCGGCCGATGGGATTTTCCCAACCGAGCAACGTACTCGGCGTCTGTTAACTCACCAATTGGTACAGCAAGCCATCTCGGTGGAACCTCCAAATTGTAGAAGTGCCTTACTTCTTAGCTCTGGGTAATGACTCAATACACACTTGGATTCGTCAGACGGACAGGCCTTTTATTTTCTCTTGCAAGGGGAATCAGCACCTCTACTCAAGGGGTGAGGCTACTATTCCAATGATACAGCGTAAGCGTTCCATATTTATACAGTGTAACAAACAAGTTTAATTGACATTCCTTTGTTCCTCAATCAGGATACATTTTAGATTAATCATTAGGTCTTATGACATATTGACAGAAGGATCCTGGACACATAAGTCAACGGTTAAGCTATAACAGGATATGAATCGTGTAACCGGAGGTCCTCCTTAATCTTAATCATGTATCTGGAGACTAGATCTAAAAAATTATTAGGTCACTGGGTATTTCAGAAATGAAACCCATTGTTTCACTTCTACATTCTCATTAGGTGGGCAGACATCTGTTCTTGGCTGTAATCCAGGTACGTGCAATAGCTCTAGTTACACATCGACTCTTTACCTGTGTCAAGTCTGAAAACTTTTACCCAGCAAGCACTTGAAATTAACCCCTTATATCATGTAGATTTCCTCAAGAGGGGGGAATGGTGATGAGAGGGGGGAATGGGGGTGAGGGGGGAATGGGGGGAGGGAGGGGGAATGGGGGGAGGGAGGAGGAATGGAGGGTGAGAGGGGGGAATGGGGGGGTGAGAGGGGGGAATGGGGGGTGAGAGAGGGGGAATGGGGGAGAGAGGGGGGGAATGGGGGGTGAGAGGGGGGAATGGGGGGTGAGAGGGGGGAATGGGGGGTGAGAGGGGGGAATGGGGGGGTGAGAGGGGGAATGGGGGGGTGAGAGGGGGGAATGGGGGTGAGAGGGGGGAATGGGGGTGAGAGGGGGGAATGGGGTGAGAGGGGGGAATGGGGGTGAGATGGGGGGAGAGAGGGGGGAATGGGGGGAGAGAGGGGGGAATGGGGGGGTGAAAGGGGGAAATGGGGGGTGAGAGGGGGGGAATGGGGGGTGAGAGGGGGGAATGGGGGTGAGAGGGGGAATGGGGGGGGTGAGAGGGGGGAATAGGGTGTGAGAGGGGGGAATGGGGGGTGAGAGGGGGGAATGGGGGGGAATGGGGGTGAGAGAGGGGGAATGGGGGTGAGAGAGGGGGGAATGGGGGGAGAGAGGGGGGAATGGGGGGGTGAGAGGGGGAAATGGGGGGTGAGAGGGGGGGAATGGGGGTGAGAGGGGGGAATGGGGGTTGAGGGGGGGAATGGGGGAAATGTGGGGAGAGAGGGGGTAATGGGGGGGTGAGAGGGGGAATGTGGGGGGGTGAGAGGGGGGAATGGGGGGGTGAGAGGGGGGAATGGGAGGTGAGGGGGGGAATGGGGGGGTGAGAATGGGGGAATGGGGGGTGAGGGGGGGAATGGGGGAGGGAGGGGGAATGGGGGGAGGGAGGAGGAATGGGGGTGAGTGGGGGTTGAGAGCGGGGTATGCGGGGTGAGGGGGTAATGGGGGGAGGGAGGGGGAATGGGGGGAGGGAGGAGGAATGGGGGTGAGTGGGGGTTGAGAGCGGGGTATGGGGGGTGAGGGGGGAATGGGGTGAGGGAGGGGGAATGGGGGGAGGGAGGAGGAATGGGGAGGGAGGTAGGGGGGAATGGAGAGAACCGTTCACTGAATTTCACTTGCTCCCCTCTCACTCTCACTCTCCCTTTCCTTTTCCTTCCCCTCTCTCTCTCTCTCTCTCTCTCTCTCTCTCTCCATTTCCTTCCCCACATTCACTCACTCTTCCATGCCCCCTCTTTCCTTGCCCCCGATTCACACTGCATGTTCCATATGCGCACAATCTCTCTCTCCACATTTTCTTCTTCCCCCAAATACTCTTTATCCCCTCGTCCATATTCTTTGTCTTTCTTCCCTCGCATTCACTCTTTTTTTCTCCCCTATGCTCTCTCATGTTCCCACATTCTACGACAACAACGTGCATTTATAAAGCACCCTTAATGTAGGAAAACGCCCCAAAACACTTTGCAGAGGCATAATGAGCAAATGGACACCAAGCCAGCTGCGAGATATCAGCAGGGGCGACCAAAAGCTTGGTCAAAGCGATGGGTTAAGGAGTTTCGTAAAGGAGGAGAAGGTGGTCGAGAGGCAGAGAGGCTAGTCTTTGTCTGATTCCATACCATGGGAATTAGAGTCAGCTTTCTTTAGATTGGAACCCAAGGTCTCCAGAGCCTAGTCACAGCATTCTTCATGGAAGCTATTGCTGTGCTTAGGACGTTGGCCAAGGTTGGGGGCGGCGGGGGGGGGGGGGGCGAGTGGTGGGCGGTGTTATGTTCATTAATAAATAGACATTCTTATTATGAACACAGCTAGCTTTTGCTCGTTACTTTATTGAGCCATGTGGACTTGGTACAGTATCTGTAGAGATGCAGCATTGTGCTCCTGTGTGCAGGCTGCCATCTTGACTGTTGCCTTCCGGGTAGCCTAGCCTCATGGGTAATGTAGTCTTAATATAATATATAGCTGGGTAGTGTAGTTTTATACATACAGCTCTATACAGCTCTGCTGCTCCACCTAGTGTCCACCACAGAATGACATGTTATTGATCACTACATCCCCCTTTCTTTGGAGGTTTAACAAAATCAATATCAATCAACTTTCAAGAAAACAATAAAGATAATATCAGTAACACTTTTGTTAGTGCTCTATAAACATAAACATTTTCAAAACAGTCAACACATTTTCAAAGCTTTACATTGTACTCAAAGATTAAGTCTATCAGGCTCTTTTACTTCACGTGTGGATCTTCTCAACACGGGTAAGTCTGATGTGTCTTCATGAGATTGTTCTGGCGGTGAATGACAAGATGTGGTTGCGGCATTGTCATCAATCTGCTCTTGTATAGATCGAGGTCTCCTTGCGATCTTTGCTTGGAGAGGGTTTCAGTGTTTCCTTCACTCTTCATGCCATAACTCTCAATGTAGTCAATGCACTCTCGAAAAACTGCTGGCAGCTGGATCCCATCATACAGCATAGTCCTCTCAGCAGCCTCGGCTAATGGAACACCAAAGATTGGCCTGAGGAAAGAAGGAGTGTCCACCGGAACTGCTTTCTGCTCTGGTGCAGGCTTCTTCTTTTTCTTTTTCTCTTTCCACTGCTTGACAACATCTGCTGCGGCTATATCTTTGGACTTTTCCTCCTTGTGTTTCTCCTCTTTGTGCTTTTCTTCCTTTGGCTTCTCTTTGACCTTAAAGTCTTTTTCTTTCTTCTTGGAGAAACTAGGCTTTTTGAAGACATGGATACCCTTTGGTCTTTTCATCCTTGATGGGCTCTCTGCTTCATCACCTGAGTCACCTGGTCTGCTTATGGCACAGTTTATACGGTAGACTCTCTTGACCAGTTCTAAGTCTTCACAAGCTTTGTCACCCAGTAGTGAATCAAGCCTTTCAGACACAACAGAAAACATGAGATGATGCACTTTGTCTTTGACTGTCACTTTAAGTCTGCATACACCTAAGCTATCTATTTTCTGTCCATTATAGTCCTTCAGTAGTACTGACTTTTTCTGTATTTTGGGCTTTTCTTTCATATTGTTAATGTCACTCATACTGATTAAGTTTGCTTTTGCCCCAGTGTTCAGTTTCAATGTAACTAATGCTCCATTTATCTGCAGTGGGATCATCCATTTGTCCTCTTTTACTGCATTAACTTTATGTTCAGCATTGTCTATTTCTGAGGGCTGCACATTTTCTGTATCTTTTTGGATATCGTCACATGACACCATTCCTACAAAAAATGTCTCACTTACATCAGTGTCCTCAATCACATTAACTCGTTGCCCTTTCGTCGTTTTTACTTTTGAAAAGCATTGTTTGGCAAAGTGATTCTTTCCATTACACTTTGTGCACATTTTTCCAAACGCTGGGCATTGTCTTAACTGGTGTTTGTAACCACAGCGTTTACAATTATAAATGTCATCCTCTGATTGCTTTTCATTTCTGTTCTGCCCATGTTTCTTCCCCTTGTAGGACACAGCACCGACAGCAGCATTATCACTCATTACATTCGCATCATTATTGATTTCACTGAAAGTCTTCGCGTGATTTCGAGCTAGCTCGCTGGCTTGGCATATTTTCACCGCATTTTCCAAATTTAGTTCGGTTTCTCTCAACAGACGTTCCCTGACTTTTTTATCATGAATACCAAACACAATCTGGTCACGAATCATGGATGCTTTGAGCTCAGAGAAATTACATGTCTGTGCTTTCAGTTTCAGATCAGTTATAAAGCTATCAAAAGTCTCATTTTGTTGCTGTGTCCGAGAACAGAAGATGTATCTTTCATAGGTCTCATTCTTTTTGGGAGAGCAATGTGCATCAAATTTTTTTAGCACATCTTCTAATTTTTCTCTGTTCTCCGCTGGATTAAATACAAATGTATTAAATACCTCTATCGCCTGTGGGCCTGCAACCATAAGCAGCAATGCTATCTTCCTTGCGTCTGGCTTCGTACCGAATCCGATGGCTGCAATGTAGAGTTCGAATTGCTGTTTAAAAGTCTGCCAATTGTAGTCGATTTTTTCTGTGAGATTCAAACGCTCTGGTGGCTTCAAATTCTCCATGTCGCTTTTCACAATTTTCAGCAGATCTTCACCACCCTGGTACCATGTTATGTTCATTAATAAATAGACATTCTTATTATGAACACAGCTAGCTTTTGCTAGTTACTTTATTGAGCCATGTGGACTTGGTACAGTATCTGTAGAGATGCAGCATTGTGCTCCTGTGTGCAGGCTGCCATCTTGACTGTTGCCTTCCGGGTAGCCTAGCCTCATGGGTAATGTAGTCTTAATATAATATATAGCTGGGTAGTGTAGTTTTATACATACAGCTCTATACAGCTCTGCTGCTCCACCTAGTGTCCACCACAGAATGACATGTTAGTGATCACTACAGGCGGTGGGGATGTTGGGTTCCACACCAGGGGCTCTGGAGTGGCTGCGTTCTCCAGGGTGGCCTATGACTGAGTCAGGCCGTCATGCAGCACTGCAGAGCTATGTGTTGCGAACCCCTCCGTTGAAGTCACCAAATTGTACAGGCTGCCTCACACACTCGCCAACGCTGCACCTCCACACGGCCCTGTGAGGTGCGAATCCCTGCAGGGCTGGCAGAGCAGTCGGGCAGCACTCCGCGTCTCTCTCATCAGCGTTTCACAGCGCCAACACCAGCTCCGCACACAGCAGAGGCTGAACCAGTGTTTATAAAGGTTCATCATAATTTCCTTGCTTTGTGCACTTATACCCCCAGGTCTCTCTGTTCATGCACCCCCTTTAGGATTGTACCCTTTAGTTTATATTGCCTCTCCTCGCTCTTCCTACCTAATTGTATCACTTCGCACTTTTCTGCGTTAAATTTCATGTGCCACGTGTACGCCCATTCCACCAGCCTGTCTATGTCTTCTTGAAGTCTGGTCCTGGTGACTTATCTACATTAAATACAGCCAGCCTTTCTAGTACCACCTCCTTATCAATTTTTATCCCATCTAGTATCTCCTCTACTTCTTCCTTCACTATGATTTTGGCAGTATTTTCCTTGGTGAAGACAGATGCAAAGTACTCATTTAGCGCCTCAAACGTGCCCTCTGCCTCTATGCATAGGTCTCCTTTTTGGTCCCTAATCGGTCCCACCCCTCCTCTTACTACCCGTTTACTATTTATATGCCTGTAGAAGACTTTTGAATTCCCTTTTATGTTAGCTGCCAATCTATTCTCAGACTCTCTCTTTGCCCCTCTTATTTCCTTTTTCACTTCCCCTCTGAACTTTCTATATTCAGCCTGGTTCTCACTTGTATTCTCAGCCTGACATCTGTCATATGCCCCCTTTTTCTGTTTCATCTTACTCTCTATCACTTTCGTTATCCCGGGAGCTCTGACTTTGGTTGCCCTATCTTTCCCCCTCGTGGGAATGTACCTCGACTGTACCCGAACCATCTCCTTTAAAGGCAGCCCATTGTTCGATTACAGTTTTGCCTGCCAATCTGTGATTCCAATTTACCCAGGCCAGATCCGTTCTCAACCCACTGAAACTGGCCTTCCTCCAATTAAGTATTTTTACTCTAGATTGCACCCTCTCCTTTTCCCTAACTAATCTAAACCTTATGATACTGTGATCACTGTTCCCTAAATGTTCCCCTACTGACAGTTGCTCCACTTGACCTACCTCATTCCTGATAACCAGATCCAGCAATGCCTCCTTCCTCGTTGGGCTGGAAACGTACTGATCAAGAAAATTCTCCTGAACACACTTCATAAATTCTTCCCCCTCTCTGCCCTTTACACTATTACTATCCCAGTCTATATTAGGATAGTTGAAATCCCTCATTATCACTACTCTATAGTTCTTTCACCTCTCTGTAATTTTCCTGCAAATTTGCTCCTCTATATCCTTCCCACTATTTGGTGGTCCATTGAACACGCCTAGCAGTGTAATGGCACCACTATTGTTTCTTATCTCTAACCAAATAGTTTCTGTCCTTGACCCCTCCAGGACATCCTCTCTCTCCAGCAGTGTAACATTCTCCTTAATCAATACTGCCACCCCACCTCCTCTCTTTCCTTCCCTATCTTCCCTGAACACCTTGTATCCAGGAATATTCTGCCCTTTTCTGAGCCAGGTCTCCGTTATTGCCACGACATCATATTCCCATGTGGCTATGTGCTCCTGCAGCTCACCAATCTTATTTACCACACTTCGTGCATTTACACACATGCACTGTAAACCTATCTTAGACCTTCTTGTATTCCCTCTTAGTCTGACCCCACCTAATACCGTGAAATGCACTGCCTGAAAGGGTGGTGGAAGCAGATTCAATAGTGACTTTCAAATGGGAATTGGAAAAGGAAACATTTGCAGGCCTATGGGGAAAGAGCAGGGGAGTGGGACTAATTGGATCGCTCGTTCAAAGAGCCAGCACAGGCACGATGGGCCGAGTGTCTGCCTCCTGTGCTGTAGGATTCTGTGATACTGGCCATGCTGACCGATGCATCAATCGCCTGTTTGATATGTGTGTGGACAGCACATTGGCTGATACTGCAGATGATCCCTGTACCAGCCTGCCAGGAGGCAGAGATGGCCAAAGTTGAGAGGTGCTGGTAACCTTGACTGACACTAGCAGCGGCGTACCTACGTTGCACATTGGTTACAGCCGGCACACCGCTGCACCTGGCTCCACACAGACTGTGAAGGCAGCTTCCATTGGGCATTGCCTGGTAACTGTGCCAGGACCTGTGGATGCAGTTGGTGGAATAATGGCAGCTGCAGCCAATCCAACGCCCTGGTGCCCACTGATTTCCTTGGCACGCATTCTTCCATTTTGTGCCACTTCATCTTCCAAGTGCTGCACTTTTGAAACAAAGCACCAGCATTAATTTTAATTTGACTCACCAGCCACCGTGGGAGTTTACAGCTTGCGTCTGGATGCCTTGTCACTCCCTGGGCTGCAGGTGAGCTTTGTCTTGTAAGAGGCTCCTTTTCATAGTCCCCCTTTTCTTGTTGCAACACCCCCTGTTTTGTTTGCTGAAGTCTGGTAAAGGGTTCAGTTACTGTTGGCTTTCTAGCAGATTTGCCAACAATATTCAGCTAACATTCCCTGCCAATACTGATACTAAAAAAGGGTTAAATTATGAGGACAGGTTGCATTGACTAGGCTTGTATTCCCTGAGTATAGAAGATTAAGGGGGTGATCTAACTGAGGTGTTTAAGATGATTAGAGGATTTGTTAGGTAGAAAGAGAGAAACTATTTCCTTTGGTGGGGGAGTCCAGACCATAACGACATAACCTTAAAATTAGAGCTGGGTTGTTCAGGGGTGATGTCAGGAAGCACTTCTTCAAACAAAGGGTAGTGGAAATCTGGAACTCTTCCCCCCCCCAAAAAGCTGTTGAGGCTGGGGGTCAATTGAAAGTTTCAAAACTGAGATAGATAGATTTTTGTTGGGTAATGGTAGTAAGGGTTACAGAACCAAGGCGGGTAAAAGGAGTTAAGAAAAAGATCAGCCATGATCTAACTGAATGGTGGAACAGACTCGAGGGGCTGAATGGCCGACTCCTGAAACCATCAGTCAAAAAGTATTGCAAAAATGAACATAAAGAACGGTTCTACACCTTTAAGAACTCTTTTACAAATGGGAGCTTCCCTTTATACCCACCTAGGAAGGGCAAGCTGAGATAGTCTGCACCCCTGTCCTAAACAGACAGGAAATTGTGACGCATGTATTTAAGTTAATTTTAATATTTAAATGAAGCCCTTGCACATTATGTAAGAACACTTTAGGAGATTGAGACGATTACATTGATATGTTGATAGGGTGAGATGAAGTAGGGTGGGAGGAGACTCGTATGGAGCATAAACACCGGCATTGACTTGTGGGGCCGAACGGCCTCTTTCTGTGCTGTAAAGTTCTATGTAAGTCTATGCTGCACTAATGCCACAGGGCTCTGGCGAAAGGGATTCCAGCCTGGTTTCTCAGCACTTTCTGGCAAAATCAATTCGGTCGGTCAAAGTAAAGCTCCCTGTAATCTGCCCCAAAAAACCATGAGGTGCTGCTGTTGCTATTCGGTGGGCAAGAACTGGCCATGCTGACCGATGCATCAGTCGCCTGTTTGAGACGTGTGTTGGCTGATACTGCAGATGATCAGTTGACCAGGAGGCAGAGACGACCAGTGGTGCTGGTGACCTTGACCGACACTGGCAGCGGCGTCACACCACAGACGGTGGAGGCAGCTTCCTTTGGGCATTGCCTGGTTATTGTGCCAGCACCTATGGATACACTCGTCAGCCCTGGTGTGACTTATTTGCCTCAGCAGCCATCATATAAATGAAATTACCAGTTTTGGGTTGAACTGGCCAAACCCATCTCACGTTTGTCCTCTTTCACTGACCGAATCTGTGATAAATCCATGTAGTGAGACAAGGAACTCGAAGAGGCGAGGTATGAGGATTAAGACGAGTACTTTATTGAACGACTGCGAGACAACCAGGCAGGCCTGCTTCCAGGCATTGCACCTTTGCTGACCTTAGCAGGAAGCTAACCCCTGACCTTAACAGGAAGCAACCCCTGACCTTAGCAGCAGCATTGGCTACAGCACCACCTGGTGGCTAACCTTAATCATAACATCCCAGATTACATAAGAACATAAGAACATAAGAAATAGGAGCAGGAGTAGGCCAATCGGCCCCTCGAGCCTGCTCCGCCATTCAATAAGATCATGGCTGATCTGATCCTAACCGCCAATCTACTATCACAGAACCATCTCCTGAATCTATCAGAATTAGACACACGAAATAGGAGCAGGATCAGGCTACACGGCCCCTGGGCCCGCTCCGCTACCCACAGGGCCATGTCCGATCTGAACCTAGACTCATGTCCAAATTCCTGCCTGCTCCCCGTAACCCTTAATTCCCTTTACTTCTAGGAAACTGTCTATTTCTGTTTTAAATTTATGTAGTGATGTAGCTTCTACAGCTTTTTGGGGCAGCATATTCCATGGACCTACCACCCTCTGAGTGAAGTAGTTCCTCCTCATCTCAGTTTTGAAAGAGCAGCCCCTTATTCTAAGACTATGCCCCCTAGTTCTAGTTTCACCCATCATCGGGAACATCCTCCCCGCATCCACCCGATCCAACCCCTTCACAATCTTATATGTTTCAATAAGATCGCCTTTCATTCTTCTGAACTCCAATGAGTAGAGTCCCAATCTACTCAACCTCTCCTCATATGTCCATCCCCTCATCCCCGGGATTAACCGAGTGAACCTTCTTTGTACTGACTCGGGAGCAAGTATGTCTTTTCTTAAGTATGGTGTGGCGTACCGATCACAGAAAGGACACAATCCGCTTTCCGGTCCGTAGACTATAAATCAGGCGTCATGCCTTTAAGAAGGATCACACCTTTAAGAAACTCGATCTGCAACATAGTTAAGCCCAGAGCGGGGGAGGAGCAGTGGAAGCTGTGCACTGATGAAAGGCAGTCGTACTTTGTGTAGTCTCTGACTCCATTTTGTGTTCAGCATGCAGCCTCAACAATTAAACCTTTTCTGTTGAACCTCTCCGTGTTCAGTATTTTTTGCTAGGAGTACGTAGACTCCTACATTGGTGACCCCGACGCTCAGGACGACTCCTAAGCGTAACCATGGCTGACACAAATGCAGTTTCTGTGAAGCTGCCGGAGTTCTGGGAGAACTTGGCCACCGCCTGGTTCCTTCAGGCCGAATCGCAATTCCGACTCCGCGGCATCACCGCTGACGCAACGATGTATGACTACCTCCTCGCCCCCCTGGGCAGCTCCACAATCACGAAAGTCTGGACAACACTACAAAACCCTCCGGAGGAAGGCAAGTACGCACATCTCAAGGCCGCGCTCATTAAAAAATTCACAGCCTCCCAATTCGTGCGCAACTGCAACCTCCTCGACCTCCCGGGCCTCGGTGACTCCACGCCATCAGACTTGCTCTCACACATGCTTGCTCTGACCGACGAGAAACCGCCCGGCTCCCTCTTCCGCACGCTCTTTATCCGCCAACTACCTCCCAGCATCCGCCCGGCGATCGTGGCGTCCAGCCTCACGGACCTCGAGGCCCTGGCCGACGAAACCGATAAGCTCCTGTCCGCCAGCTCCAACCACGCCGTCACCCCCGACCTGGCCTCCACAGTGTTGGCGCGCGCTCCACCCTCTATCGCGCGGCCACACAGCTCGGCCACGAGGCCCCCCAGGCCCCCACGTCCCCCAAGCCCTCCGACCCAGGGCTACTGCTACTTCCATACCCGGTTCGGCGCACGGGCACGCCGCTGCAGCCATCCCTGCATGTTTCCAACCACCCCCACACCGGCCTACACGATGGCCGTGGGGCAAGCAAGCGCGCTGCTGTACGTTACGGACAGCGCCTCCGGACGCCGTTTCCTATGCGACACGGGCGCGCAGCGCAGCATCATCCCCGCGTCCGCCCTCGAGATCCAGCGAGGCGGCCGCGGCCCTGCGCTGGCTGCCGCCAACGGCACCGACATCCGGACGTATGGCACCCGCACCGTCACCATCGACCTCGCAGGCCGCCGCTACCACTGGGAATTTATCACCGCCAAGGTGCTCTCCCCGCTCCTCGGTGCGGATTTCCTGTGCGCCCACGGCCTGTTGGTCGACATGCCTCGGCGCCGCCTCGTGGACATGAACACCATGTCACCCATCCCGGGCGCCATGGCCCCCCCCCAACCCGCCGAAATGGCGTGGCAGTGCCGCGCCCGCTCAACAGACGACTACTCAGCACTCCTGGCTGAGTTCCCAGCCCTCACCAACCCGACCTTCTCCGCGAAGGTTGCTAAGCACGGGATAGAACACTTCATCCCCACCACAGGCCCACCGGTGTATGCCCACGCCCGCAGGCTGGACCCAGCCAAGCTGGAGATCGCGCGGGCCGAGTTTGCCAAAATGGAACAGCTCGGCATCATCCGCCGCTCCAACAGCCCCTGGGCCTCCCCACTCCACATCGTCACCAAACCCGATTGGGGATGGCGCCCCTGCGGGGACTACCGGCGCCTAAACGACGCCACCACGCCGGATCGGTACCCCATACCGCACATTCAAGACTTCTCGACTAGACTGGCCGGCCGCTCAGTCTTCTCCAAAGTCGACCTGGTGCGCGGTTACCATCAGGTGCCAGTCCACCCCACAGACGTTCCCAAGACGGCCATAATCACCCCTTTTGGGCCATTCGAGTTCCTCCGAATGCCCTTCGGCCTCAAAAACGCGGCCCAGGCCTTCCAGCGGCTCATGGACTCAGTCCTCCGGGACCTGAAGTTCCTCTTTGTCTACCTGGATGACATTCTGGTAGCTAGTTCCTCCAAACAGGAACACATCGAGCACCTCAGCATCCTGTTCCAGCGGCTCAGTGAGCACGGGCTCATCATCAGCCCAGCCAAGTGCCAATTCGGCCTCAGCAGGATCGAATTCCTCGGCCACCACATCACGCAGGACGGAGCCATTCCCCTGCCCGCCAAGGTGCAAGCCGTCCAGCAGTTCCCCCGGTCTACCACCATCAAAGGCCTCCAGGAGTTCTTGGGGATGGTCAACTTTTACAACCGCTTCATTCCCAGAGCGGCCTCCCTCATGCGGCCCCTATACGAAGCCCTCCGGGGTAAGAAAGACAGAATGGCGATCGAGTGGTCGGCGAACATGTTGACCGCTTTCAACTTGACCAAAAAGGCACTCGCCGACACCACCATGCTTGCTCACCCACAGCCCAACGCCAGGGTGGCCCTCACCACGGACGCCTCCGACCACGCGGTCGGCGCCGTGTGCGAACAGCAGGTCGACGGGGCCTGGCAACCGCTGGCCTTTTTCAGCCGCCAACTGCGCCCCCCGGAGGCCAAATACAGCGCCTTTGACCGCGAGCTCCTCGCACTGTACCTGGCAGTCTGCCATTTTAGATTTCTTCTGGAGGGCCGCCCCTTCACCGAGTTTGTCGACCACAAACCCCTGACATTCGCGATGGCGAAATCTGCGGACCCGTGGTCAGCCAGGCAACAACGCCAGCTCGCCGCGGTGTCCGAATTCACCACGGACATCCGGCACGTCTCCGGTTGAGACAACATGGTGGCCGACTGCCTATCCCGCCCCACCCTCCATGGCGCCCACCTGGCAGTGGACTGTGCTCAACTGGCAGCGGAGCAACGCACCGACCCCGATCTGCTCTCCGCGCCCACAACCCTCCCAGGGCTGCGACTGACCGATGTCGCCTGCGGCCCGTCCGCCATCACAGTCAAATGCGACACCTCCTTGGCGCAACCCCGCCCCGTAGTCCCGGCGTCCTGGTGAAAACGGGTGTTCGACATCATCCACGGCCTCTCACACCCCGGCACCCGCGTGTCCATTAGACTGGTGGCCAACCGATTTGTCTGGCGCGGCCTGCGCAAAGATGTGCGCGTCTGGTCCAGATCCTGCATAGCTTGCCAGCGTGCCAAAATCCACCAGCACGTCAAAGCCCCACTCGAGGAGTTCACCGTGCCAGAAAGAAGGTTCGACCACGTCCACATCGACCTCGTCGGCCCCCTGCCGCCATCACAAGGTCACACGCACCTGCTGACAATCGTGGACCATACCACCCGCTGGCCTGAGGCCATTCCACTGATGTCCACCACCTCCGCCGACATCGCGAGGGCGTTCATCAGTACCTGGGTCACTCGGTTCGGCGTCCCCTCCGACATGACGTCGGATAGAGGCCCGCAGTTCACCTCTGATCTGTGGGCCGCCATCGCTCGAAACCTCGGGGTGGCCGTTCACCGCACCACGGCTTACCACCCCCAAGCCAACGGACTGTGCGAGCGATTCCACAGGTCCATGAAGGCGTCCCTCCGCGCCAGCCTCGAGGACGAGGCTTAGATCGACCGCCTCCCATGGGTGCTACTCGGCCTACGCTCCACGGTCAAGGAAGACTTGCAAGCCTTGGCGGCGGAACTCGTGTACGGCCAGCCGCTGCGCGTACCCGGGGAGTTCCTGCCCACCGCCACGACCCCCTGGTCGGCAGACCAGTAACGCCGCGCTTTCGCCAACTGAGCACAACAGTTCGCTCCGGTACCCACCGGCCGGCACGGCGAACCAGCAACCCGCGTACCACCTAGCCTGCACATGGCCAAATTTGTTTTCGTGCGCCATGACGCCCACCAAGGACCTCTACGGCCCCCATACGATGGACCCTACAAGGTATTCCAGATGGGGAACAAGTGCTTCCTCCTCAAAGTGGGCGGCAGAACAGGCAAGGTGTCGGTCGACCGGCTCAAGCTGGCGCACCTAGAGCCCGACGAACCCGTTCAAGTGGGCCAACCCCCACCGCGGGGCAGACCGCCTAAGAGCCCGACGCGTCCGACCGCCCCGCTCCCGACACCAACCGCCAAGAGCCGTTCCGGCTGTGCCATCAAGCCGCCACGCCGGTTCGTACACTCCCTACTAGCGGATTCTGGGGGGAGCTGTGTGGCGTACCGATCACAGAAAGGACACAATCCGCTTTCCGGTCCGTAGACTATAAATCAGGCGTCATGCCTTTAAGAAGGATCACACCTTTAAGAAACTCGATCTGCAACATAGTTAAGCCCAGAGCGGGGGAGGAGCAGTCGAAGCTGTGCACTGATGAAAGGCAGTCGTACCTTGTGTAGTCTCTGACTCCATTTTGTGTTCAGCATGCAGCCTCAACAATTAAACCTTTTCTGTTGAACCTCTCCGAGTTCAGTATGTTTTGCTAGAAGTACGTAGACTCCTACAATGGACACCAAAACTGTATGCAGTATTCCAGGTGCGGTCTCACCAATACCTTGTACAACTGAAGCAATACCTCCCTATTTTTATATTCTATCCCCCTAGCAATGAAAGCCAACATTCCATTGGCCTTCTTAATCACTTGCTGCACCTGCATACTAACCTTTTGAGTTTCGTGCACCAGGACCCCCAGATCCCTTTGTACTTCAGTACTTTCCAGTTTCTTGCCATTAAGATAATAACTTGCTCTATGATTTTTCCTGCCAAAGTGCATAACCTCACACTTTCCAGTATTGTATTCCATCTGCCAAATCTCTGCCCACTTACTTAGCCTGTCTATGTCCCCTTGCAGGGTTTTTATGTCCTCCTCACTCACTACTTTCCCTCCCATCTTAGTATCATCTGCAAACTTTGATATCACAGAATCACAGAATCTACAGTGCAGATAGAGGCCATTTCGGCCCATCGAGCCTGCACCGACACACATCCCACCCTATCCCCGTAACCCCACGTATTTAATCCCCTAACACTAAGGGTCAATTTATCATAGCCAAATCAACCTAACTCGGTTACACTCGGTCCCCTCCTCCAAATCGTTAATATAGATTGTAAAGAGTTGGGGACCCAGCACTGACCCCTGCGGAACACCACTAGTTACTGATTGCCAGTCTGAGAATGAACCATTTATCCCAACTCTCTGCCTTCTGTTAGATAGCCAATCCTCTATCCATGCCAGAATATTACCCCCAATCCCCTGATTTTTTATCTTAAGCAATAATCTTTTGTGTGGCACCTTGTCAAATGCCTTTTGGAAGTCTAAATACACTACGTCCACTGGTTCCCCTTTATCCACCCTATATGTTACTTCCTCAAAGAACTCCAACAAATTTGTCAAACATGACTTCCCCTTCATAAAACCATGCTGACTTTGTCCTATTAAATTATGATTATCCAAATGTTCTGTTACTGCCTCCTTAATAATGGACTCCAAAATTTTACCTACCACAGATGTTAGGCTAAGTTTCCAGCCTTCTGTCTACTGCCCTTTTTAAATAAGGGTGTTACATTAGCAGTTTTCCAGTCTGCCGGGACCTTTGCTGAGTCCAGGGAGTTTTGGAAAATTATTACCAATGCATCCATAATCCCTACCGTCACTTCCCTCAAGACCCTAGGATGTAAGCCTTCAGGTCCAGGTGATTTATCCGCCTTGAGTCCCATTATTTTACCGAGTACCACTTCCTTAGTGATTTTGATCGTGTTTAGCTCCTCCCCCACTATAGCCCCCTGTTTGTCCAGTGTTGGGATTTTCTTAGTGTCCTCTACTGTAAAGACTGATACAAAATATTCATTCAGTGTTTTTGCCATCTCCATATTTCCCACCATTAATTTCCCGGTCTCATCCTCTAAGGGACCAACATTTACTTTAGCCACCCTTTTTCTTTTTATATAACTATAAAAACTCTTACTATCTGTTTTTATATTTTTTGCTAATTTACTTTCATAATCTATCTTCCCTTTCTTAATCAATATTTTTGTTATTTTTTGCTGTCTTTTAAAGTTTTCCCAATCCTCTATCCTCCCACTAGATTTGGCTACCTTATATGCCCTTGTTTTTAGTCGAATACTATCCTTAATGTCTTTACTTAGCCATGGATGGCTGTCTTTTCTTTTACACCCTTTTCTTCTCAGTGGAATATATATTTTTTGGAAGTTGTAAAATAACTCCTTAAATGTACACCATTGATCATGTATCGTCTTACCCTTTAATCTATTTTCCCAATCCACTCTACTCAATTCCGCTCTCATACCTTCATAGTCTCCTTTATTCAAGCTTAGCACGCTTGTTTGAGATCCAACCTTCTCACCCTCTAATTGAATATGGAATCCAACCATGTTATAGTCACTCATTCCAAGGGGATCCTTTACTAGGACATTTTTAATTAATCCTGTCTCGTTACACAGGACCAGATCTAAGGTTGCTTGCCCCCTGGTCGGTTCAGTTACATACTGCTCAAGAAACCTATCCCTAATACACTCAATGAACTCATCCTCAAGGCAGCCCTGCCCAATTTGATTTGTCCAATTAATATGATAGTTATCCCTCCCCCCTTAAGATTTCAGTATGAATTTCTTAACAAACAACCATCCCTAAGGGTCACATAAGAAGTCTCCATTCACCATGTTCCATACTTGACGAATCTAAAAGGTCAGTATCAATCTCTCTGGTGGCTTGCGAGTCCTTTGTGAACGTCTAACTGTAAAGTCACTGCTTGTTTGTGGTGAAGCCACCAACTGCTCCTGAGCAGTGCTCGGAGTATCTGACTCTGCAACAATGGTTTCCTCTTTATGAATGGGTTCCTGTGGAATTGTCTCTGTCCCTGGTGGTGGCACCACAGATGCACTTGGATAACTGGGGGCAACCCTGTCCTCAGCCATTGCACCTGGAACCTTCATTTCAATTTCCCCTTGTCTGGTAAGTATCTGATCTACATGTCTGCGTACTACCCTACCATCACCCAACATGACCTTGTATGATACGGGACCGGTCATTGAGTCTATGAAGCCAGGAATCCACTTGGGTCAATAACTGAAATTCCTGGTAAGGATCGCATCTCCTTCTCCAAAACTTCGGCTCTTTGTTCTTTTGTCATGGTTCTCTTTTTGTTTGTTTTGTCTGTTTTCCATTTTCCTTTTTAGGTCTGGGTGGACAAGGTCAAGAGTGGAGCATAGTCTACAACCTAATAACATCTCAGCAGGAGAGAGTCCTGTAGTGGATTGAGGTGTTATTCTGTAGCTGAACAGAACCCATGACACTTTGGCTGCTAAACTCCCTTCTGCACTTTTTTTCACCATCTCTTTAAATGTTTGTACGGCTCTCTCCGCAAGTCCATTTGAGGACGGATGATATGGGGCCGAGGTCACCTGCACTATGCCATTTTTTCTCAAGAACTCTTTTGTCTCTGTACTCACAAAACAAGTGGCATTGTCACTTACCACGATCTCCGGTAGCCCTTGATTACTGAAGCTCCGATGCAGGCAGTCTATAGTAGTAGTGGTGGAAGCAGAATTTACAGGATAAACATCCATCCATTTGGAATGTGCATCAATGATTATGAGGAACATCTTCCCCATGAATGGACCCGCATAATCTAAGTGCAATCTTCTCCATGGTTTATCCGGCCACTCCCAGGGGTGGAGAGGAGCCGCTGCTGGTGCCTTCCAGTGTTCCTGACAAGTGCTGCATGTCTTGACTAGATTTTCTATCTCCTCATCTAGCTTTGACCACCACAAGTAACTCCTAGCCAAGGCTTTCATACGCGAGACCCCAGGATGACACTGATGTAGTTGCTCTAGGATAGACTGTCGTGCTGGCTGTGGAATAATCACTCGTGCTCCCCACAACACGCAACCATCCTGCACACTCAGCTCTGTTTTCCTGACACTGTAGGGTGTGAAGTCAGCCCCTTCCGGATGCTGTGGCCATCCCCTCACCACATATTCTCAAACTCTAGACAGTACTGGATCTTTACCTGTCCATGTTCTTACTTGCTCTGCAGTCACAAGTGCTGTGTCAGTGTCCTCCAACATCAACACTCTGTCCTCTGGAGCTGCACGGATAGGTGTGCCTGGCAGTGGAAGATGGCTCAAGGCATCTGCGTTCCTATGGTACTTGCCTGCCTTGTAGATGATGACATACTCATATGCCCTCAACGTCACGGCCCACCTCTGGATCTGGGGTGACACCATCTGTGGAACTGTTTTCATTTCATTGAAAAGAGAGATAAGAGGTTTATGATCGGAGCATATGGTGAACTTCCTGCCATATATGTACTTGTGGAATCTCTGTAACCCAAACATTACTGCTAACCCCTCTTTGTCTAACTGGGAATAGTTTTTTTCCGCTGGTGTTAGAGTTCGGGACATAAACCCTATTGGTCTTTAGTTCCATCTTCCATGCAGTGTGAAAGAACTGCCCCCACCCTGTAAGGTGAAGCATCACAAGAGAGAATGATGTCTTTCTCTGCACTGTAGTGAACCAGCACATCCGACGACAGCATTAGTTTCTTGGACTGTTCAAATGAAACCCCCTGCTCCTCTTCCCACTGCCACTGTGTCTCCTTGCGCAGTCGTTTGTGAAGAGGTGCTAACACAGTTGACAAGTTTGGTAAAAACCTGCTATAATAGTTCAGCAGTCCCAGGTAAGCTTTTAACTCAGCCACATTTGTAGGAGCAGGGGCATCCTGCAATGCCTGTACCTTCTCCTTGAGTGGCTAGAGCCCAGTGGCATCCACTCTGTGTCCCAGGAACACTGCCTCATTCCCCAGGAAAGTGCACTTACTCCTCTTGAGCCGGAACCCTGCCCTCTCCAATCTCTGTAGTACCTCTCTCGGAGTGCTCAGATGCTCCTGGTCGGTTCTTCCCATCACCAGAATGTCATCCAGATAGATGGAAACATGTGGAATCCCTTGCAGTACACCTTTGATTGTCCTCTGGAAGATAGCTGGACTAGATGAGACACCAAACGGTAAGCGGTTATATGTAAACAAGCCCTTGTGTGTATTTATGGTGACATACTTCTTTGATTCGTCATCCAGTGTAATCTGCAAGTAGGCATGGCTCATATCCAACTTTGTGAATTTCTTTCCTCCAGCCAGGTTTGCAAAGAGATCTTCTGTTTTGGGAATAGGATACTGCTCTAGTTTGGACACCCGATTGACTGTCAATTTATAGTCTCCACAGAGTCTTACCGAATTGTCCGGTTTTCAAACAGGTACTATGGGAGCTGCCCATTCCGAACATTTCACTGGCTCCAGTATGTTCTCTCTCAATAGACGGTCAAGCTCAGCCTCTACCTTTGGCTTCATGGCATAAGGCACAGGTCGTTGTTTAAAAAACCTTGGCGGTGCCTCCTTGTCTACATAAATCTTAGCTGGGGGGCCATTAAATGTGCCAAGTTCCTCCTTGAACACATTCTCATGTTCACTCAACACTTCTTGCAAAGTCAACTGTTTGCCCGCATCCATTTGATGTACTGCTCCCCAGTCTAATTTAAGTTATTTTATCCAGCCCCGACCTAACGGGTTTGGTCCGGTCCCTGATACTATAACTACAAGTAGCTGTTCCACTGTGTCCCTGTGTTGCACAGTTACCTTAGCTGTACCTAATGTCGCTACTCGTTCACCTGTATATGTTTTAAGATGCAGGGAGCAAGGCTTTAACTCTGGAACTTTTGCACGGTTCCACAATTTTGAGTACTCTGCCTTGTTCATTATGGTCACGCCGCACCCTGTATCCACTTCAAAGTTCACCTTAGAGTCATTTACTGTCAGTTGCAATGTGATAGGAGCCACTTTTGGAATGTTCTCTAACATGCCATACATTATGAACATGTCCTCTTCTTCCTCAGCTTCCCCGCTGATGTGGTGTGCTCCATGTTTTTTCACCTCTCTCCCTTGGTTTTGCTGTCCTCCCCCTTTTGGTTTGGATTCCTCCACAGGTGATTTCGCCCTGCAAGCTCGTTTTATGTGTCCTTGTTTCCCACACTTGTAGCACTTTTCCTCCAGAAAACGGCATTCACTCGCCAGGTGATCGCCCTTGCATCTATAACATGCCTTCACATGCTCACATTGTGGTTTCTGACGCATGTTCAACTTGTGCACAACAACCTGACCTGCAACTTGCGTAGCATTAGCCCTGTCTGAACCCTGTATTTCTTTTACATCTCGGTTCACTGTCTCTATGGCTTGAGCAAGTTCCAATGCTTTTTCATAAGTAAGCCCAGTCTCGGATAATAATCTGTGCTGCATTCGGTCGTCCATTATTCCGCAAACTAGCCTATCTCTCAGCATTTCCTTCAGGTTGTTCCCATAATTGCAATCTTGTGCCAATTTACGCAACACCACTACACAGTCCATTACACTCTCTTCCTCTTTCCTGTTCCTTGAATTAAACTTGAACCGCTGTACAATCTCACTAGGCTTAGGGTTGAAATGTTCTTTTAGCACAGCCACTAATTCAACAAATGATTTGTCTCCAGGCTTTTCAGGGCTGAGCAGGTTCTTCATCAAACTGTAGGTTTGGCTTCCCACTGAACTAAGCAGAATGGCTTTCCTTTTTCCGGCATCATTTATTTCATTTGCTTCGAAAAAATAACCCAACACTTCACAGTATTCCTCCCAAGTTTGTGCTTGAATATCAAAAGCGGAGACCGTTCCTACCGTGGCAGCCATGCTCTCTTCCAACTGGTAGCTAACTGCAGCTCGTGATTTTGTTGTTTAAACGTCCTGGCAGACTTCTCTTATTCAGGGTCTTGTTTTACCTCGTTGCCAAATGTGATAAATCCATGTAGTGAGACAAGGAACTCGAAGAGGCGAGGTATGAGGATTAAGACGAGTACTTTATTGAACGACTGCGAGACAACCAGGCAGGCCTGCTTCCAGGCATTGCACCTTTGCTGACCTTAGCAGGAAGCTAACCCCTGACCTTAACAGGAAGCAACCCCTGACCTTAGCAGCAGCATTGGCTACAGCACCGCCTGGTGGATAACCTTAATCATAACATCCCAGATTACTATAGAATCTTACTCCTGTGTAGAGAGCTCTCTGGTACTTTAATCACTGTCTGTCTCCACGGTTTCACATCCACACACCGCGGCAGTTCACCGTTCCCCTTTTTGACAGCATCTATTTTTTTTTCATTATTCATTCTTGGGATGTGAGCGTTGCTGGTAAGGCCAACATTTATTGCCCATCCCTGGTTGCCCTGTACAACTGAGGGGCTTGCTAGGCCATTTCGAATGGCAGTTGAGAGTCATCCACGTTGGTGTGTGACTGGAGTCACATATAGGCCAGACCGGGTAAGGATGGCAAGTTTCCTTCCCTTAAAAGCCATCAGTGAACCAGCCGCTCCCACTCGCCCCTTTACTGACTGCTCCTCTCTCAGTGCCGCTCCCACTCGCCCCTTTACTGACTGCTCCTCTCTCAGTGCTGCTCCCACTCGCCCCTTTACTGACTGCTCCTCTCTCAGTGCCGCTCCCACTCGTCCCTTTACTGACTGCTCCTCTCTCAGTGCCGCTCCCACTCGCCCCCTTACTGACTGCTCCTCTCTCAGTGCTGCTCCCACTCGCCCCTTTACTGACTGCTCCGCTTTCAGTGCCGCTCCCACTCGCCCCTGTACTGACTGCTCCTCTCTCAGTGCCGCTCCCACTCGCCCCCTTACTGACTGCTCCTCTCTCAGAGCCGCTCCCACTCGCCCCTTTACTGACTACTCCTCTCTCAGTGCCGCTCCCACTCACACCTTTACTGACTGCTCCTCTCTCAGTGCCACTCCCACTCACCCCCTAACTGACTGCTCCTCCCTCAGTGCCGCTCCCACTCGCCCCTTTACTGACTGCTCCTCTCTCAGTGCCGCTCCCACTCGCCCCTTTACTGACTGCTCCTCTCTCAGTGCCGCTCCCACTCACCCCTTTACTGACTGCTCCTCCCTCAGTGCTGCTCCCACTCGCCCCTTTACTGACTGCTCCTCTCTCAGTGCCGCTCCCACTCGCCCCTTTACTGACTGCTCCTCTCTCAGTGCCGCTCCCACTCGCCCCTTCACTGACTGCTCCTCTCTCAGTGCCGCTCCAACTCACTCCCTTACTGACTGCTCCTCCCTCAGTGCCGCTCCCACTCGCCCCCTTACTTACTGCTCCTCACTCAGTGCCGCTCCCACCCGCCCCTTTACTGACTGCTCCTCTCTCAGTGCCGCTCCCACTCGCCCCTTTACTGACTGCTCCTCCCCCAGTGCCGCTCCCACCCGCCCCTTTACTGACTGCTCCTCCCCCAGTGCCGCTCCCACTCGCCCCCTTACTTACTGCTCCTCACTCAGTGCCGCTCCCACTCGCCCCTTTACTGACTGCTCTTCTCTCACTGCCGCTCCCACTCGCCCCTTTACTGACTGCTCCTCTCTCAGTGCCGCTCCCACTCGCCCCTTTACTGACTGCTCCTCTCTCAGTGCCGCTCCCACTCGCCCCTTTACTGACTGCTCCTCTCTCAGTGCCGCTCCCACTCGCCCCTTTACTGACTGCTCCTCTCTCAGTGCCGCTCCCACTCGCCCCTTTACTGACTGCTGCTCCCTCAGTGCCGCTCCCACTCGCCCCTTTACTGACTGCTCCTCTCTCAGTGCCGCTCCCACTCGCCCCTTTACTGACTGCTCCTCTCTCAGTGCCGCTCCCACTCGCCCCTTTACTGACTGCTCCTCCCCCAGTGCCGCTCCCACTCGCCCCTTTACTGACTGCTCCTCCCTCAGTGCCGCTCCCACTCGCCCCCTTACGGACTGCTCCTCCCTCAGTGCCGCTCCCACTCGCCCCTTTACTGACTGCTCCTCTCTCAGTGCCGCTTCCACTCGCCCCTTTACTGACTGCTCCTCACTCAGTGCCGCTCCCACTCGCCCCTTTACTGACTGCTCCTCACTCAGTGCCGCTCCCACTCGCCACTTTACTGACTGCTCCTCCCTCAGTGCCACTCCCACTCGCCCCTTTACTGACTGCTCCTCTCTCAGTGCCGCTCCCACTCGCCCCTTTACTGACTGCTCCTCTCTCAGTGCCGCTCCCACTCGCCCCTATACTGACTGCTCTTCCCTCAGTGCCACTCCCACTCGCCCCTTTACTGACTGCTCCTCTCTCAGTGCCGCTCCCACTCGCCCCTTTACTGACTGCTCCTCTCTCAGTGCCGCTCCCACTCGCCCCTTTGCTGACTGCTCCTCTCTCAGTGCCGCTCCCACTCGCCCCTTTACTGACTGCTCCTCTCTCAGTGCCGCTCCCACTCACCCCCTTACTGACTGCTCCTCCCTCAGTGCCACTCCCACTCGCCCCTTTACTGACTGCTCCTCTCTCAGTGCCACTCCCACTCGCCCCTTTACTGACTGCTCCTCCCTCAGTGCCACTCCCACTCGCCCCTTTACTGACTGCTCCTCTCTCAGTGCCGCTCCCACTCGCCCCTTTACTGACTGCTCCTCTCTCAGTGCCGCTCCCACTCGCCCCTATACTGACTGCTCTTCCCTCAGTGCCACTCCCACTCGCCCCTTTACTGACTGCTCCTCTCTCAGTGCCGCTCCCACTCGCCCCTTTGCTGACTGCTCCTCTCTCAGTGCCGCTCCCACTCGCCCCTTTACTGACTGCTCCTCTCTCAGTGCCGCTCCCACTCGCCCCTTTACTGACTGCTCCTCCCTCAGTGCCGCTCCCACTCACCCCTTTACTGACTGCTCCTCTCTCAGTGCCGCTCCCACTCGCCCCTTTACTGACTGCTCCTCTCTCAGTGCCGCTCCCACTCGCCCCTTTACTGACTGCTCCTCTCTCAGTGCCGCTCCCACTCGCCCCTTTACTGACTGCTCCTCTCTCAGTGCCGCTCCCACTCGCCCCTTTACTGACTGCTCCTCTCTCAGTGCCGCTCCCACTCGCCCCTTTACTGACTGCTCCTCTCTCCATGCCGCTCCCACTCGCCCCTTTACTGACTGCTCCTCCCTCAGTGCCGCTCCCACTCGCCCCTTTACTGACTGCTCCTCTCTCAGTGCCGCTCCCACTCGCCCCTTTACTGACTGCTCCTCCCTCAGTGCCGCTCCCACTCGCCCCCTTACTGACTGCTCCTCCCTCAGTGCCGCTCCCAGTCGCCCCTTTACTGACTGCTCCTCTCTCAGTGCCGCTCCCACTCGCCCGTTTACTGACTGCTCCTCCCTCAGTGCCGCTCCCACTCGCCCCTTTACTGACTGCTCCTCTCTCAGTGCCGCTCCCACTCGCCCCTTTACTGACTGCTCCTCCCTCAGTGCCGCTCCCACTCGCCCCCTTACGGACTGCTCCTCCCTCAGTGCCGCTCCCACTCGTCCCTTCACTGACTGCTCCTCTCTCAGTCCTGCTCCCACTCGCCCCCTTACTGACTGCTCCTCTCTCAGTGCCGCTCCCACTCGCCCGTTTACTGACTGCTCCTCCCTCAGTGCCGCTCCCACTCGCCCCTTTACTGACTGCTCCTCTCTCAGTGCCGCTCCCACTCGCCCCTTTACTGACTGCTCCTCCCTCAGTGCCGCTCCCACTCGCCCCCTTACGGACTGCTCCTCCCTCAGTGCCGCTCCCACTCGTCCCTTCACTGACTGCTCCTCTCTCAGTCCTGCTCCCACTCGCCCCCTTACTGACTGCTCCTCTCTCAGTGCCGCTCCCACTCGCCCCTTTACTGACTGCTCCTCTCTCAGTGCCGCTCCCACTCATCCCTTTACTGACTGCTCCTCTCTCAGTGCCGCTCCCACTCGCCCCTTTACTGACTGCTCCTCTCTCAGTGCCGCTCCCACTCGCCCCCTTACTGACTGCTCCTCTCTCAGTCCTGCTCCCACTCGCCCCTTTACTGACTGCTCCTCTCTCAGTGCCGCTCCCACTCGCCCCTTTACTGACTGCTCCTCCCTCAGTGCCGCTCCCACTCGCCCCCTTACGGACTGCTCCTCCCTCAGTGCCGCTCCCACTCGTCCCTTCACTGACTGCTCCTCTCTCAGTCCTGCTCCCACTCGCCCCCTTACTGACTGCTCCTCTCTCAGTGCCGCTCCCACTCGCCCCTTTACTGACTGCTCCTCTCTCAGTGCCGCTCCCACTCATCCCTTTACTGACTGCTCCTCTCTCAGTGCCGCTCCCACTCGCCCCTTTACTGACTGCTCCTCTCTCAGTGCCGCTCCCACTCGCCCCCTTACTGACTGCTCCTCTCTCAGTGCCGCTCCCACTCGCTCCTTTATTGACTGCTCCTCTCTCAGTGCCGCTCCCACTCGCACCTTTACTGACTGCTCCTCTCTCAGTGCCGCTCCCACTCGCCCCTTTACTGACTGCTCCTCTCTCAGTGCCGCTCCCACTCGCCCCTGTACTGACTGCTCCTCTCTCAGTGCTGCTCCCACTCGCCCTCTCACTGACTGCTCCTCTCTCAGTGCCGCTCCCACTCGCCCCTTTACTGACTGCTCCTCTCTCAGTGCCGCTCCCACTCACCCCCTTACTGACTGCTCCTCTCTCAGTGCCGCTCCCACTCGCCCCTTTACTGACTGCTCCTCCCTCAGTGCCGCTCCCACTCGCCCCCTTACTGACTGCTCCTCTCTCAGTGCCGCTCCCACTCGCCCCTTTAATGACTGCTCCTCACTCTGTGCCGCTCCCACTCGCCCCCTTACTGACTGCTCCTCTCTCAGTGCCGCTCCCACTAGCCCCTTTACTGACTGCTCCTCTCTCAGTGCCACTCCCACTCGCCCCTTTACTAACTGCTCCTCTCTCAGTGCCGCTCCCACTCGCCCCTTTACTGACTGCTCCTCTCTCAGTGCCGCTCCCACTCGCCCCTTTACTGACTGCTCCTCACTCAGTGCCGCTCCCACTCGCCACTTTACTGACTGCTCCTCCCTCAGTGCCACTCCCACTAGCCCCTTCACTGACTGCTCCTCTCTCAGTGCCACTCCCACTCGCCCCTTTACTAACTGCTCCTCTCTCAGTGCCGCTCCCACTCGCCCCTTTACTGACTGCTCCTCTCTCAGTGCCGCTCCCACTCGCCCCTTTACAGACTGCTCTGCTCTCAGTGCCGCTCCCACTCGCCCCTTTACTGACTGCTCCTCTCTCAGTGCCGCTCCCACTCACCCCCTTACTGTCTGCTCCTCTCTCAGTGCCGCTCCCACTCGCCCCTTTACTGACTGCTCCTCTCTCAGTGCCGCTCCCACTCGCCCCTTTACTGACTGCTCCTCCCTCATTGCCGCTCCCACTCGCCCCTTTACTGACTGCTCCTCTCTCAGTGCCGCTCCCACTCGCCCCTTTACTGACTGCTCCCCGCTCAGTGCCGCTCCCACTCGCCCCTTTACTGACTGCTCCTCTCTCAGTGCCGCTCCCAATCGTCCCTTTACTGACTGCTCCTCTCTCAGTGCCGCTCCCACTCGCCCCTTTACTGACTGCTCCTCTCTCAGTGCCGCTCCCACTCGCCCCTTTACTGACTGCTCCTCTCTCAGTGCCGCTCCCACTCATCCCCTTACTGACTGCTCCTCCCTCAGTGCCGCTCCCACTCGCCCCTTTACTGACTGCTCCTCTCTCAGTGCCGCTCCCATTCGCCCCTTTACTGACTGCTCCTCTCTCAGTGCCACTCCCACTCGCCCCTTTACTGACTGATCCTCTCTCAGTGCCGCTCCCACTCGCCCCTTTACTGACTGCTCCTCTCTCAGTGCCGCTCCCACTCGCCCCCGTACTGTCTGCTCCTCTCTCAGTGCCGCTCCCGCTCGCCCCTTTACTGACTGCTCTTCTCTCAGTGCCGCTCCCACTCGCCCCTTTACTGACTGCTCCTCTCTCAGTGCCGCTCCCACTCGCTGCTTTACTGACTGCTCCTCTCTCAGTGCCGCTCCCACTCGCCCCTTTTCTGACTGCTCCTCTCTCAGTGCCGCTCCCACTCGCCCCCTTACTGACTGCTCCTCTCTCAGTGCCGCTCCCACTCGCCCCTTTACTGACTGCTCCTCTCTCAGTGCCGCTCCCACTCGCCCCTTTACTGACTGCTCCTCTCTCAGTGCCGCTCCCACTCGCCCCTTTACTGACTGCTCCTCTCTCAGTGCCGCTCCCACTCGCCCCCTTACTGACTGCTCCTCTCTCAGTGCCGCTCCCACTCGCCCCTTTACTGACTGCTCCTCTCTCAGTGCCGCTCCCACTCGCCCCTTTACTGACTGCTCCTCTCTCAGTGCCGCTCCCACTCACCCCCTTACTGACTGCTCCTCTCTCAGTGCCGCTCCCACTCGCCCCTTTACTGACTGCTCCTCTCTCAGTGCCGCTCCCACTCGTCCCTTTACTGACTGCTCCTCTCTCAGTGCCGCTCCCACTCGCCCCTTTACTAACTGCTCCTCTCTCAGTACCGCTCCCACTCGCCCCTTTACTGACTGCTCCTCTCTCAGTGCCGCTCCCACTCATCCCCTTACTGACTGCTCCTCCCTCAGTGCCACTCCCACTCGCCCCTTTACTGACTGCTCCTCTCTCAGTGCCGCTCCCACTCGCCCCTTTACTGACTGCTCCTCTCTCAGTGCCGCTCCCACTCGCCCCCGTACTGTCTGCTCCTCTCTCAGTGCCGCTCCCGCTCGCCCCTTTACTGACTGCTCCTCACTCAGTGCCGCTCCCACTCGCCCCTTTACTGACTGCTCCTCTCTCAGTGCCGCTCCCACTCGCCCCTTTACTGACTGCTCCTCTCTCAGTGCTGCTCCCACTCGCCCCCTTACTGACTGCTCCTCTCTCAGTGCCGCTCCCATTCGCCCCCTTACTGACTGCTCGTCTCTCAGTGCCGCTCCCACTCGCCCCTTTACTGACTGCTCCTCTCTCAGTGCCGCTCCCACTCGCCCCTTTACTGACTGCTCTTCTCTCAGTGCCGCTCCCACTCATCCCCTTACTGACTGCTCCTCCCTCAGTGCCACTCCCACTCGCCCCTTTACTGACTGCTCCTCTCTCAGTGCCGCTCCCACTCGCCCCTTTACTGACTGCTCCTCTCTCAGTGCCGCTCCCACTCGCCCCCGTACTGTCTGCTCCTCTCTCAGTGCCGCTCCCGCTCGCCCCTTTACTGACTGCTCCTCTCTCAGTGCCGCTCCCACTCGCCCCTTTACTGACTGCTCCTCTCTCAGTGCCGCTCCCACTCGCCCCTTTACTGACTGCTCCTCTCTCAGTGCCGCTCCCACTCGCCCCTTTACTGACTGCTCCTCTCTCAGTGCCGCTCCCACTCGCCCCCTTACTGACTGCTCCTCTCTCAGTGCCGCTCCCACTTGCCCCCTTACTGACTGCTCCTCTCTCAGTGCCGCTCCCACTCGCCCCTTTACTGACTGCTCCTCTCTCAGTGCCTCTCCCACTCGCCCCTTTACTGACTGCTCCTCTCTCAGTGCCGCTCCCACTCGTCCCTTAACTGACTGCTCCTCTCTCAGTGCCGCTCCCACTCGCCCCTTTACTGACTGCTCCTCTCTCAGTGCCGCTCCCACTCGCCCCTTTACTGACTGCTCCTCTCTCAGTGCCGCTCCCACTCGCCCCTTTACTGACTGCTCCTCTCTCAGTGCCGCTCCCACTCGCCCCTTTACTGACTGCTCCTCTCTCAGTGCCGCTCCCACTCGCCCCCGTACTGTCTGCTCCTCTCTCAGTGCCGCTCCCGCTCGCCCCTTTACTGACTGCTCCTCTCTCAGTGCCGCTCCCACTCGCCCCTTTACTGACTGCTCCTCTCTCAGTGCCGCTCCCACTCGCCCCTTTACTGACTGCTCCTCTCTCAGTGCCGCTCCCACTCGCCCCTTTACTGACTGCTCCTCTCTCAGTGCTGCTCCCACTCGCCCCCTTACTGACTGCTCCTCTCTCAGTGCCGCTCCAACTCGCCCCCTTACAGACCGCTCCTCCCTCAGTGCCGCTCCCACTCCCCCCCTTACTGACTGCTCCTCTCTCAGTGCCGCTCCCACTCGCCCCTTTACTGACTGCTCCTCTCTCAGTGCCGCTCCCACTCGCCCCTTTACTGACTGCTCCACTCTCAGTGCCGCTCCCACTCGCCCCTTTACTGACTGCTCCTCTCTCAGTGCCGCTCCCACTCGCCCCTTTACTGACTGCTCCTCTCTCAGTGCTGCTCCCACTCGCCCCCTTACTGACTGCTCCTCTCTCAGTGCCGCTCCAACTCGCCCCCTTACAGACCGCTCCTCCCTCAGTGCCGCTCCCACTCCCCCCCTTACTGACTGCTCCTCTCTCAGTGCCGCTCCCACTCGCCCCTTTACTGCCTGCTCCCCGCTCAGTGCCGCTCCCACTCGCCCCCTTCCTGACTGCTCCTCTCTCAGTGCCGCTCCCACTCACCCCCTTACTGACTGCTACTCCCTCAGTGCCACTCCCACTCGCCCCTTTACTGACTGCTCCTCTCTCAGTGCCGCTCCCACTCGCCCCTTTGCTGACTGCTCCTCTCTCAGTGCCGCTCCCACTCGCCCCCGTACTGACTGCTCCTCTCTCAGTGCCGCTCCCACTCGCCCCTTTACTGACTGCTCCTCTCTCAGTGCCGCTCCCACTCGCCCCTTTACTGACTGCTCCTCCCTCAGTGCCGCTCCCACTCCCCCCCTTACTGACTGCTCCTCTCTCAGTGCCGCTCCCACTCGCCCCTTTACTGACTGCTCCTCTCTCAGTGCCGCTCCCACTCGCCCCCTTACTGACTGCTCCTCTCTCAGTGCTGCTCCCACTCGCCCTCTTACTGACTGCTCCTCTCTCAGTGCCGCTCCCACTCGCCCCTTTACTGACTGCTCCTCTCTCAGTGCCGCTCGCACTCGCCCCTTTACTGACTGCTCCACTCTCAGTGCCGCTCCCACTCGCCCCTTTACTGACTGCTCCTCTCTCAGTGCCGCTCCCACTCGCCCCCTTACTGACTGCTCCTCTCTCAGTGCCGCTCCCACTCGCCCCCTTACTGACTGCTCCTCTCTCAGTGCTGCTCCCACTCGCCCCCTTACTGACTGCTCCTCTCTCAGTGCCGCTCCCACTCGCCCCTTTACTGACTGCTCCTCTCTCAGTGCCGCTCCCACTCGCCCCTTTACTGACTGCCCCTCTCTCAGTGCTGCTCCCACTCGCCCCTTTACTGACTGCTCCTCTCTCAGTGCCGCTCCCACTCGCCCCTTTACTGAATGCTCCTCTCCCAGTGCCGCTCCCACTCGCCCCTTTACTGACTGCTCCTCTCTCAGTGCCGCTCCCACTCGCCCCTTTACTGACTGCTCCTCCCTCAGTGCCGCTCCCACTCGCCCCTTTACTGACTGCTCCTCTCTCAGTGCTGCTCCCACTCGCCCCTTTACTGACTGCTCCTCTCTCAGTGCCGCTCCCACTCGCCCCTTTACTGACTGCTCCTCTCCCAGTGCCGCTCCCACTCGCCCCTTTACTGACTGCTCCTCTCTCAGTGCCGCTCCCACTCGCCCCTTTACTGACTGCTCCTCTCTCAGTGCCAATCGCACTCGCCCCCTTACTGACTGCTCCTCTCTCAGTGCCGCTCCCACTCGCCCCTTTACTGACTGCTCCTCTCTCAGTGCCGCTCCCACTCGCCCCTTTACTGACTGCTCCTCTCTCAGTGCCGCTCCCACTCGCCCCTTTACTGACTGCTCCTCTCTCAGTGCCGCTCCCTCTCGCCCCCTTACTGACTGCTCCTCTCTCAGTGCCGCTCCCACTTGCCCCCTTACTGACTGCTCCTCTCTCAGTGCCGCTCCCACTCGCCCCTTTACTGACTGCTCCTCTCTCAGTGCCGCTCCCACTCGCCCCTTTACTGACTGCTCCTCTCTCAGTGCCGCTCCCACTCATCCCTTAACTGACTGCTCCTCTCTCAGTGCCGCTCCCACTCGCCCCCTTACTGACTGCTCCTCTCTCAGTGCCGCTCCCACTCGCCCCCTTACTGATTGCTCCTCTCTCAGTGCTGCTCCCACTCGCCCCCTTACTGACTGCTCCTCTCTCAGTGCCGCTCCCACTCGCCCCTTTACTGACTGCTCCTCTCTCAGTGCCGCTCCCACTCGCCCCTTTACTGACTGCCCCTCTCTCAGTGCTGCTCCCACTCGCCCCTTTACTGACTGCTCCTCTCTCAGTGCCGCTCCCACTCGCCCCTTTACTGAATGCTCCTCTCCCAGTGCCGCTCCCACTCGCCCCTTTACTGACTGCTCCTCTCTCAGTGCCGCTCCCACTCGCCCCTTTACTGACTGCTCCTCTCTCAGTGCCGCTCCCACTCGCCCCTTTACTGACTGCTCCTCTCTCAGTGCTGCTCCCACTCGCCCCTTTACTGACTGCTCCTCTCTCAGTGCCGCTCCCACTCGCCCCTTTACTGACTGCTCCTCTCCCAGTGCCGCTCCCACTCGCCCCTTTACTGACTGCTCCTCTCTCAGTGCCGCTCCCACTCGCCCCTTTACTGACTGCTCCTCTCTCAGTGCCAATCGCACTCGCCCCCTTACTGACTGCTCCTCTCTCAGTGCCGCTCCCACTCGCCCCTTTACTGACTGCTCCTCTCTCAGTGCCGCTCCCACTCGCCCCTTTACTGACTTCTCCTCTCTCAGTGCCGCTCCCACTCGCCCCTTTACTGACTGCTCCTCTCTCAGTGCCGCTCCCACTCGCCCCCTTACTGACTGCTCCTCTCTCAGTGCCGCTCCCACTTGCCCCCTTACTGACTGCTCCTCTCTCAGTGCCGCTCCCACTCGCCCCTTTACTGACTGCTCCTCTCTCAGTGCCGCTCCCACTCGCCCCTTTACTGACTGCTCCTCTCTCAGTGCCGCTCCCACTCGTCCCTTAACTGACTGCTCCTCTCTCAGTGCCGCTCCCACTCGCCCCTTTACTGACTGCTCCTCTCTCAGTGCCGCTCCCACTCGCCCCTTTACTGACTGCTCCTCTCTCAGTGCCGCTCCCACTCGCCCCTTTACTGACTGTTCCTCTCTCAGTGCCGCTCCCACTCGCCCCTTTACTGACTGCTCCTCTCTCAGTGCCGCTCCCACTCGCCCCCGTACTGTCTGCTCCTCTCTCAGTGCCGCTCCCGCTCGCCCCTTTACTGACTGCTCCTCTCTCAGTGCCGCTCCCACTCGCCCCTTTACTGACTGCTCCTCTCTCAGTGCCGCTCCCACTCGCCCCTTTACTGACTGCTCCTCTCTCAGTGCCGCTCCCACTCGCCCCTTTACTGACTGCTCCTCTCTCAGTGCTGCTCCCACTCGCCCCCTTACTGACTGCTCCTCTCTCAGTGCCGCTCCAACTCGCCCCCTTACAGACCGCTCCTCCCTCAGTGCCGCTCCCACTCCCCCCCTTACTGACTGCTCCTCTCTCAGTGCCGCTCCCATTCGCCCCTTTACTGACTGCTCCTCTCTCAGTGCCGCTCGCACTCGCCCCTTTACTGACTGCTCCACTCTCAGTGCCGCTCCCACTCGCCCCTTTACTGACTGCTCCTCTCTCAGTGCCGCTCCCACTCGCCCCCTTACTGACTGCTCCTCTCTCAGTGCCGCTCCCACTCGCCCCCTTACTGACTGCTCCTCTCTCAGTGCTGCTCCCACTCGCCCCCTTACTGACTGCTCCTCTCTCAGTGCCGCTCCCACTCGCCCCTTTACTGACTGCTCCTCTCTCAGTGCCGCTCCCACTCGCCCCTTTACTGACTGCCCCTCTCTCAGTGCTGCTCCCACTCGCCCCTTTACTGACTGCTCCTCTCTCAGTGCCGCTCCCACTCGCCCCTTTACTGAATGCTCCTCTCCCAGTGCCGCTCCCACTCGCCCCTTTACTGACTGCTCCTCTCTCAGTGCCGCTCCCACTCGCCCCTTTACTGACTGCTCCTCTCTCAGTGCCGCTCCCACTCGCCCCTTTACTGACTGCTCCTCTCTCAGTGCTGCTCCCACTCGCCCCTTTACTGACTGCTCCTCTCTCAGTGCCGCTCCCACTCGCCCCTTTACTGACTGCTCCTCTCCCAGTGCCGCTCCCACTCGCCCCTTTACTGACTGCTCCTCTCTCAGTGCCGCTCCCACTCGCCCCTTTACTGACTGCTCCTCTCTCAGTGCCAATCGCACTCGCCCCCTTACTGACTGCTCCTCTCTCAGTGCCGCTCCCACTCGCCCCTTTACTGACTGCTCCTCTCTCAGTGCCGCTCCCACTCGCCCCTTTACTGACTGCTCCTCTCTCAGTGCCGCTCCCACTCGCCCCTTTACTGACTGCTCCTCTCTCAGTGCCGCTCCCTCTCGCCCCCTTACTGACTGCTCCTCTCTCAGTGCCGCTCCCACTTGCCCCCTTACTGACTGCTCCTCTCTCAGTGCCGCTCCCACTCGCCCCTTTACTGACTGCTCCTCTCTCAGTGCCGCTCCCACTCGCCCCTTTACTGACTGCTCCTCTCTCAGTGCCGCTCCCACTCATCCCTTAACTGACTGCTCCTCTCTCAGTGCCGCTCCCACTCGCCCCCTTACTGACTGCTCCTCTCTCAGTGCCGCTCCCACTCGCCCCCTTACTGATTGCTCCTCTCTCAGTGCTGCTCCCACTCGCCCCCTTACTGACTGCTCCTCTCTCAGTGCCGCTCCCACTCGCCCCTTTACTGACTGCTCCTCTCTCAGTGCCGCTCCCACTCGCCCCTTTACTGACTGCCCCTCTCTCAGTGCTGCTCCCACTCGCCCCTTTACTGACTGCTCCTCTCTCAGTGCCGCTCCCACTCGCCCCTTTACTGAATGCTCCTCTCCCAGTGCCGCTCCCACTCGCCCCTTTACTGACTGCTCCTCTCTCAGTGCCGCTCCCACTCGCCCCTTTACTGACTGCTCCTCTCTCAGTGCCGCTCCCACTCGCCCCTTTACTGACTGCTCCTCTCTCAGTGCTGCTCCCACTCGCCCCTTTACTGACTGCTCCTCTCTCAGTGCCGCTCCCACTCGCCCCTTTACTGACTGCTCCTCTTCCAGTGCCGCTCCCACTCGCCCCTTTACTGACTGCTCCTCTCTCAGTGCCGCTCCCACTCGCCCCTTTACTGACTGCTCCTCTCTCAGTGCCAATCGCACTCGGCCCCTTACTGACTGCTCCTCTCTCAGTGCCGCTCCCACTCGCCCCTTTACTGACTGCTCCTCTCTCAGTGCCGCTCCCACTCGCCCCTTTACTGACTTCTCCTCTCTCAGTGCCGCTCCCACTCGCCCCTTTACTGACTGCTCCTCTCTCAGTGCCGCTCCCACTCGCCCCCTTACTGACTGCTCCTCTCTCAGTGCCGCTCCCACTTGCCCCCTTACTGACTGCTCCTCTCTCAGTGCCGCTCCCACTCGCCCCTTTACTGACTGCTCCACTCTCAGTGCCGCTCCCACTCGCCCCTTTACTGACTGCTCCTCTCTCAGTGCCGCTCCCACTCGTCCCTTAACTGACTGCTCCTCTCTCAGTGCCGCTCCCACTCGCCCCTTTACTGACTGCTCCTCTCTCAGTGCCGCTCCCACTCGCCCCTTTACTGACTGCTCCTCTCTCAGTGCCGCTCCCACTCGCCCCTTTACTGACTGCTCATCTCTCAGTGCCGCTCCCACTCGCCCCTTTACTGACTGCTCCTCTCTCAGTGCCGCTCCCACTCGCCCCCGTACTGTCTGCTCCTCTCTCAGTGCCGCTCCCGCTCGCCCCTTTACTGACTGCTCCTCTCTCAGTGCCGCTCCCACTCGCCCCTTTACTGACTGCTCCTCTCTCAGTGCCGCTCCCACTCGCCCCTTTACTGACTGCTCCTCTCTCAGTGCCGCTCCCACTCGCCCCTTTACTGACTGCTCCTCTCTCAGTGCTGCTCCCACTCGCCCCCTTACTGACTGCTCCTCTCTCAGTGCCGCTATAACTCGCCCCCTTACAGACCGCTCCTCCCTCAGTGCCGCTCCCACTCCCCCCCTTACTGACTGCTCCTCTCTCAGTGCCGCTCCCACTCGCCCCTTTACTGACTGCTCCTCTCTCAGTGCCGCTCCCACTCGCCCCTTTACTGACTGCTCCACTCTCAGTGCCGCTCCCACTCGCCCCTTTACTGACTGCTCCTCTCTCAGTGCCGCTCCCACTCGCCCCTTTACTGACTGCTCCTCTCTCAGTGCTGCTCCCACTCGCCCCCTTACTGACTGCTCCTCTCTCAGTGCCGCTCCAACTCGCCCCCTTACAGACCGCTCCTCCCTCAGTGCCGCTCCCACTCCCCCCCTTACTGACTGCTCCTCTCTCAGTGCCGCTCCCAATCACCCCTTTACTGACTGCTCCTCTCTCAGTGCCGCTCCCACTCGCCCCTTTACTGTCTGCTCCTCTCTCAGTGCTGCTCCCACTCGCCCCTTTACTGACTGCTCCTCTCTCAGTGCCGCTCCCACTCGCCCCTTTACTGCCTGCTCCCCGCTCAGTGCCGCTCCCACTCGCCCCCTTACTGACTGCTCCTCTCTCAGTGCCGCTCCCACTCACCCCCTTACTGACTGCTACTCCCTCAGTGCCACTCCCACTCGCCCCTTTACTGACTGCTCCTCTCTCAGTGCCGCTCCCACTCGCCCCTTTGCTGACGGCTCCTCTCTCAGTGCCGCTCCCACTCGCCCCCGTACTGACTGCTCCTCTCTCAGTGCCGCTCCCACTCGCCCCTTTACTGACTGCTCCTCTCTCAGTGCCGCTCCCACTCGCCCCTTTACTGACTGCTCCTCCCTCAGTGCCGCTCCCACTCCCCCCCTTACTGACTGCTCCTCTCTCAGTGCCGCTCCCACTCGCCCCTTTACTGACTGCTCCTCTCTCAGTGCCGCTCCCACTCGCCCCCTTACTGACTGCTCCTCTCTCAGTGCTGCTCCCACTCGCCCTCTTACTGACTGCTCCTCTCTCAGTGCCGCTCCCACTCGCCCCTTTACTGACTGCTCCTCTCTCAGTGCCGCTCGCACTCGCCCCTTTACTGACTGCTCCACTCTCAGTGCCGCTCCCACTCGCCCCTTTACTGACTGCTCCTCTCTCAGTGCCGCTCCCACTCGCCCCCTTACTAACTGCTCCACTCTCAGTGCCGCTCCCACTCGCCCCCTTACTGACTGCTCCTCTCTCAGTGCTGCTCCCACTCGCCCCGTTACTGACTGCTCCTCTCTCAGTGCCGCTCCCACTCGCCCCTTTACTGACTGCTCCTCTCTCAGTGCCGCTCCCACTCGCCCCTTTACTGACTGCCCCTCTCTCAGTGCTGCTCCCACTCGCCCCTTTACTGACTGCTCCTCTCTCAGTGCCGCTCCCACTCGCCCCTTTACTGAATGCTCCTCTCCCAGTGCCGCTCCCACTCGCCCCTTTACTGACTGCTCCTCTCTCAGTGCCGCTCCCACTCGCCCCTTTACTGACTGCTCCTCTCTCAGTGCCGCTCCCACTCGCCCCTTTACTGACTGCTCCTCTCTCAGTGCCGCTCCCACTCGCCCCTTTACTGACTGCTCCTCTCTCAGTGCCGCTCCCACTCGCCCCTTTACTGACTGCTCCTCTCCCAGTGCCGCTCCCACTCGCCCCTTTACTGACTGCTCCTCTCTCAGTGCCGCTCCCACTCGCCCCTTTACTGACTGCTCCTCTCTCAGTGCCGATCGCACTCGCCCCCTTACTGACTGCTCCTCTCTCAGTGCCGCTCCCACTCGCCCCCTTACTGTCTGCTCCTCTCTCAGTTCCGCTCCCACTCGCCCCTTTACTGACTGCTCCTCCCTCAGTGCCACTCCCACTCGCCCCTTTACTGACTGCTCCTCTCTCAGTGCCGCTCCCACTCGCCCCCTTACTGACTGCTCCTCCCTCAGTGCCACTCCCACTCGCCGCTTTACTGACTGCTCCTCTCTCAGTGCCGCTCCCACTCGCCCCTTTACTGACTGCTCCTCCCTCAGTGCCGCTCCCACTCGCCCCTTTACTGACTGCTCCTCTCTCAGTGCCGCTCCCACTCGCTCCTTTACTGACTGCTCCTCTCTCAGTGCTGATCTCACTCGCCCCTTTACTGACTGCTCCTCTCTAAGTGCCGCTCCCACTCGCCCCTTTACTGACTGCTCCTCTCTCAGTGCCGCTCCCACTCGCCCCTTTACTGACTGCTCCTCCCTCAGTGCCGCTCCCACTCGCCCCTTTACTGACTGCTCCCCGCTCAGAGCCGCTCCCACTCATCCCCTTACTGACTGCTCCTCCCTCAGTGCCACTCCCACTCGCCCCTTTACTGACTGCTCCTCTCTCAGTGCCGCTCCCACTCGCCCCTTTACTGACTGCTCCTCTCTCAGTGCCGCTCCCACTCGCCCCTTTACTGACTGCTCCTCTCTCAGTGCCGCTCCCACTCGCCCCTTTACTGACTGCTCCTCTCTCAGTGCCGCTCCCACTCGCCCCTTTACTGACTGCTCCTCTCTCAGTGCCACTCCCACTCGCCCCTTTACTGACTGCTCCTCTCTCAGTGCCGCTCCCACTCGCCCCTTTACTGACTGCTCCTCTCTCAGTGCCGCTCCCACTCGCCCCATTGCTGACTGCTCCTCTCTCAGTGCCGCTCCCACTCGCCCCTTTACTGACTGCTCCTCTCTCAGTGCCGCTCCCTCTCGCCCCTGTACTGTCTGCTCCTCTCTCAGTGCAGCTCCCACTCGCCCCTTTACTGACTGCTCCTCTCTCAGTGCCGCTCCCACTCACCCCCTTACTGACTGCTCCTCCCTCAGTGCCACTCACACTCGCCGCTTTACTGACTGCTCCTCTCTCAGTGCCGCTCCCACTCGCCCCTTTACTGACTGCTCCTCCCTCAGTGCCGCTCCCACTCGCCCCTTTACTGACTGCTCCTCTCTCAGTGCCGCTCCCACTCACCCCCTTACTGACTGCTCCTCCCTCAGTGCCACTCCCACTCGCCCCTTTACTGACTGCTCCTCTCTCAGTGCCGCTCCCACTCGCCCCTTTACTGACTGCTCCTCTCTCAGTGCAGCTCCCACTCGCCCCTTTACTTACTGCTCCTCTCTCAGTGCCGCTACCACTCGCCCCTTTACTGACTGCTCCTCTCTCAGTGCCGCTCCCACTCGCCCCTTTACTAACTGCTCCTCTCTCAGTGCTGCTCCCACTCGGCCCTTACTGACTGCTCCTCTCTCAGTGCCGCTCCCACTCGCCCCTTTACTGACTGCTCCTCACTCAGTGCTGCTCCCACTCGCCCCTTTACTGACTGCTCCTCTCTCAGTGCCGCTCCCACTCGCCCCTTTACTGACTGCTCCTCCCTCAGTGCCGCTCCCACTCGCCCCTTAACGGACTGCTCCTCCCTCAGTGCCGCTCCCACTCGCCCCCTTACTGACTGCTCCTCCCTCAGTGCCGCTCCCACTCGCCCCTTTACTGACTGCTCCTCCCTCAGTGCCGCTCCCACTCGCCCCCTTACTGACTGCTGCTCCTTCAGTGCCGCTCCCACTCGCCCCCTTACGGACTGCTCCTCTCTCAGTGCCGCTCCCACTCGCCCCTTTACTGACTGCTCCTCTCTCAGTGCCGCTCCCACTCGCCCCCTTACTGACTGCTCCTCCCTCAGTGCCACTCCCACTCGCCGCTTTACTGACTGCTCCTCTCTCAGTGCCGCTCCCACTCGCCCCTTTACTGACTGCTCCTCCCTCAGTGCCGCTCCCACTCGCCCCTTTACTGACTGCTCCTCTCTCAGTGCCGCTCCCACTCGCCCCTTTACTGACTGCTCCTCTCTCAGTGCCGATCTCACTCGCCCCTTTACTGACTGCTCCTCTCTCAGTGCCGCTCCCACTCGCCCCTTTACTGACTGCTCCTCTCTCAGTGCCGCTCCCACTCGCCCCTTTACTGACTGCTCCCCGCTCAGTGCCGCTCCCACTCACCCCCTTACTGACTGCTCCTCCCTCAGTGCCACTCCCACTCGCCCCTTTACTGACTGCTCCTCTCTCAGTGCCGCTCCCACTCGCCCCTTTAGTGACTGCTCCTCTCTCAGTGCCGCTCCCACTCGCCCCTTTACTGACTGCTCCTCTCTCAGTGCCGCTCCCACTCGCCCCTTTACTGACTGCTCCTCTCTCAGTGCCGCTCCCACTCGCCCCTTTACTGACTGCTCCTCTCTCAGTGCCGCTCCCACTCGCCCCTTTACTGACTGCTCCTCTCTCAGTGCCGCTCCCACTCGCCCCTTTGCTGACTGCTCCTCTCTCAGTGCCGCTCCCACTCGCCCCTTTACTGACTGCTCCTCTCTCAGTGCCGCTCCCACTCGCCCCTGTACTGACTGCTCCTCTCTCAGTGCAGCTCCCACTCGCCCCTTTACTGACTGCTCCTCTCTCAGTGCCACTCCCACTCACCCCCTTACTGACTGCTCCTCCCTCAGTGCCACTCCCACTCGCCGCTATACTGACTGCTCCTCTCTCAGTGCCGCTCCCACTCGCCCCTTTACTGACTGCTCCTCCCTCAGTGCCGCTCCCACTCGCCCCTTCACTGACTGCTCCTCTCTCAGTGCCGCTCCCACTCGCCCCTTCACTGACTGCTCCTCTCTCAGTGCCGCTCCCACTCACCCCCTTACTGACTGCTCCTCCCTCAGTGCCACTCCCACTCGCCCCTTTACTGACAGCTCCTCTCTCAGTGCCGCTACCACTCGCCCCTTTACTGACTGCTCCTCTCTCAGTGCCGCTCCCACTCGCCCCCGTACTGTCTGCTCCTCTCTCAGTGCCGCTCCCGCTCGCCCCTTTACTGACTGCTCCTCTCTCAGTGCCGCTCCCACTCGCCCCTTTACTGACTGCTCCTCTCTCAGTGCCGCTCCCACTCGCCCCTTTACTGACTGCTCCTCTCTCAGTGCCGCTCCCCCTCGCCCCCTTACTGACTGCTCCTCTCTCAGTGCTGCTCCCACTCGCCCCCTTACTGACTGCTCCTCTCTCAGTGCCGCTCCCACTCGCCCCTTTACTGACTGCTCCTCTCTCAGTGCCGCTCCCACTCGCCCCCTTACTGACTGCTCCTCTCTCAGTGCTGCTCCCACTCGCCCCTTTACTGACTGCTCCTCTCTCAGTGCCGCTCCCACTCGCCCCTTTACTGACTGCTCCTCTCCCAGTGCCGCTCCCACTCGCCCCCTTACTGACTGCTCCTCTCTCAGTGCCGCTCCCACTCACCCCTTTACTGACTGCTCCTCTCTCAGTGCGGCTCCCACTCGCCCCTTTACTGACTGCTCCTCTCTCAGTGCCGCTACCACTCGCCCCTTTACTGACTGCTCCTCTCTCAGTGCCGCTCCCACTCGCCCCTTTACTAACTGCTCCTCTCTCAGTGCTGCTCCCACTCGACCCTCACTGAATGCTCCTCACTCAGTGCCGCTCCCACTCGCCCCTTTACTGACTGCTCCTCACTCAGTGCTGCTCCCATTCGCCCCTTTACTGACTGCTCCTCCCTCAGTGCCGCTCCCACTCGCCCCCTTACGGACTGCTCCTCCCTCAGTGCCGCTCCCACTCGCCCCCTTACTGACTGCTCCTCCCTCAGTGCCGCTCCCACTCGCCCCTTTACTGACTGCTCCTCTCTCAGTGTCGCTCCCACTCGCCCCTTTACTGACTGCTCCTCCCTCAGTGCCGCTCCCACTCGCCCCTTTACTGACTGCTCCTCTCTCAGTGTCGCTCCCACTCGCCGCTTTACTGACTGCTCCTCCCTCAGTGCCGCTCCCACTCGCCCCTTTACTGACTGCTCCTCTCTCAGTGTCGCTCCCACTCGCCCCTTTACTGACTGCTCCTCCCTCAGTGCCGCTCCCACTCGCCCCTTTACTGACTGCTCCTCCCTCAGTGCCGCTCCCACTCGCCCCTTTACTGACTGCTGCTCCTTCAGTGCCGCTCCCACTCGCCCCCTTACGGACTGCTCCTCTCTCAGTGCCGCTCCCACTCGCCCCTTTACTGACTGCTCCTCCCTCAGTGCCGCTCCCACTCGCCCCTTTACTGACTGCTCCTCTCTCAGTGCCGCTCCCACTCGCCCCTTTACTGACTGCTCCTCTCTCAGTGCCGCTCCCACTCGCCCCTTTGCTGACTGCTCCTCTCTCAGTGCCGCTCCCACTCGCCCCTTTACTGACTGCTCCTCTCTCAGTGCCGCTCCCACTCGCCCCTGTACTGACTGCTCCTCTCTCAGTGCAGCTCCCACTCGCCCCTTTACTGACTGCTCCTCTCTCAGTGCCGCTCCCACTCACTCCCTTACTGACTGCTCCTCCCTCAGTGCCACTCCCACTCGCCGCTTTACTGACTGCTCCTCTCTCAGTGCCGCTCCCACTCGCCCATTTACTGACTGCTCCTCCCTCAGTGCCGCTCCCACTCGCCCCTTTACTGACTGCTCCTCTCTCAGTGCCGCTCCCACTCACCCCCTTACTGACTGCTCCTCCCTCAGTGCCACTCCCACTCGCCCCTTTACTGAATGCTCCTCTCTCAGTGCCGCTCCCACTCGCCCCATTACTGACTGCTCCTCCGTCAGTGCCGCTCCCACTCGCCCCCATACTGTCTGCTCCTCTCTCAGTGCCGCTCCCGCTCGCCCCTTTACTGACTGCTCCTCTCTCAGTGCCGCTCCCACTCGCCCCTTTACTGACTGCTCCTCTCTCAGTGCCGCTCCCACTCGCCCCCTTACTGACTGCTCCTCTCTCAGTGCCGCTCCCACTCGCCCCCTTACTGACTGCTCCTCTCTCAGTGCCGCTCCCACTCGCCCCTTTACTGACTGCTCCTCTCTCATTGCCACTCCCACTCGCCCCTTTACTGACTGCTCCTCTCTCAGTGCTGCTCCCACTCGCCCCCTTACTGACTGCTCCTCTCTCAGTGCCGCTCCCACTCGCCACTTTACTGACTGCTCCTCTCTCAGTGCCGCTCCCACTCGCCCCTTTACTAACTGCTCCTCTCTCAGTGCTGCTCCCACTCGGCCCTTACTGACTGCTCCTCTCTCAGTGCGGCTCCCACTCGCCCCTTTACTGACTGCTCCTCTCTCAGTGCCGCTACCACTCGCCCCTTTACTGACTGCTCCTCTCTCAGTGCCGCTCCCACTCGCCCCTTTACTAACTGCTCCTCTCTCAGTGCTGCTCCCACTCGACCCTTACTGAATGCTCCTCACTCAGTGCCGCTCCCACTCGCCCCTTTACTGACTGCTCCTCACTCAGTGCTGCTCCCATTCGCCCCTTTACTGACTGCTCCTCCCTCAGTGCCGCTCCCACTCGCCCCCTTACGGACTGCTCCTCCCTCAGTGCCGCTACCACTCGCCCCCTTACTGACGGCTCCTCCCTCAGTGCCGCTCCCACTCGCCCCTTTACTGACTGCTCCTCTCTCAGTGTCGCTCCCACTCGCCCCTTTACTGACTGCTCCTCCCTCAGTGCCGCTCCCACTCGCCCCTTTACTGACAGCTCCTCTCTCAGTGTCGCTCCCACTCGCCCCTTTACTGACTGCTCCTCCCTCAGTGCCGCTCCCACTCGCCCCTTTACTGACTGCTCCTCTCTCAGTGTCGCTCCCACTCGCCCCTTTACTGACTGCTCCTCCCTCAGTGCCGCTCCCACTCGCCCCTTTACTGACTGCTCCTCCCTCAGTGCCGCTCCCACTGGCCCCTTTACTGACTGCTGCTCCTTCAGTGCCGCTCCCACTCGCCCCCTTACGGACTGCTCCTCTCTCAGTGCCGCTCCCACTCGCCCCTTTACTGACTGCTCCTCTCTCAGTGTTGCTCCCAATCGCCCCTTTACTGACTGCTCCTCTCTCAGTGCCGCTCCCACTCGCCCCTTTACTGACTGCTGCTCTCTCAGTGCCGCTCCCACTCGCCCCTTTACTGACTGCTCCTCTCTCAGTGCCGCTCCCACTCGCCCCTTTATTGACTGCTCCTCCCTCAGTGCCGCTCCCACTCGCCCCTTTACTGACTGCTCCTCTCTCAGTGCCGCTCCCACTCGCCCCTTTACTGACTGCTCCTCTCTCAGTGCCGCTCTCACTCGCCCCTTTACTGACTGCTCCTCTCTCAGTGCAGCTCCCACTCGCCCCTTTACTGACTGCTGCTCTCTCAGTGCCGCTCCCACTCACCCCCTTACTGACTGCTCCTCCCTCAGTGCCACTCCCACTCGCCCCTTTACTGACTGTTCCTCTCTCAGTGCCGCTCCCACTCGCCCCTTTACTGACTGCTCCTCTCTCAGTGCCGCTCCCACTCGACCCTTTACTGACTGCTCCTCTCTCAGTGCCGCTCCCACTCGCCCCCTTACTGACTGCTCCTCTCTCAGTGCTGCTCCCACTCGCCCCTTTACTGACTGCTCCTCTCTCAGTGCCGCTCCCACTCGCCCCTTTACTGACTGCTCCTCTCTCAGTGCCGCTCCCACTCGCCCCTTTACTGACTGCTCCTCTCTCAGTGCCGCTCCCACTCGCCCCTTTACTGACTGCTCCTCTCTCAGTGCCGCTCCCACTCTCCCCTTTACTGCCTGCTCCTCTCTCAGTGCCGCTCCCACTCGCCCCATTACTGACTGCTCCTCTCTCAGTGCCGCTCCCACTCGCCCCTTGACTGAATGCTCCGCTCTCAGTGCCGCTCCCACTCGCCCCCTTACTGACTGCTCCTCTCTCAGTGCCGCTCCCACTCGCCCCTTTACTGACTGCTCCTCTCTCAGTGCCGCTCCCACTCGCCCCCTTACTGACTGCTCCTCACTCAGTGCCGCTCCCACTCGCCCCTTTACTGACTGCTCCTCTCTCAGTGCCGCTCCCACTCGCCCCTTTACTGACTGCTCCTCTCTCAGTGCCGCTCCCACTCGCCCCTTTACTGACTGCTCCTCTCTCAGTGCCGCTCCCACTCGCCCCTTTACTGACTGCTCCTCTCTCAGTGCCGCTCCCACTCGCCCCTTTACTGAATGCTCCTCTCTCAGTGCCGCTCCCACTCGCCCCCTTACTGACTGCTCCTCTCTCAGTGCCGCTCCCACTCGCCCCTTTAATGACTGCTCCTCTCTCCATGCCGCTCCCACTCGCCCCTTTACTGACTGCTCCTCTCTCAGTCCTGCTCCCACTCGCCCCCTTACTGACTGCTCCTCTCTCAGTGCCGCTCCCACTCGCCCCTTTACTGACTGCTCCTCTCTTGGTGCCGCTCCCACTCGCCCTTTACTGACTGCTCCTCTCTCAGTGCCGCTCCCACTCGCCCCTTTACTGACTGCTCCTCTCTCAGTGCCGCTCCCACTCGCCCCCTTACTGACTGCTCCTCTCTCAGTGCCGCTCCCACTCGCCCCTTTACTGACTGCTCCTCTCTCAGTGCCGCTCCCACTCGCCCCTTTACTGAATGCTCCTCTCTCAGTGCCGCTCCCACTCGCCCCTTTACTGACTGCTCCTCTCTCAGTGCCGCTCCCACTCGCCCCTTTACTGACTGCTCCTCTCTCAGTGCCGCTCCCACTTCCCCCTTACTGACTGCTCCTCTCTCAGTGCCGCTCCCACTCGCCCCTTTACTGACTGCTCCTCTCTCAGTGCCGCTCCCACTCGCCCCTTTACTGACTGCTCCTCTCTCAGTGCCGCTCCCACTCGCCCCTTTACTGACTGCTCCTCTGTCAGTGCCGCTCCCACTCGCCCCTTTACTGACTGCTCCCCTCTCAGTGCCGCTCCCACTCGCCCCTTTACTGACTGCTCCTCTCTCAGTGCCGCTCCCACTCGCCCCTTTACTGACTGCTCCTCCCTCAGTGCCGCTCCCACTCGCCCCTTTTCTGACTGCTCCTCTCTCAGTGCCGCTCCCACTCGCCCCTTTACTGACTGCTCCTCTCTCAGTGCCGCTCCCACTCGCCCCTTTACTGAATGCTCCTCTCTCAGTGCCGCTCCCACTCGCCCCTTTTCTGACTGCTCCTCTCTCAGTGCCGCACCCACTCGCCCCTTTACTGACTGCTCCTCTCTCAGTGCCGCTCCCACTCGCCCCTTTACTGACTGCTCCTCCCTCAGTGCAGCTCCCACTCGCCCCTTTACTGACTGCTCCTCCCTCAGTGACGCTCCCACTCGACCCTTTACTGACTGCTCCTCTCTCAGTGCCGCTCCCACTCGCCCCTTTACTGACTGCTCCTCTCTCAGTGCCGCTCCCACTCGCCCCTTCACTGACTGCTCCTCTCTCAGTGCCGCTCCCACTCGCCCCTTTATTGACTGCTCCTCTCTCAGTGCTGCTCCCACTCGCCCCTTTACCGACTGCTCCTCTCTCAGTGCCGCTCCCACTCGCCCCTTTACTGACTGCTCCTCTCTCAGTGCCGCTCCCACTCGCCCCTTTACTGATTGCTCCTCTCTCAGTGCCGCTCGCCCTCGCCCCTTTTCTGACTGCTCCTCCCTCAGTGCCGCTCCCACTCGCCCCTTTACTGACTGCTCCTCTCTCAGTGCCGCTCCCACTCGTTCCTTTTCTGACTGCTCCTCCCTCAGTGCCGCTCCCACTCGCCCCCTTAGTGACTGCTCCTCTCTCAGTGCTGCTCCCAATCGCCCCTTTACTGACTGCTCCTCTCTCAGTACCGCTCCCACTCGTCACTTTACTGACTGCTCCTCTCTCAGTGCCGCTCCCACTCGCCCCTTTACTGACTGCTCCTCTCTCAGTGCCGCTCCCACTCGCCCCTTTACTGACTGCTCCTCTCTCAGTGCCGCTCCCACTCGCCCCCTTACTGAATGCTCCTCTCCCAGTGCCGCTCCCACTCGCCCCTTTACTGACTGCTCCTCTCTCAGTGCCGCTCCCACTCGCCCCTTTACTGACTGCTCCTCTCTCAGTGCCGCTCCCACTCGCCCCTTTCCTGACTGCTCCTCTCTCAGTGCTGCTCCCACTCGCCCCCTTACTGACTGCTCCTCTCTCAGTGCCGCTACAACTCGCCCCCTTACAGACCGCTCCTCCCTCAGTGCCGCTCCCACTCCCCCCCTTACTGACTGCTCCTCTCTCAGTGCCGCTCCCACTTGCCCCTTTACTGACTGCTCCTCTCTCAGTGCCGCTCCCACTCACCCCTTTACTGACTGCTCCTCTCTCAGTGCCGCTCCCACTCGCCCCTTTACTGTCTGCTCCTCTCTCAGTGCTGCTCCCACTCGCCCCTTTACTGACTGCTCCTCTCTCAGTGCCGCTCCCACTCGCCCCTTTACTGCCTGCTCCCCGCTCAGTGCCGCTCCCACTCGCCCCCTTACTGACTGCTCCTCTCTCAGTGCCGCTCCCACTCACCCCCTTACTGACTGCTACTCCCTCAGTGCCACTCCCACTCGCCCCTTTACTGACTGCTCCTCTCTCAGTGCCGCTCCCACTCGCCCCTTTACTGACTGCTCCTCTCTCAGTGCCGCTCCCACTCGCCCCCGTACTGACTGCTCCTCTCTCAGTGCCGCTCCCACTCGCCCCTTTACTGACTGCTCCTCTCTCAGTGCCGCTCCCACTCGCCCCTTTAGTGACTGCTCCTCCCTCAGTGCCGCTCCCACTCCCCCCCTTACTGACTGCTCCTCTCTCAGTGCCGCTCCCACTCGCCCCTTTACTGACTGCTCCTCTCTCAGTGCCGCTCCCACTCGCCCCTTTACTGACTGCTCCTCTCTCAGTGCCGCTCCCACTCGCCCCCTTGCTGACTGCTCCTCTCTCAGTGCTGCTCCCACTCGCCCCTTTACTGACTGCTCCTCTCTCAGTGCCGCTCCCACTCGCCCCTTTACTGACTGCTCCTCTCTCAGTGCCGCTCCCACTCGCCCCTTTACTGAATGCTCCTCTCTCAGTGCCGCTCCCACTCGCCCCCTTACTGACTGCTCCTCTCTCAGTGCCGCTCCCACTCGCCCCTTTAATGACTGCTCCTCTCTCCATGCCGCTCCCACTCGCCCCTTTACTGACTGCTCCTCTCTCAGTCCTGCTCCCACTCGCCCCCTTACTGACTGCTCCTCTCCCAGTGCCGCTCCCACTCGCCCCTTTACTGACTGCTCCTCTCTTGGTGCCGCTCCCACTCGCCCTTTACTGACTGCTCCTCTCTCAGTGCCGCTACCACTCGCCCCTTTACTGACTGCTCCTCTCTCAGTGCCGCTCCCACTCGCCCCCTTACTGACTGCTCCTCTCTCAGTGCCGCTCCCACTCGCCCCTTTACTGACTGCTCCTCTCTCAGTGCCGCTCCCACTCGCCCCTTTACTGAATGCTCCTCTCTCAGTGCCGCTCCCACTCGCCCCTTTACTGACTGCTCCTCTCTCAGTGCCGCTCCCACTCGCCCCTTTACTGACTGCTCCTCTCTCAGTGCCGCTCCCACTTCCCCCTTACTGACTGCTCCTCTCTCAGTGCCGCTCCCACTCGCCCCTTTACTGACTGCTCCTCTCTCAGTGCTGCTCCCACTCGCCCCCTTACTGACTGCTCCTCTCTCAGTGCCACTCCCACTCCCCCCTTTACTGACTGCTCCTCTCTCAGTGCCGCTCCCACTCGCCCCTTTACTGACTGCAACTCTCTCAGTGCCGCTCCCACTCGCCCCTTTACTGACTGCTCCTCTGTCAGTGCCGCTCCCACTCGCCCCTTTACTGACTGCTCCCCTCTCAGTGCCGCTCCCACTCGCCCCTTTACTGACTGCTCCTCTCTCAGTGCCGCTCCCACTCGCCCCTTTACTGACTGCTCCTCCCTCAGTGCCGCTCCCACTCGCCCCTTTTCTGACTGCTCCTCTCTCAGTGCCGCTCCCACTCGCCCCTTTACTGACTGCTCCTCTCTCAGTGCCGCTCCCACTCGCCCCTTTACTGAATGCTCCTCTCTCAGTGCCGCTCCCACTCGCCCCTTTTCTGACTGCTCCTCTCTCAGTGCCGCTCCCACTCGCCCCTTTACTGACTGCTCCTCTCTCAGTGCCGCTCCCACTCGCCCCTTTACTGACTGCTCCTCCCTCAGTGCAGCTCCCACTCGCCCCTTTACTGACTGCTCCTCCCTCAGTGACGCTCCCACTCGACCCTTTACTGACTGCTCCTCTCTCAGTGCCGCTCCCACTCGCCCCTTTACTGACTGCTCCTCTCTCAGTGCCGCTCCCACTCGCCCCTTGACTGACTGCTCCTCTCTCAGTGCCGCTCCCACTCGCCCCTTTATTGACTGCTCCTCTCTCAGTGCTGCTCCCACTCGCCCCTTTACTGACTGCTCCTCTCTCAGTGCCGCTCCCACTCGCCCCTTTACTGACTGCTCCTCTCTCAGTGCCGCTCCCACTCGCCCCTTTACTGATTGCTCCTCTCTCAGTGCCGCTCGCACTCGCCCCTTTTCTGACTGCTCCTCCCTCAATGCCGCTCCCACTCGCCCCTTTACTGACTGCTCCTCTCTCAGTGCCGCTCCCACTCGTTCCTTTTCTGACTGCTCCTCCCTCAGTGCCGCTCCCACTCGCCCCCTTACTGACTGCTCCTCTCTCAGTGCTGCTCCCAATCGCCCCTTTACTGACTGCTCCTCTCTCAGTACCGCTCCCACTCGTCCCTTTACTGACTGCTCCTCTCTCAGTGCCGCTCCCACTCGCCCCTTTACTGACTGCTCCTCTCTCAGTGCCGCTCCCACTCGCCCCTTTACTGACTGCTCCTCTCTCAGTGCCGCTCCCACTCGCCCCCTTACTGAATGCTCCTCTCCCAGTGCCGCTCCCACTCGCCCCTTTACTGACTGCTCCTCTCTCAGTGCCGCTCCCACTCGCCACTTTACTGACTGCTCCTCTCTCAGTGCCGCTCCCACTCGCCCCTTTCCTGACTGCTCCTCTCTCAGTGCTGCTCCCACTCGCCCCCTTACTGACTGCTCCTCTCTCAGTGCCGCTACAACTCGCCCCCTTACAGACCGCTCCTCCCTCAGTGCCGCTCCCACTCCCCCCCTTACTGACTGCTCCTCTCTCAGTGCCGCTCCCACTTGCCCCTTTACTGACTGCTCCTCTCTCAGTGCCGCTCCCACTCACCCCTTTACTGACTGCTCCTCTCTCAGTGCCGCTCCCACTCGCCCCTTTACTGTCTGCTCCTCTCTCAGTGCTGCTCCCACTCGCCCCTTTACTGACTGCTCCTCTCTCAGTGCCGCTCCCACTCGCCCCTTTACTGCCTGCTCCCCGCTCAGTGCCGCTCCCACTCGCCCCCTTACTGACTGCTCCTCTCTCAGTGCCGCTCCCACTCACCCCCTTACTGACTGCTACTCCCTCAGTGCCACTCCCACTCGCCCCTTTACTGACTGCTCCTCTCTCAGTGCCGCTCCCACTCGCCCCTTTACTGACTGCTCCTCTCTCAGTGCCGCTCCCACTCGCCCCCGTACTGACTGCTCCTCTCTCAGTGCCGCTCCCACTCGCCCCTTTACTGACTGCTCCTCTCTCAGTGCCGCTCCCACTCGCCCCTTTACTGACTGCTCCTCCCTCAGTGCCGCTCCCACTCCCCCCCTTACTGACTGCTCCTCTCTCAGTGCCGCTCCCACTCGCCCCTTTACTGACTGCTCCTCTCTCAGTGCCGCTCCCACTCGCCCCTTTACTGACTGCTCCTCTCTCAGTGCCGCTCCCACTCGCCCCCTTGCTGACTGCTCCTCTCTCAGTGCTGCTCCCACTCGCCCTCTTACTGACTGCTCCTCTCTCAGTGCCGCTCCCACTCGCCCCTTTACTGACTGCTCCTCTCTCAGTGCCGCTCGCACTCGCCCCTTTACTGACTGCTCCACTCTCAGTGCCGCTCCCACTCGCCCCTTTACTGACTGCTCCTCTCTCAGTGCCGCTCCCACTTGCCCCCTTTCTGACTGCTCCTCTCTCAGTGCCGCTCCCACTCGCCCCCTTACTGACTGCTCCTCTCTCAGTGCTGCTCCCACTCGCCCCCTTACTGACTGCTCCTCTCTCAGTGCTGCTCCCACTCGCCCCTTTACTGACTGCTCCTCTCTCAGTGCCGCTCCCACTTGCCCCTTTACTGACTGCCCCTCTCTCAGTGCTGCTCCCACTCGCCCCTTTACTGACTGCTCCTCTCTCAGTGCCGCTCCCACTCGCCCCTTTACTGAATGCTCCTCTCCCAGTGCCGCTCCCACTCGCCCCTTTACTGACTGCTCCTCTCTCAGTGCCGCTCCCACTCGCCCCTTTAATGACTGCTCCTCTCTCAGTGCCGCTCCCACTCGCCCCTTTACTGACAGCTCCTCTCTCAGTGCTGCTCCCACTCGCCCCTTTACTGACTGCTCCTCTCTCAGTGCCGCTCCCACTCGCCCCTTTACTGACTGCTCCTCTCCCAGTGCCGCTCCCACTCGCCCCTTTACTGACTGCTCCTCTCTCAGTGCCGCTCCCACTCGCCCCTTTACTGACTGCTCCTCTCTCAGTGCCGATCGCACTCGCCCCCTTACTGACTGCTCCTCTCTCAGTGCCACTCCCACTCGCCCCTTTACTGACTGCTCCTCTCTCAGTGCCGCTCCCACTCGCCCCCTTACTGTCTGCTCCTCTCTCAGTGCCGCTCCCACTCGCCCCTTTACTGACTGCTCCTCCCTCAGTGCCACTCCCACTCGCCCCTTCACTGACTGCTCCTCTCTCAGTCCCGCTCCCACTCGCCCCCTTACTGACTGCTCCTCCCTCAGTGCCACTCCCACTCGCCGCTTTACTGACTGCTCCTCTCTCAGTGCCGCTCCCACTCGCCCCTTTACTGACTGCTCCTCCCTCAGTGCCACTCCCACTCGCCCCTTTACTGACTGCTCCTCTCTCAGTGCCGCTCCCACTCGCTCCTTTACTGACTGCTCCTCTCTCAGTGCCACTCCCACTCGCCGCTTTACTGACTGCTCCTCTCTCAGTGCCGCTCCCACTCGCCCCTTTACTGACTGCTCCTCTCCCAGTGCCGCTCCCACTCGCCCCCTTACTGACTGCTCCTCTCTCAGTGCCGCTCCCACTCACCCCTTTACTGACTGCTCCTCTCTCAGTGCGGCTCCCACTCGCCCCTTTACTGATTGCTCCTCTCTCAGTGCCGCTACCACTCGCCCCTTTACTGACTGCTCCTCTCTCAGTGCCGCTCCCACTCGCCCCTTTACTAACTGCTCCTCTCTCAGTGCTGCTCCCACTCGACCCTTACTGAATGCTCCTCTCTCAGTGCCGCTCCCACTCGCCCCTTTACTGACTGCTCCTCACTCAGTGCTGCTCCCATTCGCCCCTTTACTGACTGCTCCTCCCTCAGTGACGCTCCCACTCGCCCCCTTCCGGACTGCTCCTCCCTCAGTGCCGCTCCCACTCGCCCCCTTACTGACTGCTCCTCCCTCAGTGCCGCTCCCACTCGCCCCTTTACTGACTGCTCCTCTCTCAGTGTCGCTCCCACTCGCCCCTTTCCTGACTGCTCCTCTCTCAGTGCCGCTCCCACTCGCCCCTTTACTGACTGCTCCTCCCTCAGTGCCGCTCCCACTCGCCCCTTTACTGACTGCTCCTCTCTCAGTGCCGCTCCCACTCGCCCCTTTACTGACTGCTCCTCTCTCAGTGCCGATCTCACTCGCCCCTTTCCTGACTGCTCCTCTCTCAGTGCCGCTCCCACTCGCCCCTTTACTGACTGCTCCTCTCTCAGTGCCGCTCCCACTCGCCCCTTTACTGACTGCTCCCCGCTCAGTGCCGCTCCCACTCACCCCCTTACTGACTGCTCCTCCCTCAGTGCCACTCCCACTCGCCCCTTTACTGACTGCTGCTCTCTCAGTGCCGCTCCCACTCGCCCCTTTACTGACTGCTCCTCTCTCAGTGCCGCTCCCACTCGCCCCTTTACTGACTGCTCCTCTCTCAGTGCCGCTCCCACTCGCCCCTTTGCTGAATGCTCCTCTCTCAGTGCCGCTCCCACTCGCCCCTTTACTGACTGCTCCTCTCTCAGTGCCGCTCCCACTCGCCCCTGTACTGACTGCTCCTCTCTCAGTGCAGCTCCCACTCGCCCCTTTACTGACTGCTCCTCTCTCAGTGCCACTCCCACTCACCCCCTTACTGACTGCTCCTCTCTCAGTGCCGCTCCCACTCGCCCCTGTACTGACTGCTCCTCTCTCAGTGCCGCTCCCACTCGCCCCTTTACTGACTGCTCCTCTCTCAGTGCCGCTCCCACTCGCCCCCTTACTGAATGCTCCTCTCCCAGTGCCGCTCCCACTCGCCCCTTTACTGACTGCTCCTCTCTCAGTGCCGCTCCCACTCGCCCCTTTACTGACTGCTCCTCTCTCAGTGCCGCTCCCACTCGCCCCTTTCCTGACTGCTCCTCTCTCAGTGCTGCTCCCACTCGCCCCCTTACTGACTGCTCCTCTCTCAGTGCCGCTACAACTCGCCCCCTTACAGACCGCTCCTCCCTCAGTGCCGCTCCCACTCCCCCCCTTACTGACTGCTCCTCTCTCAGTGCCGCTCCCACTTGCCCCTTTACTGACTGCTCCTCTCTCAGTGCCGCTCCCACTCACCCCTTTACTGACTGCTCCTCTCTCAGTGCCGCTCCCACTCGCCCCTTTACTGTCTGCTCCTCTCTCAGTGCTGCTCCCACTCGCCCCTTTACTGACTGCTCCTCTCTCAGTGCCGCTCCCACTCGCCCCTTTACTGCCTGCTCCCCGCTCAGTGCCGCTCCCACTCGCCCCCTTACTGACTGCTCCTCTCTCAGTGCCGCTCCCACTCACCCCCTTACTGACTGCTACTCCCTCAGTGCCACTCCCACTCGCCCCTTTACTGACTGCTCCTCTCTCAGTGCCGCTCCCACTCGCCCCTTTACTGACTGCTCCTCTCTCAGTGCCGCTCCCACTCGCCCCCGTACTGACTGCTCCTCTCTCAGTGCCGCTCCCACTCGCCCCTTTACTGACTGCTCCTCTCTCAGTGCCGCTCCCACTCGCCCCTTTACTGACTGCTCCTCCCTCAGTGCCGCTCCCACTCCCCCCCTTACTGACTGCTCCTCTCTCAGTGCCGCTCCCACTCGCCCCTTTACTGACTGCTCCTCTCTCAGTGCCGCTCCCACTCGCCCCTTTACTGACTGCTCCTCTCTCAGTGCCGCTCCCACTCGCCCCCTTGCTGACTGCTCCTCTCTCAGTGCTGCTCCCACTCGCCCTCTTACTGACTGCTCCTCTCTCAGTGCCGCTCCCACTCGCCCCTTTACTGACTGCTCCTCTCTCAGTGCCGCTCGCACTCGCCCCTTTACTGACTGCTCCACTCTCAGTGCCGCTCCCACTCGCCCCTTTACTGACTGCTCCTCTCTCAGTGCCGCTCCCACTTGCCCCCTTTCTGACTGCTCCTCTCTCAGTGCCGCTCCCACTCGCCCCCTTACTGACTGCTCCTCTCTCAGTGCTGCTCCCACTCGCCCCCTTACTGACTGCTCCTCTCTCAGTGCTGCTCCCACTCGCCCCTTTACTGACTGCTCCTCTCTCAGTGCCGCTCCCACTTGCCCCTTTACTGACTGCCCCTCTCTCAGTGCTGCTCCCACTCGCCCCTTTACTGACTGCTCCTCTCTCAGTGCCGCTCCCACTCGCCCCTTTACTGAATGCTCCTCTCCCAGTGCCGCTCCCACTCGCCCCTTTACTGACTGCTCCTCTCTCAGTGCCGCTCCCACTCGCCCCTTTAATGACTGCTCCTCTCTCAGTGCCGCTCCCACTCGCCCCTTTACTGACAGCTCCTCTCTCAGTGCTGCTCCCACTCGCCCCTTTACTGACTGCTCCTCTCTCAGTGCCGCTCCCACTCGCCCCTTTACTGACTGCTCCTCTCCCAGTGCCGCTCCCACTCGCCCCTTTACTGACTGCTCCTCTCTCAGTGCCGCTCCCACTCGCCCCTTTACTGACTGCTCCTCTCTCAGTGCCGATCGCACTCGCCCCCTTACTGACTGCTCCTCTCTCAGTGCCACTCCCACTCGCCCCTTTACTGACTGCTCCTCTCTCAGTGCCGCTCCCACTCGCCCCCTTACTGTCTGCTCCTCTCTCAGTGCCGCTCCCACTCGCCCCTTTACTGACTGCTCCTCCCTCAGTGCCACTCCCACTCGCCCCTTCACTGACTGCTCCTCTCTCAGTCCCGCTCCCACTCGCCCCCTTACTGACTGCTCCTCCCTCAGTGCCACTCCCACTCGCCGCTTTACTGACTGCTCCTCTCTCAGTGCCGCTCCCACTCGCCCCTTTACTGACTGCTCCTCCCTCAGTGCCACTCCCACTCGCCCCTTTACTGACTGCTCCTCTCTCAGTGCCGCTCCCACTCGCTCCTTTACTGACTGCTCCTCTCTCAGTGCCACTCCCACTCGCCGCTTTACTGACTGCTCCTCTCTCAGTGCCGCTCCCACTCGCCCCTTTACTGACTGCTCCTCTCCCAGTGCCGCTCCCACTCGCCCCCTTACTGACTGCTCCTCTCTCAGTGCCGCTCCCACTCACCCCTTTACTGACTGCTCCTCTCTCAGTGCGGCTCCCACTCGCCCCTTTACTGATTGCTCCTCTCTCAGTGCCGCTACCACTCGCCCCTTTACTGACTGCTCCTCTCTCAGTGCCGCTCCCACTCGCCCCTTTACTAACTGCTCCTCTCTCAGTGCTGCTCCCACTCGACCCTTACTGAATGCTCCTCTCTCAGTGCCGCTCCCACTCGCCCCTTTACTGACTGCTCCTCACTCAGTGCTGCTCCCATTCGCCCCTTTACTGACTGCTCCTCCCTCAGTGACGCTCCCACTCGCCCCCTTCCGGACTGCTCCTCCCTCAGTGCCGCTCCCACTCGCCCCCTTACTGACTGCTCCTCCCTCAGTGCCGCTCCCACTCGCCCCTTTACTGACTGCTCCTCTCTCAGTGTCGCTCCCACTCGCCCCTTTCCTGACTGCTCCTCTCTCAGTGCCGCTCCCACTCGCCCCTTTACTGACTGCTCCTCCCTCAGTGCCGCTCCCACTCGCCCCTTTACTGACTGCTCCTCTCTCAGTGCCGCTCCCACTCGCCCCTTTACTGACTGCTCCTCTCTCAGTGCCGATCTCACTCGCCCCTTTCCTGACTGCTCCTCTCTCAGTGCCGCTCCCACTCGCCCCTTTACTGACTGCTCCTCTCTCAGTGCCGCTCCCACTCGCCCCTTTACTGACTGCTCCCCGCTCAGTGCCGCTCCCACTCACCCCCTTACTGACTGCTCCTCCCTCAGTGCCACTCCCACTCGCCCCTTTACTGACTGCTGCTCTCTCAGTGCCGCTCCCACTCGCCCCTTTACTGACTGCTCCTCTCTCAGTGCCGCTCCCACTCGCCCCTTTACTGACTGCTCCTCTCTCAGTGCCGCTCCCACTCGCCCCTTTGCTGAATGCTCCTCTCTCAGTGCCGCTCCCACTCGCCCCTTTACTGACTGCTCCTCTCTCAGTGCCGCTCCCACTCGCCCCTGTACTGACTGCTCCTCTCTCAGTGCAGCTCCCACTCGCCCCTTTACTGACTGCTCCTCTCTCAGTGCCACTCCCACTCACCCCCTTACTGACTGCTCCTCCCTCAGTGCCACTCCCACTCGCCCCTTTACTGACTGCTCCTCTCTCAGTGCCGCTCCCACTCACCCCTTTACTGACTGCTCCTCTCTCAGTGCCGCTCCCACTCGCCCCCGTACTGTCTGCTCCTCTCTCAGTGCCGCTCCCGCTCGCCCCTTTACTGACTGCTCCTCTCTCAGTGCCGCTCCCACTCGCCCCTTTACTGAATGCTCCTCTCTCAGTGCCGCTCCCACTCGCCCCTTTACTGACTGCTCCTCTCTCAGTGCCGCTCCCACTCGCCCCTTTACTGACTGCTCCTCTCTCAGTGCCGCTCCCACTCGCCCCCTTACTGACTGCTCCTCTCTCAGTGCCGCTCCCACTCGCCCCTTTATTGACTGCTCCTCTCTCAGTGCCGCTCCCACTCGCCCCTTTACTGACTGCTCCTCTCTCAATGCCGCTCCCACTCGCCCCTTTACTGACTGCTCCTCTGTCAGTGCCGCTCCCACTCGCCCCTTTACTGACTGCTCCCCTCTCAGTGCCGCTCCCACTCGCCCCTTTACTGACTGCTCCTCTCTCAGTGCCGCTCCCACTCGCCCCTTTACTGACTGCTCCTCCCTCAGTGCCGCTCCCACTCGCCCCTTTTCTGACTGCTCCTCTCTCAGTGCCGCTCCCACTCGCCCCTTTACTGACTGCTCCTCTCTCAGTGCCGCTCCCACTCGCCCCTTTACTGACTGCTCCTCCCTCAGTGCCGCTCCCACTCGCCCCTTTACTGACTGCTCCTCCCTCAGTGACGCTCCCACTCGACCCTTTACTGACTGCTCCTCTCTCAGTGCCGCTCCAACTCACCCCTTTACTGACTGCTCCTCTCAGTGCAGCTCCCACTCGCCCCTTTACTGACTGCTCCTCTCTCAGTGCCGCTCCCACTCTCCCCCTTACTGACTGCTCCTCTCTCAGTGCCGCTCCCACTCGCCCCTTTACTGACTGCTCCTCCCTCAGTGCCGCTCCCACTCGCCCCTTTACTGACTGCTCCTCTCTCAGTGCCGCTCCCACTCGCCCCTTTACTGACTGCTCCTCTCTCAGTGCCGCTCCCACTCGCCCCTTTACTGACTGCTCCCCGCTCAGTGCCGCTCCCACTCACCCCCTTACTGACTGCTCCTCCCTCAGTGCCACTCCCACTCGCCCCTTTACTGACTGCTCCTCTCTCAGTGCCGCTCCCACTCGCCCCTTTACTGACTGCTCCTCTCTCAGTGCCGCTCCCACTCGCCCCTTTACTGACTGCTCCTCTCTCAGTGCCGCTCCCACTCGCCCCTTTGCTGACTGCTCCTCTCTCAGTGCCGCTCCCACTCGCCCCTTTACTGACTGCTCCTCTCTCAGTGCCGCTCCCACTCGCCCCTGTACTGACTGCTCCTCTCTCAGTGCAGCTCCCACTCGCCCCTTTACTGACTGCTCCTCTCTCAGTGCCACTCCCACTCACCCCCTTACTGACTGCTCCTCCCTCAGTGCCACTCCCACTCGCCCCTTTACTGACTGCTCCTCTCTCAGTGCCGCTCCCACTCGCCCCTTTACTGACTGCTCCTCTCTCAGTGCCGCTCCCACTCGCCCCCGTACTGTCTGCTCCTCTCTCAGTGCCGCTCCCGCTCGCCCCTTTACTGACTGCTCCTCTCTCAGTGCCGCTCCCACTCGCCCCTTTACTGACTGCTCCTCTCTCAGTGCCGCTCCCACTCGCCCCTTTACTGACTGCTCCTCTCTCAGTGCCGCTCCCACTCGCCCCTTTACTGACTGCTCCTCTCTCAGTGCCGCTCCCACTCTCCCCCTTACTGACTGCTCCTCTCTCAGTGCCGCTCCCACTCGCCCCTTTACTGACTGGTCCTCCCTCAGTGCCGCTCCCACTCGCCCCTTTACTGACTGCTCCTCTCTCAGTGCCGCTCCCACTCGACCCTTTACTGACTGCTCCTCTCTCAGTGCCGCTCCCACTCGCCCCTTTACTGACTGCTCCTCTCTTAGTGCTGCTCCCACTCGCCCCCTTACTGACTGCTCCTCTCTCAGTGCCGCTCCCACTCGCCCCTTTACTGACTGCTCCTCTCTCAGTGCCGCTCCCACTCGCCCCCTTACTGACTGCTCCTCTCTCAGTGCTGCTCCCACTCGCCCCTTTACTGACTGCTCCTCTCTCAGTGCCGCTCCCACTCGCCCCTTTACTGACTGCTCCTCTCCCAGTGCCGCTCCCACTCGCCCCCTTACTGACTGCTCCTCTCTCAGTGCCGCTCCCACTCACCCCTTTACTGACTGCTCCTCTCTCAGTGCGGCTCCCACTCGCCCCTTTACTGATTGCTCCTCTCTCAGTGCCGCTACCACTCGCCCCTTTACTGACTGCTCCTCTCTCAGTGCCGCTCCCACTCGCCCCTTTACTAACTGCTCCTCTCTAAGTGCTGCTCCCACTCGACCCTTACTGAATGCTCCTCTCTCAGTGCCGCTCCCACTCGCCCCTTTACTGACTGCTCCTCACTCAGTGCTGCTCCCATTCGCCCCTTTACTGACTGCTCCTCCCTCAGTGACGCTCCCACTCGCCCCCTTACGGACTGCTCCTCCCTCAGTGCCGCTCCCACTCGCCCCCTTACTGACTGCTCCTCCCTCAGTGCCGCTCCCACTCGCCCCTTTACTGACTGCTCCTCTCTCAGTGTCGCTCCCACTCGCCCCTTTACTGACTGCTCCTCTCTCAGTGCCGCTCCCACTCGCCCCTTTACTGACTGCTCCTCCCTCAGTGCCGCTCCCACTCGCCCCTTTACTGACTGCTCCTCTCTCAGTGCCGCTCCCACTCGCCGCTTTACTGACTGCTCCTCTCTCAGTGCCGATCTCACTCGCCCCTTTACTGACTGCTCCTCTCTCAGTGCCGCTCCCACTCGCCCCTTTACTGACTGCTCCTCTCTCAGTGCCGCTCCCACTCGCCCCTTTACTGACTGCTCCCCGCTCAGTGCCGCTCCCACTCACCCCCTTACTGACTGCTCCTCCCTCAGTGCCACTCCCACACGCCCCTTTACTGACTGCTCCTCTCTCAGTGCCGCTCCCACTCGCCCCTTTACTGACTGCTCCTCTCTCAGTGCCGCTCCCACTCGCCCCTTTACTGACTGCTCCTCTCTCAGTGCCGCTCCCACTCGCCCCTTTGCTGACTGCTCCTCTCTCAGTGCCACTCCCACTCGCCCCTTTACTGACTGCTCCTCTCTCAGTGCCGCTCCCACTCGCCCCTGTACTGACTGCTCCTCTCTCAGTGCAGCTCCCACTCGCCCCTTTACTGACTGCTCCTCTCTCAGTGCCACTCCCACTCACCCCCTTACTGACAGCTCCTCCCTCAGTGCCACTCCCACTCGCCCCTTTACTGACTGCTCCTCTCTCAGTGCCGCTCCCACTCGCCCCTTTACTGACTGCTCCTCTCTCAGTGCCGCTCCCACTCGCCCCCGTACTGTCTGCGCCTCTCTCAGTGCCGCTCCCGCTCGCCCCTTTACTGACTTCTCCTCTCTCAGTGCCGCTCCCACTCGCCCCTTTACTGACTGCTCCTCTCTCAGTGCCGCTCCCACTCGCCCCTTTACTGACTGCTCCTCTCTCAGTGCCGCTCCCACTCGCCCCTTTACTGACTGCTCCTCTCAGTGCCGCTCCCACTCGCCCCTTTACTGACTGCTCCTCTCTCAGTGCCGCTCCCACTCTCCCCCTTACTGACTGCTCCTCTCTCAGTGCCGCTCCCACTCGCCCCTTTACTGACTGCTCCTCCCTCAGTGCCGCTCCCACTCGCCCCTTTACTGACTGCTCCTCTCTCAGTGCCGCTCCCACTCGACCCTTTACTGACTGCTCCTCTCTCAGTGCTGCTCCCACTCGCCCCCTTACTGACTGCTCCTCTCTCAGTGCCGCTCCCACTCGACCCTTTACTGACTGCTCCTCTCTCAGTGCCGCACCCACTCGCCCCCTTACTGACTGCTCCTCTCTCAGTGCTGCTCCCACTCGCCCCTTTACTGACTGCTCCTCTCTCAGTGCCGCTCCCACTCACCCCTTTACTGACTGCTCCTCTCCCAGTGCCGCTCCCACTCGCCCCCTTACTGACTGCTCCTCTCTCAGTGCCGCTCCCACTCACCCCTTTACTGACTGCTCCTCTCTCAGTGCGGCTCCCACTCGCCCCTTTACTGATTGCTCCTCTCTCAGTGCCGCTGCCACTCGCCCCTTTACTGACTGCTCCTCTCTCAGTGCCGCTCCCACTCGCCCCTTTACTAACTGCTCCTCTCTCAGTGCTGCTCCCACTCGACCCTTACTGAATGCTCCTCTCTCAGTGCCGCTCCCACTCGCCCCTTTACTGACTGCTCCTCACTCAGTGCTGCTCCCATTCGCCCCTTTACTGACTGCTCCTCCCTCAGTGACGCTCCCACTCGCCCCCTTACGGACTGCTCCTCCCTCAGTGCCGCTCCCACTCACCCCCTTACTGACTGCTCCTCCCTCAGTGCCGCTCCCACTCACCCCTTTACTGACTGCTCCTCTCTCAGTGTCGCTCCCACTCGCCCCTTTACTGACTGCTCCTCTCTCAGTGCCGCTCCCACTCGCCCCTTTACTGACTGCTCCTCCCTCAGTGCCGCTCCCACTCGCCCCTTTACTGACTGCTGCTCCTTCAGTGCCGCTCCCACTCGCCCCCTTACGGACTGCTCCTCTCTCAGTGCCGCTCCCACTCGCCCCTTTACTGACTGCTCCTCTCTCAGTGTTGCTCCCACTCGCCCCTTTACTGACTGCTCCTCTCTCAGTGCCGCTCCCACTCGCCCCTTTACTGACTGCTGCTCTCTCGGTGCCGCTCCCACTCGCCCCTTTACTGACTGCTCCTCTCTCAGTGCCGCTCCCACTCGCCCCTTTACTGACTGCTCCTCTCTCAGTGCCGCTCCCACTCGCCCCTTTACTGACTGCTCCTCTCTCAGTGCCGCTCCCACTCGCCCCTTTACTGACTGCTCCTCTCTCAGTGCCGCTCCCACTCGCCCCTTTACTGACTGCTCCTCTCTCAGTGCCGCTCCCACTCGCCCCTGTACTGACTGCTCCTCCCTCAGTGCCGCTCCCACTCGCCCCTTTACTGACTGCTCCTCTCTCAGTGCCGCTCCCACTCGCCCCTTTACTGACTGCTCCTCTCTCAGTGCCGCTCTCACTCGCCCCTTTACTGACTGCTCCTCTCTCAGTGCCGCTCCCACTCGCCCCTTTACTGACTGCTCCTCTCTCAGTGCCGCTCCCACTCACCCCCTTACTGACTGCTCCTCCCTCAGTGCCACTCCCACTCGCCCCTTTACTGACTGCTCCTCTCTCAGTGCCGCTCCCACTCGCCCCTTTGCTGACTGCTCCTCTCTCAGTGCCGCTCCCACTCGACCCTTTACTGACTGCTCCTCTCTCAGTGCCGCTCCCACTCGCCCCCTTACTGACTGCTCCTCTCTCAGTGCTGCTCCCACTCGCCCCTTTACTGACTGCTCCTCTCTCAGTGCCACTCCCACTCGCCCCTTTACTGACTGCTCCTCTCTCAGTGCCGCTCCCACTCGCCCCTTTACTGACTGCTCCTCTCTCAGTGCCGCTCCCACTCGCCCCTTTACTGACTGCTCCTCTCTCAGTGCCGCTCCCACTCTCCCCTTTACTGACTGCTCCTCTATCAGTGCCGCTCCCACTCGCCCCATTACTGACTGCTCCTCTCTCAGTGCCGCTCCCACTCGCCCCTTGACTGAATGCGCCTCTCTCAGTGCAGCTCCCACTCGCCCCCTTACTGACTGCTCCTCTCTCAGTGCCGCTCCCACTCGCCCCTTTACTGACTGCTCCTCTCTCAGTGCCGCTCCCACTCGCCCCCTTACTGACTGCTCCTCACTCAGTGCCGCTCCCACTCGCCCCTTTACTGACTGCTCCTCTCTCAGTGCCGCTCCCACTCGCCCCTTTACTGACTGCTCCTCTCTCAGTGCCGCTCCCACTCGCCCCTTTACTGACTGCTCCTCTCTCAGTGCCGCTCCCACTCGCCCCTTTACTGACTGCTCCTCTCTCAGTGCCGCTCCCACTCGCCCCTTTACTGAATGCTCCTCTCTCAGTGCCGCTCCCACTCGCCCCCTTACTGACTGCTCCTCTCTCAGTGCCGCTCCCACTCGCCCCTTTAATGACTGCTCCTCTCTCCATGCCGCTCCCACTCGCCCCTTTACTGACTGCTCCTCTCTCAGTCCTGCTCCCACTCGCCCCCTTACTGACTGCTCCTCTCTCAGTGCCGCTCCCACTCGCCCCTTTACTGACTGCTCCTCTCTCGGTGCCGCTCCCACTCGCCCTTTACTGACTGCTCCTCTCTCAGTGCCGCTCCCACTCGCCCCTTTACTGACTGCTCCTCTCTCAGTGCCGCTCCCACTCGCCCCCTTACTGACTGCTCCTCTCTCAGTGCCGCCCCCACTCGCCCCTTTACTGACTGCTCCTCTCTCAGTGCCGCTCCCACTCGCCCCTTTACTGACTGCTCCTCTCTCAGTGTCGCTCCCACTCGCCCCTTTACTGACTGCTCCTCTCTCAGTGCCGCTCCCACTCGCCCCTTTACTGACTGCTCCTCCGTCAGTGCCGCTCCCACTCGCCCCTTTACTGACTGCTGCTCCTTCAGTGCCGCTCCCACTCGCCCCCTTACGGACTGCTCCTCTCTCAGTGCCGCTCCCACTCGCCCCTTTATTGACTGCTCCTCTCTCAGTGTTGCTCCCACTCGCCCCTTTACTGACTGCTCCTCTCTCAGTGCCGCTCCCACTCGCCCCTTTACTGACTGCTGCTCTCTCGGTGCCGCTCCCACTCGCCCCTTTACTGACTGCTCCTCTCTCAGTGCCGCTCCCACTCGCCCCTTTACTGACTGCTCCTCTCTCAGTGCCGTTCCCACTCGCCCCTTTACTGACTGCTCCTCTCTCAGTGCCGCTCCCACTCGCCCCTTTACTGACTGCTCCTCTCTCAGTGCCGCTCCCACTCGCCCCTTTACTGACTGCTCCTCTCTCAGTGCCGCTCCCACTCGCCCCTTTACTGACTGCTCCTCCCTCAGTGCCGCTCCCACTCGCCCCTTTACTGACTGCTCCTCTCTCAGTGCCGCTCCCACTCGCCCCTTTACTGACTGCTCCTCTCTCAGTGCCGCTCTCACTCGCCCCTTTACTGACTGCTCCTCTCTCAGTGCCGCTCCCACTCGCCCCTTTACTGACTGCTCCTCTCTCAGTGCCGCTCCCACTCACCCCCTTACTGACTGCTCCTCCCTCAGTGCCACTCCCACTCGCCCCTTTACTGACTGCTCCTCTCTCAGTGCCGCTCCCAATCGCCCCTTTACTGACTGCTCCTCTCTCAGTGCCGCTCCCACTCGACCCTTTACTGACTGCTCCTCTCTCAGTGCCGCTCCCACTCGCCCCCTTACTGACTGCTCCTCTCTCAGTGCTGCTCCCACTCGCCCCTTTACTGACTGCTCCTCTCTCAGTGCCACTCCCACTCGCCCCTTTACTGACTGCTCCTCTCTCAGTGCCGCTCCCACTCGCCCCTTTACTGACTGCTCCTCTCTCAGTGCCGCTCCCACTCGCCCCTTTACTGACTGCTCCTCTCTCAGTGCCGCTCCCACTCTCCCCTTTACTGACTGCTCCTCTATCAGTGCCGCTCCCACTCGCCCCATTACTGACTGCTCCTCTCTCAGTGCTGCTCCCACTCGCCCCTTGACTGAATGCGCCTCTCTCAGTGCAGCTCCCACTCGCCCCCTTACTGACTGCTCCTCTCTCAGTGCCGCTCCCACTCGCCCCTTTACTGACTGCTCCTCTCTCAGTGCCGCTCCCACTCGCCCCCTTACTGACTGCTCCTCACTCAGTGCCGCTCCCACTCGCCCCTTTACTGACTGCTCCTCTATCAGTGCCGCTCCCACTCGCCCCTTTACTGACTGCTCCTCTCTCAGTGCCGCTCCCACTCGCCCCTTTACTGACTGCTCCTCTCTCAGTGCCGCTCCCACTCGCCCCTTTACTGACTGCTCCTCTCTCAGTGCCGCTCCCACTCGCACCTTTACTGAATGCTCCTCTCTCAGTGCCGCTCCCACTCGCCCCCTTACTGACTGCTCCTCTCTCAGTGCCGCTCCCACTCGCCCCTTTAATGACTGCTCCTCTCTCCATGCCGCTCCCACTCGCCCCTTTACTGACTGCTCCTCTCTCAGTCCTGCTCCCACTCGCCCCCTTACTGACTGCTCCTCTCTCAGTGCCGCTCCCACTCGCCCCTTTACTGACTGCTCCTCTCTCGGTGCCGCTCCCACTCGCCCTTTACTGACTGCTCCTCTCTCAGTGCCGCTCCCACTCGCCCCTTTACTGACTGCTCCTCTCTCAGTGCCGCTCCCACTCGCCCCCTTACTGACTGCTCCTCTCTCAGTGCCGCTCCCACTCGCCCCTTTACTGACTGCTCCTCTCTCAGTGCCGCTCCCACTCGCCCCTTTACTGAATGCTCCTCTCTCAGTGCCGCTCCCACTCGCCCCTTTACTGACTGCTCCTCTCTCAGTGCCGCTCCCACTCGCCCCTTTACTGACTGCTCCTCTCTCAGTGCCGCGCCCACTCGCCCCCTTACTGACTGCTCCTCTCTCAGTGCCGCTCCCACTCGCCCCTTTACTGACTGCTCCTCTCTCAGTGCTGCTCCCACTCGCCCCCTTCCTGACTGCTCCTCTCTCAGTGCCACTCCCACTCGCCCGTTTACTGACTGCTCCTCTCTCAGTGCCGCTCCCACTCGCCCCTTTACTGACTGCTCCTCTCTCAATGCCGCTCCCACTCGCCCCTTTACTGACTGCTCCTCTGTCAGTGCCGCTCCCACTCGCCCCTTTACTGACTGCTCCCCTCTCAGTGCCGCTCCCACTCGCCCCTTTACTGACTGCTCCTCCCTCAGTGCCGCTCCCACTCGCCCCTTTTCTGACTGCTCCTCTCTCAGTGCCGCTCCCACTCGCCCCTTTACTGACTGCTCCTCTCTCAGTGCCGCTCCCACTCGCCCCTTTACTGAATGCTCCTCTCTCAGTGCCGCTCCCACTCGCCCCTTTTCTGACTGCTCCTCTCTCAGTGCCGCTCCCACTCGCCCCTTTACTGACTGCTCCTCTCTCAGTGCCGCTCCCACTCGCCCCTTTACTGACTGCTCCTCCCTCAGTGCCGCTCCCACTCGCCCCTTTACTGACTGCTCCTCCCTCAGTGACGCTCCCACTCGACCCTTTACTGACTGCTCCTCTCTCAGTGCCGCTCCCACTCGCCCCTTTACTGACTGCTCCTCTCTCAGTGCCGCTCCCACTCGCCCCTTTATTGACTGCTCCTCTCTCAGTGCTGCCCCCACTCGCCCCTTTACTGACTGCTCCTCTCTCAGTGCCGCTCCCACTCGCCCCTTTACTGACTGCTCCTCTCTCAGTGCCGCTCCCACTCGCCCCTTTACTGATTGCTCCTCTCTCAGTGCCGCTCGCACTCGCCCCTTTTCTGACTGCTGCTCCCTCAGTGCCGCTCCCACTCGCCCCTTTACTGACTGCTCCTCTCTCAGTGCCGCTCCCACTCGCCCCTTTTCTGACTTCTCCTCCCTCAGTGCCGCTCCCACTCGCCCCCTTACTGACTGCTCCTCTCTCAGTGCCGCTCCCAATCGCCCCTTTACTGACTGCTCCTCTCTCAGTACCGCTCCCACTCGTCCCTTTACTGACTGCTCCTCTCTCAGTGCCGCTCCCACTCGCCCCTTTACTGACTGCTCCTCTCTCAGTGCCGCTCCCACTCGCCCCTTTACTGACTGCTCCTCTCTCAGTGCCGCTCCCACTCGACCCTTTACTGACTGCTCCTCCCTCAGTGCCGCTCACACTCGCCCCTTTACTGACTGCTCCTCTCTCAGTGCCGCTCCCATTCGCCTCTTTACTGACTGCTCCTCTCTCAGTGCAGCTCCCACTCGCCCCCTTACTGACTGCTCCTCTCTCAGTGCCGCTCCCACTCGCCCCTTTACTGACTGCTCCTCTCTCAGTGCCGCTCCCACTCGCCCCTTTACTGACTGCTCCTCTCTCAGTGCCGCTCCCACTCGCCCCTTTACTGACTGCTCCTCTCTCAGTGCCGCTCCCACTCGCCCCTTTACTGACTGCTCCTCCCTCAGTGCCGCTCCCACTCTCCCCCTTACTGACTGCTCCTCTCTCAATGCCGCTCCCACTCGCCCCTTTACTGACTGCTCCTCTCTCAGTGCCACTCCCACTCGCCCCCTTACTGACTGCTCCTCTCTCAGTGCCGCTCCCACTCGCCCCTTTACTGACTGCTCCTCTCTCAGTGCTGCTCCCACTCGCCCCTTTACTGACTGCTCGTCTCTCAGTGCCGCTCCCACTCGCCCCCTTACTGACTGCTCCTCTCTCAGTGCCGCTCCCACTCGCCCCTTTACTGACTGCTCCTCTCTCAGTGCCGCTCCCACTCGCCCCTTTACTGACTGCTCCTCTCTCAGTGCCGCTCCCACTCGCCCCTTTACTGACTGCTCCTCTCTCAGTGCCGCTCCCACTCGCCCCTTTACTGACTGCTCCTCTCTCAGTGCCGCTCCCACTCGCCCCTTTACTGACTGCTCCTCTCTCAGTGCCGCTCCCACTCGCCCCTTTACTGAATGCTCCTCTCTCAGTGCCGCTCCCACTCGCCCCCTTACTGACTGCTCCTCTCTCAGTGCCGCTCCCACTCGCCCCTTTAATGACTGCTCCTCTCTCCATGCCGCTCCCACTCGCCCCTTTACTGACTGCTCCTCTCTCAGTCCTGCTCCCACTCGCCCCCATACTGACTGCTCCTCTCTCAGTGCCGCTCCCACTCGCCCCTTTACTGACTGCTCCTCTCTCGGTGCCGCTCCCACTCGCCCTTTACTGACTGCTCCTCTCTCAGTGCCGCTCCCACTCGCCCCTTTACTGACTGCTCCTCTCTCAGTGCCGCTCCCACTCGCCCCTTTACTGACAGCTCCTCCCTCAGTGCCGCTCCCACTCGCCCCTTTACTGACTGCTCCTCTCTCAGTGCCGCTCCCACTCGCCCCTTTACTGACTGCTCCTCTCTCAGTGCCGCTCCCACTCGCCCCTTTACTGACTGCTCCTCCCTCAGTGCCGCTCCCACTCGCCCCCTTACTGACTGCTCCTCTCTCAGTGCCGCTCCCACTCGCCCCTTTACTGACTGCTCCTCTCTCAGTGCCGCTCCCACTCGCCCCCTTACTGACTGCTACTCTCTCAGTGCCGCTCCCACTCGCCCCTTTTCTGACTGCTCCTCTCTCAGTCCCGCTCCCACTCGCCCCTTTACTGAATGCTCCTCTCTCAGTGCCGCTCCCACTCGCCCCTTTACTGACTGCTCCTCTCTCAGTGCCGCTCCCACTCGCCCCTTTACTGACTGCTCCTCTCTCAGTGCCGCTCCCACTCGCCCCCTTACTGACTGCTCCTCTCTCAGTGCCGCTCCCACTCGCCCCTTTACTGACTGCTCCTCTCTCAGTGCTGCTCCCACTCGCCCCCTTACTGACTGCTCCTCTCTCAGTGCCACTCCCACTCGCCCCTTTACTGACTGCTCCTCTCTCAGTGCCGCTCCCACTCGCCCCTTTACTGACTGCTCCTCTCTCAGTGCCGCTCCCACTCGCCCCTTTACTGACTGCTCCTCTCTCAGTGCCGCTCCCACTCGCCCCTTTACTGACTGCTCCTCCCTCAGTGCCGCTCCCACTCGCCCCTTTTCTGACTGCTCCTCTCTCAGTGCCGCTCCCACTCGCCCCTTTACTGACTGCTCCTCTCTCAGTGCCGCTCCCACTCGCCCCTTTACTGAATGCTCCTCTCTCAGTGCCGCTCCCACTCGCCCCTTTTCTGACTGCTCCTCTCTCAGTGCCGCTCCCACTCGCCCCTTTACTGACTGCTCCTCTCTCAGTGCCGCTCCCACTCGCCCCTTTACTGACTGCTCCTCCCTCAGTGCCGCTCCCACTCGCCCCTTTACTGACTGCTCCTCCCTCAGTGACGCTCCCACTCGCCCCTTTACTGACTGCTCCTCTCTCAGTGCCGCTCCCACTCGCCCCTTTACTGACTGCTCCTCTCTCAGTGCCGCTCCCACTCGCCCCTTTACTGAATGCTCCTCTCTCAGTGCCGCTATCACTCGCCCCCTTACTGACTGCTCCTCTCTCAGTGCCGCCCCCACTCGCCCCTTTAATGACTGCTCCTCTCTCCCTGCCGCTCCCACTCGCCCCTTTACTGACTGCTCCTCTCTCAGTCCTGCTCCCACTCGCCCCCTTACTGACTGCTCCTCTCTCAGTGCCGCTCCCACTCGCCCCTTTACTGACTGCTCCTCTCTCGGTGCCGCTCCCACTCGCCCTTTACTGACTGCTCCTCTCTCAGTGCCGCTCCCACTCGCCCCTTTACTGACTGCTCCTCTCTCAGTGCCGCTCCCACTCGCCCCCTTACTGACTGCTCCTCTCTCAGTGCCGCTCCCACTCGCCCCTTTACTGAATGCTCCTCTCTCAGTGCCGCTCCCACTCGCCCCTTTACTGACTGCTCCTCTCTCAGTGCAGCTCCCACTCGCCCCTTTACTGACTGCTCCTCTCTCAGTGCCGCTCCCACTCGCCCCTTTACTGACTGCTCCTCTCTCAGTGCCGCTCCCACTCGCCCCTTTACTGACTGCTCCTCTCTCAGTGCCGCTCCCACTCGCCCCTTTACTGACTGCTCCTCTCTCAGTGCCGCTCCCACTCGCCCCCTTACTGACTGCTCCTCTCTCAGTGCCGCTCCCACTCGCCCCTTTACTGACTGCTCCTCTCTCAGTGCTGCTCCCACTCGCCCCCTTACTGACTGCTCCTCTCTCAGTGCCACTCCCACTCGCCCCTTTACTGACTGCTCCTCTCTCAGTGCTGCTCCCACTCACCCCTTTACTAACTGCTCCTCTCTCAGTGCCGCTGCCACTCGCCCCTTTACTGACTGCTCCTCTCTCAGTGCCGCTCCCACTCGCCCCTTAACTGACTGCTCCTCTCTCAGTGCCGCTCCCACTCGCCCCTTTACTGACTGCTCCTCTCTCAGTGCCGCTCCCACTCGCCCCTTTACTGACTGCTCCTCTCTCAGTGCCGCTCGCACTCGCCCCTTTTCTGACTGCTCCTCTCTCAGTGCCGCTCCCACTCGCCCCTTTACTGACTGCTCCTCCCTCAGTGCCGCTCCCACTCGCCCCTTTACTGACTGCTCCTCTCTCAGTGCCGCTCCCACTCGCCCCTTTTCTGACTGCTCCTCCCTCAGTGCCGCTCCCACTCGCCCCCTTACTGACTGCTCCTCTCTCAGTGCCGCTCCCAATCACCCCTTTACTGACTGCTCCTCTCTCAGTACCGCTCCCACTCGTCCCTTTACTGACTGCTCCTCTCTCAGTGCCGCTCCCACTCGCCCCTTTACTGACTGCTCCTCTCTCAGTGCCGCTCCCACTCGCCCCTTTACTGACGGATCCACTCTCAGTGCCGCTCCCACTCGACCCTTTACTGACTGCTCCTCTCTCAGTGCCGCTCCCATTCGCCCCTTTACTGACTGCTCCTCTCTCAGTGCAGCTCCCACTCGCCCCCTTACTGACTGCTCCTCTCTCAGTGCCGCTCCCACTCGCCCCTTTACTCACTGCTCCTCTCTCAGTGCCGCTCCCACTCGCCCCTTTACTGACTGCTCCTCTCTCAGTGCCGCTCCCACTCGCCCCTTTACTGACTGCTCCTCTCTCAGTGCCGCTCCCACTCACCCCTTCACTGACTGCTCCTCCCTCAGTGCCGCTCCCACTCTCCCCCTTACTGACTGCTCCTCTCTCAATGCCGCTCCCACTCGCCCCTTTACTGACTGCTCCTCTCTCAGTGCCACTCCCACTCGCCCCCTTACTAACTGCTCCTCTCTCAGTGCCGCTCCCACTCGCCCCTTTACTGACTGCTCCTCTCTCAGTGCCGCTCCCACTCGCCCCTTTACTGACTGCTCCTCTCTCAGTGCCGCTCCCACTCGCCCCCTTACTGACTGCTCCTCTCTCAGTGCCGCTCCCACTCGCCCCTTTACTGACTGCTCCTCTCTCAGTGCCGCTCCCACTCGACCCTTTACTGACTGCTCCTCTCTCAGTGCCGCTCCCACTCGACCCTTTACTGAATGCTCCTCTCTCAGTGCCGCTCCCACTCGCCCCCTTACTGACTGCTCCTCTCTCAGTGCCGCTCCCACTCGCCCCTTTACTTAATGCTCCTCTCTCAGTGCCGCTCCCACTCGCCCCTTTACTGAATGCTCCTCTCTCAGTGCCGCTCCCACTCGCCCCTTTACTGAATGCTCCTCTCTCAGTGCCGCTCCCACTCGCCCCATTACTGACTGCTCCTCTCTCAGTGCCGCTCCCACTCGCCCCTTTACGGACTGCTCCTCCCTCAGTGCCGCTCCCACTCGCCCCCTTACTGACTGCTCCTCTCTCAGTGCCGCTCCCACTCGCCCCTTTACTGACTGCTCCTCTCTCAGTGCCACTCCCACTCTCCCCTTTACTGACTGCTCCTCCCTCAGTGCCGCTCCCACTCGCCCCTTTACTGACTGCTCCTCCCTCAGTGCCGCTCCCACTCGCCCCCTTACGGACTGCTCCTCCCTCAGTGCCGCTCCCACTCGCCCCTTTACTGACTGCTCCTCTCTCGGTGCCGCTCCCACTCGCCCTTTACTGACTGCTCCTCTCTCAGTGCCGCTCCCACTCGCCCCTTTACTGACTGCTCCTCTCTCAGTGCCGCTCCCACTCGCCCCTTTACTGACAGCTCCTCCCTCAGTGCCGCTCCCACTCGCCCCTTTACTGACTGCTCCTCTCTCAGTGCCGCTCCCACTCGCCCCTTTACTGACTGCTCCTCTCTCAGTGCCGCTCCCACTCGCCCCTTTACTGACTGCTCCTCCCTCAGTGCCGCTCCCACTCGCCCCCTTACTGACTGCTCCTCTCTCAGTGCCGCTCCCACTCGCCCCTTTACTGACTGCTCCTCTCTCAGTGCCGCTCCCACTCGCCCCCTTACTGACTGCTACTCTCTCAGTGCCGCTCCCACTCGCCCCTTTACTGACTGCTCCTCTCTCAGTCCCGCTCCCACTCGCCCCTTTACTGAATGCTCCTCTCTCAGTGCCGCTCCCACTCGCCCCTTTACTGACTGCTCCTCTCTCAGTGCCGCTCCCACTCGCCCCTTTACTGACTGCTCCTCTCTCAGTGCCGCTCCCACTCGCCCCCTTACTGACTGCTCCTCTCTCAGTGCCGCTCCCACTCGCCCCTTTACTGACTGCTCCTCTCTCAGTGCTGCTCCCACTCGCCCCCTTACTGACTGCTCCTCTCTCAATGCCACTCACACTCGCCCCTTTACTGACTGCTCCTCTCTCAGTGCCGCTCCCACTCGCCCCTTTACTGACTGCTCCTCTCTCAGTGCCGCTCCCACTCGCCCCTTTACTGACTGCTCCTCTCTCAGTGCCGCTCCCACTCGCCCCTTTACTGACTGCTCCTCCCTCAGTGCCGCTCCCACTCGCCCCTTTTCTGACTGCTCCTCTCTCAGTGCCGCTCCCACTCGCCCCTTTACTGACTGCTCCTCTCTCAGTGCCGCTCCCACTCGCCCCTTTACTGAATGCTCCTCTCTCAGTGCCGCTCCCACTCGCCCCTTTTCTGACTGCTCCTCTCTCAGTGCCGCTCCCACTCGCCCCTTTACTGACTGCTCCTCTCTCAGTGCCGCTCCCACTCGCCCCTTTACTGACTGCTCCTCCCTCAGTGCCGCTCCCACTCGCCCCTTTACTGACTGCTCCTCCCTCAGTGACGCTCCCACTCGCCCCTTTACTGACTGCTCCTCTCTCAGTGCCGCTCCCACTCGCCCCTTTACTGACTGCTCCTCTCTCAGTGCCGCTCCCACTCGCCCCTTTACTGAATGCTCCTCTCTCAGTGCCGCTATCACTCGCCCCCTTACTGACTGCTCCTCTCTCAGTGCCGCCCCCACTCGCCCCTTTAATGACTGCTCCTCTCTCCATGCCGCTCCCACTCGCCCCTTTACTGACTGCTCCTCTCTCAGTCCTGCTCCCACTCGCCCCCTTACTGACTGCTCCTCTCTCAGTGCCGCTCCCACTCGCCCCTTTACTGACTGCTCCTCTCTCGGTGCCGCTCCCACTCGCCCTTTACTGACTGCTCCTCTCTCAGTGCCGCTCCCACTCGCCCCTTTACTGACTGCTCCTCTCTCAGTGCCGCTCCCACTCGCCCCCTTACTGACTGCTCCTCTCTCAGTGCCGCTCCCACTCGCCCCTTTACTGAATGCTCCTCTCTCAGTGCCGCTCCCACTCGCCCCTTTACTGACTGCTCCTCTCTCAGTGCCGCTCCCACTCGCCCCTTTACTGACTGCTCCTCTCTCAGTGCCGCTCCCACTCGCCCCTTTACTGACTGCTCCTCTCTCAGTGCCGCTCCCACTCGCCCCTTTACTGACTGCTCCTCTCTCAGTGCCGCTCCCACTCGCCCCTTTACTGACTGCTCCTCTCTCAGTGCCGCTCCCACTCGCCCCCTTACTGACTGCTCCTCTCTCAGTGCCGCTCCCACTCGCCCCTTTACTGACTGCTCCTCTCTCAGTGCTGCTCCCACTCGCCCCCTTACTGACTGCTCCTCTCTCAGTGCCACTCCCACTCGCCCCTTTACTGACTGCTCCTCTCTCAGTGCTGCTCCCACTCACCCCTTTACTAACTGCTCCTCTCTCAGTGCCGCTGCCACTCGCCCCTTTACTGACTGCTCCTCTCTCAGTGCCGCTCCCACTCGCCCCTTAACTGACTGCTCCTCTCTCAGTGCCGCTCCCACTCGCCCCTTTACTGACTGCTCCTCTCTCAGTGCCGCTCGCACTCGCCCCTTTTCTGACTGCTCCTCTCTCAGTGCCGCTCCCACTCGCCCCTTTACTGACTGCTCCTCCCTCAGTGCCGCTCCCACTCGCCCCTTTACTGACTGCTCCTCTCTCAGTGCCGCTCCCACTCGCCCCTTTTCTGACTGCTCCTCCCTCAGTGCCGCTCCCACTCGCCCCCTTACTGACTGCTCCTCTCGCAGTGCCGCTCCCAATCACCCCTTTACTGACTGCTCCTCTCTCAGTACCGCTCCCACTCGTCCCTTTACTGACTGCTCCTCTCTCAGTGCCGCTCCCACTCGCCCCTTTACTGACTGCTCCTCTCTCAGTGCCGCTCCCACTCGCCCCTTTACTGACGGATCCACTCTCAGTGCCGCTCCCACTCGACCCTTTACTGACTGCTCCTCTCTCAGTGCCGCTCCCATTCGCCCCTTTACTGACTGCTCCTCTCTCAGTGCAGCTCCCACTCGCCCCCTTACTGACTGCTCCTCTCTCAGTGCCGCTCCCACTCGCCCCTTTACTCACTGCTCCTCTCTCAGTGCCGCTCCCACTCGCCCCTTTACTGACTGCTCCTCTCTCAGTGCCACTCCCACTCGCCCCTTTACTGACTGCTCCTCTCTCAGTGCCGCTCCCACTCACCCCTTCACTGACTGCTCCTCCCTCAGTGCCGCTCCCACTCTCCCCCTTACTGACTGCTCCTCTCTCAATGCCGCTCCCACTCGCCCCTTTACTGACTGCTCCTCTCTCAGTGCCACTCCCACTCGCCCCCTTACTAACTGCTCCTCTCTCAGTGCCGCTCCCACTCGCCCCTTTACTGACTGCTCCTCTCTCAGTGCCGCTCCCACTCGCCCCTTTACTGACTGCTCCTCTCTCAGTGCCGCTCCCACTCGCCCCCTTACTGACTGCTCCTCTCTCAGTGCCGCTCCCACTCGCCCCTTTACTGACTGCTCCTCTCTCAGTGCCGCTCCCACTCGACCCTTTACTGACTGCTCCTCTCTCAGTGCCGCTCCCACTCGACCCTTTACTGAATGCTCCTCTCTCAGTGCCGCTCCCACTCGCCCCCTTACTGACTGCTCCTCTCTCAGTGCCGCTCCCACTCGCCCCTTTACTGAATGCTCCTCTCTCAGTGCCGCTCCCACTCGCCCCTTTACTGAATGCTCCTCTCTCAGTGCCGCTCCCACTCGCCCCTTTACTGAATGCTCCTCTCTCAGTGCCGCTCCCACTCGCCCCATTACTGACTGCTCCTCTCTCAGTGCTGCTCCCACTCGCCCCTTTACGGACTGCTCCTCCCTCAGTGCCGCTCCCACTCGCCCCCTTACTGACTGCTCCTCTCTCAGTGCCGCTCCCACTCGCCCCTTTACTGACTGCTCCTCTCTCAGTGCCACTCCCACTCTCCCCTTTACTGACTGCTCCTCCCTCAGTGCCGCTCCCACTCGCCCCTTTACTGACTGCTCCTCCCTCAGTGCCGCTCCCACTCGCCCCCTTACGGACTGCTCCTCCCTCAGTGCCGCTCCCACTCGCCCCTTTACTGACTGCTCCTCTCTCAGTGCCGCTCCCACTCGCCCCCTTACTGACTGCTCCTCTCTCAGTGCCACTCCCACTCGCCCCTTTACTGACTGCTCCTCTCTCAGTGCCGCTCCCACTCGCCCCTTTACTGACTGCTCCTCTCTCAGTGCCACTCCCACTCGCCCCTTTACTGACTGCTCCTCTCTCAGTGCCGCTCCCACTCGCCCCTTTACTGACTGCTCCACTCTCAGTGCTGCTCCCACTCGCCCCCTTACTGACTGCTCCTCTCTCAGTGCCGCTCCCACTCGCCCCTTTACTGACAGCTGCTCTCTCAGTGCCACTCCCACTCGCCCCTTTACTGACTGCTCCTCTCTCAGTGCCGCTCCCACTCGCCCCTTTACTGACTGCTCCTCTCTCAGTGCCGCTCCCACTCGCCCCTTTACTGACTGCTCCTCTCTCAGTGCCGCTCCCACTCGCCCCTTTACTGACTGCTCCTCCCTCAGTGCCGCTCCCACTCGCCCCTTTACTGACTGCTCCTCCCTCAGTGACGCTCCCACTCGCCCCTTTACTGACTGCTCCTCTCTCAGTGCCGCTCCCACTCGCCCCTTTACTGACTGCTCCTCTCTCAGTGCCGCTCCCACTCGCCCCTTTACTGAATGCTCCTCTCTCAATGCCGCTCCCACTCGCCCCCTTACTGACTGCTCCTCTCTCAGTGCCGCCCCCACTCGCCCCTTTAATGACTGCTCCTCTCTCCATGCCGCTCCCACTCGCCCCTTTACTGACTGCTCCTCTCTCAGTCCTGCTCCCACTCGCCCCCTTACTGACTGCTCCTCTCTCAGTGCCGCTCCCACTCGTCCCTTTACTGACTGCTCCTCTCTCGGTGCCGCTCCCACTCGCCCTTTACTGACTGCTCCTCTCTCAGTGCCGCTCCCACTCGCCCCCTTACTGACTGCTCCTCTCTCAGTGCCGCTCCCACTCGCCCCTTTACTGAATGCTCCTCTCTCAGTGCCGCTCCCACTCGCCCCTTTACTGACTGCTCCTCTCTCAGTGCCGCTCCCACTCGCCCCTTTACTGACTGCTCCTCTCTCAGTGCCGCTCCCACTCGCCCCTTTACTGACTGCTCCTCTCTCAGTGCCGCTCCCACTCGCCCCTTTACTGACTGCTCCTCTCTCAGTGCCGCTCCCACTCGCCCCTTTACTGACTGCTCCTCTCTCAGTGCCGCTCCCACTCGCCCCCTTACTGACTGCTCCTCTCTCAGTGCCGCTCCCACTCGCCCCTTTACTGACTGCTCCTCTCTCAGTGCTGCTCCCACTCGCCCCCTTACTGACTGCTCCTCTCTCAGTGCCACTCCCACTCGCCCCTTTACTGACTGCTCCTCTCTCAGTGCTGCTCCCACTCACCCCTTTACTAACTGCTCCTCTCTCAGTGCCGCTGCCACTCGCCCCTTTACTGACTGCTCCTCTCTCAGTGCCGCTCCCACTCGCCCCTTAACTGACTGCTCCTCTCTCAGTGCCGCTCCCACTCGCCCCTTTACTGACTGCTCCCCTCTCAGTGCCGCTCCCACTCGCCCCTTTACTGACTGCTCCTCTCTCAGTGCCGCTCCCACTCACCCCTTTACTGACTGCTCCTCTCTCAGTGCCGCTCCCACTCACCCCTTTACTGACTGCTCCTCTCTCAGTGCCACTCCCACTCGCCCCCTTACTGACTGCTCCTCTCTCAGTGCCGCTCCCACTCGCCCCTTTACTGACTGCTCCTCTCTCAGTGCCGCTCCCACTCGCCCCTTTACTGACTGCTCCTCTCTCAGTGCCGCTCCCACTCGCCCCTTTACTGACTGCTCCTCTCTCAGTGCCGCTCCCACTCACCCCTTTACTGAGTGCTCCTCTCTCAGTGCCGCTCCCACTCGCCCCTTTACTGACTGCTCCTCTCTCAGTGCCACTCCCACTCGCCCCTTTACTGACTGCTCCTCTCTCAGTGCAGCTCCCACTCGCCCCTTTACTGACTGCTCCTCACTCAGTGCCGCTCCCACTCGCCCCCTTACTGACTGCTCCTCACTCAGTGCCGCTCCCACTCGCCCCTTTACTGACTGCTCCTCTCTCAGTACCGCTCCCACTCGCCCCTTTACTGACTGCTCCTCTCTCAGTGCCGCTCCCACTCACCCCCTTACTGACTGCTCCTCCCTCAGTGCCGCTCCCACTCGCCCCTTTACTGACTGCTCCTCTCTCAGTGCCGCTCCCACTCGCCCCTTTACTGACTGCTACTTTCTCAGTGCCGCTCCCACTCGCCCCCGTACTGTCTGCTCCTCTCTCAGTGCCGCTCCCGCTCGCCCCTTTACTGACTGCTCCTCTCTCAGTGCCGCTCCCACTCGCCCCTTTACTAACTGCTCCTCTCTCAGTGCCGCTCCCACTCGCCCCTTTACTGACTGCTCCTCCCTCAGTGCCGCTCCCACTCGCCCCTTTACTGAATGCTCCTCTCTCAGTGCCGCTCCCACTCGCCCCTTTACTGACTGCTCCTCTCTCAGTACCGCTCCCACTCGTCCCTTTACTGACTGCTCCTCCCTCAGTGCCGCTCCCACTCGCCCCTTTACTGACTGCTCCTCCCTCAGTGCCGCTCCCACTCGCCCCTTTACTGACTGCTCCTCTCTCAGTGCCGCTCCCACTCGCCCCTTTACTGACTGCTCCTCTCTCAGTGCCGCTCCCACTCGCCCCTTTACTGACTGCTCCTCCCTCAGTGCCGCTTCCACTCGCCCCTTTACTGACAGCTCCTCCCTCAGTGCCGCTCCAAATCGACCCTTACGGACTGCTCCTCCCTCAGTGCCGCTCCCACTCCCCCCCTTACTGTGTGCTCCTCTCTCAGTGCCGCTCCCACTCGCCCCTTTACTGACTGCTCCTCTCTCAGTGCCGCTCTCACTCGCCCCCTTACTGACTGCTCCTCTCTCAGTGTCGCTCCCACTCGCCCCTTTACTGACTGCTCCTCTCTCAGTGCCACTCCCACTCGCCCCTTTACTGACTGCTCCTCTCTCAGTGCCGCTCCCACTCGCCCCCTTACCGACTGCTCCTCTCTCAGTGCCGCTCCCACTCGCCCCTTTACTGACTGCTCCTCTCTCAGTGCCGCTCCCACTCGCCCCTTTACTGACTGCTCCTCCCTCAGTGCCGCTCCCACTCACCCCTTTTCTGACTGCTCCTCCCTCAGTGCCGCTCCCACTCGCCCCTTTACTGACTGCTCCTCTCTCAGTGCCGCTCCCACTCGCCCCTTTACTGACTGCTCCTCTCTCAGTGCCGCTCCCACTCGCCCCTTTACTGACTGCTCCTCTCTCAGTGCCGCTCCCACTCGCCCCTTTACTGACTGCTCCTCTCTCAGTGCCGCTCCCACTCGCCCCTTTACTGACTGCTCCTCTCTCAGTGCCGCTCCCACTCGCCCCTTTACTGACTGCTCCTCTCTCAGTGCCGCTCCCACTCACCCCCTTACTGACTGCTCCTCCCTCTGTGCCACTCCCACTCGCCCCTTTACTGACTGCTCCTCTCTCAGTGCCGCTCCCACTCGCCCCTTTACTGACTGCTCCTCTCTCAGTGCCGCTCCCACTCACCCCCTTACTGACTGCTCCTCCCTCAGTGCCACTCCCACTCGCCCCTTTACTGACTGCTCCTCTCTCAGTGCCGCTCCCACTCGCCCCTTTACTGACTGCTCCTCCCTCAGTGCCGCTCCCACTTGCCCCTTTACTGACTGCTCCTCTCTCAGTGCCGCTCCCACTCGCCCCTTTGCTGACTGCTCCTCTCTCAGTGCCGCTCCCACTCGCCCCTTTTCTGACTGCTCCTCCCTCAGTGCCGCTCCCACTCGCCCCTTTTCTGACTGCTCCTCTCTCAGTGCCGCTCCCACTCGCCCCTTTACTGACTGCTCCTCACTCAGTGCCGCTCCCACTCGCCCCTTTACTGACTGCTCCTCCCTCAGTGCCGCTCCCACTTGCCCCTTTACTGACTGCTCCTCTCTCAGTGCCGCTCCCACTCGCCCCTTTACTGACTGCTCCTCTCTCAGTGCCGCTCCCACTCGCCCCTTTATTGACTGCTCCTCTCTCAGTGCCGCTCCCACTCGCCCCCTTACTGACTGCTCCTCTCTCAGTGCCGCTCCCACTCGCCCCTTTACTGACTGCTCCTCTCTCAGTGCCGCTCCCACTCGCCCCTTTACTGACTGCTCCTCTCTCAGTGCCGCTCCCACTCGCCCCTTTTCTGACTGCTCCTCCCTCAGTGCTGCTCCCACTCGCCCCTTTACTGACTGCTCCTCTCTCAGTGCCGCTCCCACTCGCCCCTTTACTGACTGCTCCTCTCTCAGTGCCGCTCCCACTCGTCCCTTTACTGACTGCTCCTCTCTCAGTGCCGCTCCCACTCGCCCCTTTACTGACTGCTCCTCTCTCAGTGCCGCTCCCACTCGCCCATTTACTGACTGCTCCTCTCTCAGTGCCGCTCCCACTCGCCCCTTTACTGACTGCTCCTCTCTCAGTGCTGCTCCCATTCGCCCCTTTACTGACTGCTCCTCTCTCAGTGCAGCTCCCACTCGCCCCCTTACTGACTGCTCCTCTCTCAGTGCCGCTCCCACTCGCCCCTTTACTGACTGCTCCTCCCTCAGTGCCGCTCCCACTCGCCCCTTTACTGACTGCTCCTCTCTCAGTGCCTCTCCCACTCGCCCCTTTCCTGACTGCTCCTCTCTCAGTGCCGCTCCCACTCGCCCCTTTACTGACTGCTCCTCCCTCAGTGCCGCTCCCACTCGCCCCTTTACTGACTGCTCCTCCCTCAGTGCCGCTCCAACTCGCCCCCTTACGGACTGCTCCTCCCTCAGTGCCGCTCCCACTCCCCCCCTTACTGACTGCTCCTCTCTCAATGCCGCTCCCACTCGCCCCTTTACTGACTGCTCCTCTCTCAGTGCCGCTCCCACTCGCCCCTTTACTGACTGCTCCTCTCTCAGTGCCGCTCCCACTCTCCCCTTTACTGAATGCTCCTCTCTCAGTGCCGCTCCCACTCGCCCCCTTACTGACTGCTCCTCTCTCACTGCCGCTCCCACTCGCCCCTTTACTGAATGCTCCTCTCTCAGTGCCGCTCCCACTCGCCCCTTTACTGACTGCTCCTCCCTCAGTGCCGCTCCCACTCCCCCCCTTTACTGACTGCTCCTCTCTCAGTGCCGCTCCCACTCGCCCCTTTACTGACTGCTCCTCCCTCAGTGCCGCTCCCACTCCCCCCCTTACTGAATGCTCCTCTCTCAGTGCCGCTCCCACTCGCCCCATTACTGACTGCTCCTCTCTCAGTGCCGCTCCCACTCGCCCCTTTACGGACTGCTCCTCCCTCAGTGCCGCTCCCACTCGCCCCCTTACTGACTGCTCCTCTCTCAGTGCTGCTCCCACTCGCCCCTTTACTGACTGCTCCTCTCTCAGTGCCACTCCCACTCTCCCCTTTACTGACTGCTCCTCCCTCAGTGCCGCTCCCACTCGCCCCTTTACTGACTGCTCCTCCCTCAGTGCCGCTCCCACTCGCCCCCTTACGGACTGCTCCTCCCTCAGTGCCGCTCCCACTCGCCCCTTTACTGACTGCTCCTCTCTCAGTGCCGCTCCCACTCGCCCCCTTACTGACTGCTCCTCTCTCAGTGCCACTCCCACTCGCCCCTTTATTGACTGCTCCTCTCTCAGTGCCGCTCCCACTCGCCCCTTTACTGACTGCTCCTCTCTCAGTGCCGCTCCCACTCGCCCCTTTACTGACTGCTCCTCTCTCAGTGCCGCTCCCACTCGCCCCTTTACTGACTGCTCCTCTCTCAGTGCTGCTCCCACTCGCCCCCTTACTGACTGCTCCTCTCTCAGTGCCGCTCCCACTCGCCCCTTTACTGACTGCTGCTCTCTCAGTGCCACTCCCACTCGCCCCTTTACTGACTGCTCCTCTCTCAGTGCCGCTCCCACTCGCCCCTTTACTGACTGCTCCTCTCTCAGTGCAACTCCCACTCGCCCCTTTACTGACTGCTCCTCACTCAGTGCCGCTCCCACTCGCCCCCTTACTGACTGCTCCTCACTCAGTGCCGCTCCCACTCGCCCCCTTACTGACTGCTCCTCTCTCAGTGCCGCTCCCACTCGCCCCCTTACTGACTGCTCCTCACTCAGTGCCGCTCCCACTCGCCACTTTACTGACTGCTCCTCCCTCAGTGCCACTCCCACTCGCCCCTTTACTGACTGCTCCTCTCTCAGTGCCGCTCCCACTCGGCCCTTTACTGACTGCTCCTCTCTCAGTGCCGCTCCCACTCGCCCCTTTACTGACTGCTCCTCTCTCAGTGCCGCTCCCACTCGCCCCTTTACTGACTGCTCCTCTCTCAGTGCCGCTCCCACTCGCCCCTTTACTGACTGCTCCTCTCTCAGTGCCGCTCCCACTCGTCCCTTTACTGACTGCTCCTCTCTCAGTGCCGCTCCCACTCGCCCCTTTACTGACTGCTCCTCTCTCAGTGCCGCTCCCACTCGCCCCTTTACTGACTGCTCCTCTCTCAGTGCCGCTCCCACTCACCCCCTTACTGACTGCTCCTCCCTCAGTGCCGCTCCCAATCGCCCCTTTACTGACTGCTCCTCTCTCAGTGCCGCTCCCACTCGCCCCTTTACTGACTGCTACTTTCTCAGTGCCGCTCCCACTCGCCCCCGTACTGTCTGCTCCTCTCTCAGTGCCGCTCCCGCTCGCCCCTTTACTGACTGCTCCTCTCTCAGTGCCGCTCCCACTCGCCCCTTTACTAACTGCTCCTCTCTCAGTGCCGCTCCCACTCGCCCCTTTACTGACTGCTCCTCCCTCAGTGCCGCTCCCACTCGCCCCTTTACTGAATGCTCCTCTCTCAGTGCCGCTCCCACTCGCCCCTTTACTGACTGCTCCTCTCTCAGTACCGCTCCCACTCGTCCCTTTACTGACTGCTCCTCTCTCAGTGCTGCTCCCACTCGCCCCTTTACTGACTGCTCCTCTCTCAGTGCCGCTCCCACTCGCCCCTTTACTGACTGCTCCTCTCTCAGTGCCGCTCCCACTCGCCCCCTTACTGACTGCTCCTCTCTCAGTGCCGCTCCCACTCGCCCCTTTACTGACTGCTCCTCTCTCAGTGCCGCTCCCACTCGCCCCTTTACTGACTGCTCCTCTCTCAGTGCCGCTCCCACTCGCCCCCTTACTGACTGCTCCTCTCTCAGTGCCGCTCCCACTCGCCCCTTTCCTGACTGCTCCTCTCTCAGTGCCGCTCCCACTCGCCCATTTACTGACTGCTCCTCTCTCAGTGCCGCTCCCACTCACCCCTTTTCTGACTGCTCCTCTCTCAGTGCCGCTCCCACTCGCCCCTTTACTGACTGCTCCTCTCTCAGTGCCACTCCCACTCGCCCCTTTACTGACTGCTCCTCCCTCAGTGCCGCTCCCACTCGCCCCTTTACTGACTGCTCCTCTCTCAGTGCCGCTCCCACTCGCCCCTTTACTGACTGCTCCTCTCTCAGTGCCGCTCCCACTCGCCCCTTTACTGACTGCTCCTCTCTCAGTGCCGCTCCCACTCGCCCCTTTACTGACTGCTCCATCTCAGTGCTGCTCCCACTCGCCCCCTTACTGACTGCTCCTCTCTCAGTGCCACTCCCACTCGCCCCTTTACTGACTGCACCTCTCTCAGTGCCGCTCCCACTCGCCCCTTTACTGACTGCTCCTCTCTCAGTGCCGCTCCCACTCGCACCTTTACTGACTGCTCCTCTCTCAGTGCCGCTCCCACTCGCCCCTTTACTGACTGCTCCTCTCTCAGTGCCACTCCCACTCGCCCCTTTTCTGACTGCTCCTCTCTCAGTGCCGCTCCCACTCGCCCCTTTACTGACTGCTCCTCTCTCAGTGCCGCTCCCACTCGCCCCTTTACTGAATGCTCCTCTCTCAGTGCCGCTCCCACTCGCCCCTTTTCTGACTGCTCCTCTCTCAGTGCCGCTCCCACTCGCCCCTTTACTGACTGCTCCTCTCTCAGTGCCGCTCCCACTCGCCCCTTTACTGACTGCTCCTCCCTCAGTGCCGCTCCCACTCGCCCCTTTACTGACTGCTCCTCCCTCAGTGCCGCTCCCACTCGCCCCTTTACTGACTGCTCCTCCCTCAGTGCCGCTCCCACTCGCCCCTTTACTGACTGCTCCTCCCTCAGTGCCGCTCCCACTCGCCCCTTTACTGACTGCTCCTCCCTCAGTGCCGCTCCCACTCGCCCCTTTACTGACTGCTCCTCTCTCAGTGCCGCTCCCACTCGCCCCTTTATTGACTGCTCCTCTCTCAGTGCTGCTCCCACTCGCCCCTTTACTGACTGCTCCTCTCTCAGTGCCGCTCCCACTCGCCCCTTTACTGACTGCTCCTCTCTCAGTGCCGCTCCCACTCGCCCCTTTACTGACTGCTCCTCTCTCAGTGCCGCTCGCACTCGCCCCTTTTCTGACTGCTCCTCCCTCAGTGCCGCTCCCACTCGCCCCTTTACTGACTGCTCCTCTCTCAGTGCCGCTCCCACTCGCCCCTTTTCTGACTGCTCCTCCCTCAGTGTCGCTCCCACTCGCCCCCTTACTGACTGCTCCTCTCTCAGTGCCGCTCCCAATTGCCCCTTTACTGACTGCTCCTCTCTCAGTACCGCTCCCACTCGTCCCTTTACTGACTGCTCCTCTCTCAGTGCCGCTCCCACTCGCCCCTTTACTGACTGCTCCTCTCTCAGTGCCGCTCCCACTCGCCCCTTTACTGACTGCTCCTCTCTCAGTGCCGTTCCCACTCGACCCTTTACTGACTGCTCCTCTCTCAGTGCCGCTCCCATTCGCCCCTTTAGTGACTGCTCCTCTCTCAGTGCAGCTCCCACTCGCCCCCTTACTGACTGCTCCTCTCTCAGTGCCGCTCCCACTCGCCCCTTTACTGACTGCTCCTCTCTCAGTGCCGCTCCCACTCGCCCCTTTACTGACTGCTCCTCTCTCAGTGCCGCTCCCACTCGCCCCATTACTGACTGCTCCTCTCTCAGTGCCGCTCCCACTCGCCCCTTTACTGACTGCTCCTCTCTCAGTGCCGCTCCCACTCGCCCCTTTACTGACTGCTCCTCCCTCAGTGCCGCTCCCACTCTCACCCTTACTGACTGCTCCTCTCTCAATGCCGCTCCCACTCGCCCCTTTACTGACTGCTCCTCTCTCAGTGCCACTCCCACTCGCCCCCTTACTGACTGCTCCTCTCTCAGTGCCGCTCCCACTCGCCCCTTTACTGACTTCTCCTCTCTCAGTGCCGCTCCCACTCGCCCCTTTACTGACTGCTCCTCTCTCAGTGCCGCTCCCACTCGCCCTTTACTGACTGCTCCTCTCTCAGTGCCGCTCCCACTCGCCCCTTTACTGACTGCTCCTCTTTCAGTGCCGCTCCCACTCGTCCCTTTACTGACTGCTCCTCTCTCAGTGCCGCTCCCACTCGCCCCTTTACTGACTGCTCCTCTCTCAGTGCCGCTCCCACTCGCCCCTTTACTGACTGCTCCTCTCTCAGTGCCGCTCCCACTCACCCCCTTACTGACTGCTCCTCCCTCAGTGCCGCTCCCACTCGCCCCTTTACTGACTGCTCCTCTCTCAGTGCCGCTCCCACTCGCCCCTTTACTGACTGCTACTTTCTCAGTGCCGCTCCCACTCGCCCCCGTACTGTCTGCTCCTCTCTCAGTGCCGCTCCCGCTCGCCCCTTTACTGACTGCTCCTCTCTCAGTGCCGCTCCCACTCGCCCCTTTACTAACTGCTCCTCTCTCAGTGCCGCTCCCACTCGCCCCTTTACTGACTGCTCCTCCCTCAGTGCCGCTCCCACTCGCCCCTTTACTGAATGATCCTCTCTCAGTGCCGCTCCCACTCGCCCCTTTACTGACTGCTCCTCTCTCAGTACCGCTCCCACTCGTCCCTTTACTGACTGCTCCTCCCTCAGTGCCGCTCCCACTCGCCCCTTTACTGACTGCTCCTCCCTCAGTGCCGCTCCCACTCGCCCCTTTACTGACTGCTCCTCTCTCAGTGCCGCTCGCACTCGCCCCTTTACTGACTGCTCCTCTCTCAGTGCCGCTCCCACTCGCCCCTTTACTGACTGCTCCTCCCTCAGTGCCGCTTCCACTCGCCCCTTTACTGACAGCTCCTCCCTCAGTGCCGCTCCAAATCGCCCCCTTACGGACTGCTCCTCCCTCAGTGCCGCTCCCACTCCCCCCCTTACTGACTGCTCCTCTCTCAGTGCCGCTCCCACTCGCCCCTTTACTGACTGCTCCTCTCTCAGTGCCGCTCTCACTCGCCCCCTTACTGACTGCTCCTCTCTCAGTGTCGCTCCCACTCGCCCCTTTACTGACTGCTCCTCTCTCAGTGCCACTCCCACTCGCTCCTTTACTGACTGCTCCTCTCTCAGTGCCGCTCCCACTCGCCCCCTTACTGACTGCTCATCTCTCAGTGCCGCTCCCACTCGCCCCTTTACTGACTGCTCCTCTCTCAGTGCCGCTCCCACTCGCCCCTTTACTGACTGCTCCTCCCTCAGTGCCGCTCCCACTCTCCCCTTTTCTGACTGCTCCTCCCTCAGTGCCGCTCCCACTCGCCCCTTTACTGACTGCTCCTCTCTCAGTGCCGCTCCCACTCGCCCCTTTACTGACTGTTCCTCTCTCAGTGCCGCTCCCACTCGCCCCTTTACTGACTGCTCCTCTCTCAGTGCCGCTCCCACTCGCCCCTTTACTGACTGCTCCTCTCTCAGTGCCGCTCCCACTCGCCCCTTTACTGACTGCTCCTCTCTCAGTGCCGCTCCCACTCGCCCCTTTACTGACTGCTCCTCTCTCAGTGCCGCTCCCACTCACCCCCTTACTGACTGCTCCTCCCTCAGTGCCACTCCCACTCGCCCCTTTATTGACTGCTCCTCTCTCAGTGCCGCTCCCACTCGCCCCTTTACTGACTGCTCCTCTCTCAGTGCCGCTCCCACTCACCCCCTTACTGACTGCTCCTCCCTCAGTGCCACTCCCACTCGCCCCTTTCCTGACTGCTCCTCTCTCAGTGCCGCTCCCACTCGCCCCTTTACTGACTGCTCCTCTCTCAGTGCCGCTCCCACTCGCCCCTTTACTGACTGCTCCTCTCTCAGTGCCGCTCCCACTCGCCCCTTTTCTGACTGCTCCTCCCTCAGTGCCGCTCCCACTCGCCCCTTTTCTGACTGCTCCTCTCTCAGTGCCGCTCCCACTCGCCCCTTTACTGACTGCTCCTCACTCAGTGCCGCTCCCACTCGCCCCTTTACTGACTGCTCCTCCCTCAGTGCCGCTCCCACTCGCCCCTTTACTGACTGCTCCTCCCTCAGTGCCGCTCCCACCCGCCCCTTTACTGACTGCTCCTCTCTCAGTGCCGCTCCCACTCGCCCCTTTACTGACTGCTCCTCTCTCAGTGCCGCTCCCACTCGCCCCTTTACTGACTGCTCCTCTCTCAGTGCCGCTCCCACTCGCCCCTTTATTGACTGCTCCTCTCTCAGTGCTGCTCCCACTCGCCCCCTTACTGACTGCTCCTCTCTCAGTGCCGCTCCCACTCGCCCCTTTACTGACTGCTCCTCTCTCAGTGCCGCTCCCACTCGCCCCTTTACTGACTGCTCCTCTCTCAGTGCCGCTCCCACTCGCCCCTTTTCTGACTGCTACTCCCTCAGTGCTGCTCCCACTCGCCCCTTTACTGACTGCTCCTCTCTCAGTGCCGCTCCCACTCGCCCCTTTACTGACTGCTCCTCTCTCAGTGCCGCTCCCACTCGTCCCTTTACTGACTGCTCCTCTCTCAGTGCCGCTCCCACTCGCCCCTTTACTGACTGCTCCTCTCTCAGTGCCGCTCCCACTCGCCCTTTTACTGACTGCTCCTCTCTCAGTGCCGCTCCCACTCGACCCTTTACTGACTGCTCCTCTCTCAGTGCCGCTCCCACTCGCCCCTTTACTGACTGCTCCTCTCTCAGTGCTGCTCCCATTCGCCCCTTTACTGACTGCTCCTCTCTCAGTGCAGCTCCCACTCGCCCCCTTACTGACTGCTCCTCTCTCAGTGCCGCTCCCACTCGCCCCTTTACTGACTGCTCCTCCCTCAGTGCCGCTCCCACTCGCCCCTTTACTGACTGCTCCTCTCTCAGTGCCTCTCCCACTCGCCCCTTTACTGACTGCTCCTCTCTCAGTGCCGCTCCCACTCGCCCCTTTACTGACTGCTCCTCCCTCAGTGCCGCTCCCACTCGCCCCTTTACTGACTGCTCCTCCCTCAGTGCCGCTCCAACTCGCCCCCTTACGGACTGCTCCTCCCTCAGTGCCGCTCCCACTCCCCCCCTTACTGACTGCTCCTCTCTCAATGCCGCTCCCACTCGCCCCTTTACTGACTGCTCCTCTCTCAGTGCCGCTCCCACTCGCCCCTTTACTGACTGCTCCTCTCTCAGTGCCGCTCCCACTCGCCCCTTTACTGAATGCTCCTCTCTCAGTGCCGCTCCCACTCGCCCCCTTACTGACTGCTCCTCTCTCAGTGCCGCTCCCACTCGCCCCTTTACTGAATGCTCCTCTCTCAGTGCCGCGCCCACTCGCCCCTTTACTGACTGCTCCTCCCTCAGTGCCGCTCCAACTCGCCCCCTTACGGACTGCTCCTCCCTCAGTGCCGCTCCCACTCCCCCCCCTTACTGAATGCTCCTCTCTCAGTGCCGCTCCCACTCGCCCCTTTACTGACTGCTTCTCTCTCAGTGGCACTCCCACTCGCCCCCTTACTGACTGCTCCTCTCTGAGTGCCGCTCCCACTCGCCCCTTTACTGACTGCTCCTCTCTCAGTGCCACTCCCACTCGCCCCTTTACTGACTGCTCCTCTCTCAGTGCCGCTCCCACTCGCCCCCTTACTGACTGCTCCTCTCTCAGTGCCGCTCCCACTCGCCCCTTTACTGACTGCTCCTCTCTCAGTGCTGCTCCCACTCGCCCCTTTACTGACTGCTCCTCTCTCAGTGCCGCTCCCACTCGCCCCTTTACTGACTGCTCCTCTCTCAGTGCCGCTCCCACTCTCCCCTTTACTGACTGCTCCTCTCTCAGTGCCGCTCCCACTCGCCCCTTTACTGACTGCTCCTCTCTCAGTGCCGCTCCCACTCGCCCCCTTACTGACTGCTCCTCTCTCAGTGCCGCTCCCACTCGCCCCTTTCCTGACTGCTCCTCTCTCAGTGCCGCTCCCACTCGCCCATTTACTGACTGCTCCTCTCTCAGTGCCGCTCCCACTCACCCCTTTTCTGACTGCTCCTCTCTCAGTGCCGCTCCCACTCGCCCCTTTACTGACTGCTCCTCTCTCAGTGCCGCTCCCACTCGCCCCTTTACTGACTGCTCCTCCCTCAGTGCCGCTCCCACTCGCCCCTTTACTGACTGCTCCTCTCTCAGTGCCGCTCCCACTCGCCCCTTTACTGACTGCTCCTCTCTCAGTGCCGCTCCCACTCGCCCCTTTACTGACTGCTCCTCTCTCAGTGCCGCTCCCACTCGCCCCTTTACTGAATGCTCCTCTCTCATTGCCGCTCCCACTCGCCCCTTTACTGACTGCTCCTCTCTCAGTGCCGCTCCCACTCGCCCCTTTACTGACTGCTCCTCTCTCAGTGCCGCTCCCACTCGCCCCTTTACTGACTGCTCCTCTCTCAGTGCCGCTCCCACTCGCCCCTTTACTGACTGCTCCATCTCAGTGCTGCTCCCACTCGCCCCCTTACTGACTGCTCCTCTCTCAGTGCCACTCCCACTCGCCCCTTTACTGACTGCACCTCTCTCAGTGCCGCTCCCACTCGCCCCTTTACTGACTGCTCCTCTCTCAGTGCCGCTCCCACTCGCCCCTTTACTGACTGCTCCTCTCTCAGTGCCGCTCCCACTCGCCCCTTTACTGACTGCTCCTCTCTCAGTGCCACTCCCACTCGCCCCTTTTCTGACTGCTCCTCTCTCAGTGCCGCTCCCACTCGCCCCTTTACTGACTGCTCCTCTCTCAGTGCCTCTCCCACTCGCCCCTTTACTGAATGCTCCTCTCTCAGTGCCGCTCCCACTCGCCCCTTTTCTGACTGCTCCTCTCTCAGTGCCGCTCTCACTCGCCCCTTTACTGACTGCTCCTCTCTCAGTGCCGCTCCCACTCGCCCCTTTACTGACTGCTCCTCCCTCAGTGCCGCTCCCACTCGCCCCTTTACTGACTGCTCCTCCCTCAGTGCCGCTCCCACTCGCCCCTTTACTGACTGCTCCTCCCTCAGTGCCGCTCCCACTCGCCCCTTTACTGACTGCTCCTCCCTCAGTGCCGCTCCCACTCGCCCCTTTACTGACTGCTCCTCCCTCAGTGCCGCTCCCACTCGCCCCTTTACTGACTGCTCCTCTCTCAGTGCCGCTCCCACTCGCCCCTTTATTGACTGCTCCTCTCTCAGTGCTGCTCCCACTCGCCCCTTTACTGACTGCTCCTCTCTCAGTGCCGCTCCCACTCGCCCCTTTACTGACTACTCCTCTCTCAGTGCCGCTCCCACTCGCCCCTTTACTGACTGCTCCTCTCTCAGTGCCGCTCGCACTCGCCCCTTTTCTGACTGCTCCTCCCTCAGTGCCGCTCCCACTCGCCCCTTTACTGACTGCTCCTCTCTCAGTGCCGCTCCCACTCGCCCCTTTTCTGACTGCTCCTCCCTCAGTGTCGCTCCCACTCGCCCCCTTACTGACTGCTCCTCTCTCAGTGCCGCTCCCAATCGCCCCTTTACTGACTGCTCCTCTCTCAGTACCGCTCCCACTCGTCCCTTTACTGACTGCTCCTCTCTCAGTGCCGCTCCCACTCGCCCCTTTAATGACTGCTCCTCTCTCAGTGCCGCTCCCACTCGCCCCTTTACTGACTGCTCCTCTCTCAGTGCCGTTCCCACTCGACCCTTTACTGACTGCTCCTCTCTCAGTGCCGCTCCCATTCGCCCCTTTAGTGACTGCTCCTCTCTCAGTGCAGCTCCCACTCGCCCCCTTACTGACTGCTCCTCTCTCAGTGCCGCTCCCACTCGCCCCTTTACTGACTGCTCCTCTCTCAGTGCCGCTCCCACTCGCCCCTTTACTGACTGCTCCTCTCTCAGTGCCGCTCCCACTCGCCCCTTTACTGACTGCTCCTCCCTCAGTGCCGCTCCCACTCTCACCCTTACTGACTGCTCCTCTCTCAATGCCGCTCCCACTCGCCCCTTTACTGACTGCTCCTCTCTCAGTGCCACTCCCACTCGCCCCCTTACTGACTGCTCCTCTCTCAGTGCCGCTCCCACTCGCCCCTTTACTGACTGCTCCTCTCTCAGTGCCGCTCCCACTCGCCCCTTTACTGACTGCTCCTCTCTCAGTGCCGCTCCCACTCGCCCTTTACTGACTGCTCCTCTCTCAGTGCCGCTCCCACTCGCCCCTTTACTGAATGCTCCTCTCTCAGTGCCGCTCCCACTCGCCCCCTTACTGGCTGCTCCTCTCTCAGTGCCGCTCCCACTTGCCCCTTTACTGAATGCTCCTCTCTCAGTGCAGCTCCCAATCGCCCCTTTACTGGATGCTCCTCTCTCAGTGCCGCTCCCACTCGCCCCTTTACTGAATGCTCCTCTCTCAGTGCCGCTCCCACTCGCCCCTTTACTGACTGCTCCTCTCTCAGTGCCGCTCCCACTCGCCCCTTTACGGACTGCTCCTCCCTCAGTGCCGCTCCCACTCGCCCCCTTACTGACTGCTCCTCTCTCAGTGCCGCTCCCACTCGCCCCTTTACTGACTGCTCCTCTCTCAGTGCCACTCCCACTCGCCCCTTTACTAACTGCTCCTCCCTCAGTGCCGCTCCCACTCGCCCCTTTACTGACTGCTCCTCCCTCAGTGCCGCTCCCACTCGCCCCCTTACGGACTGCTCCTCCCTCAGTGCCACTCCCACTCGCCCCTTTACTGACTGCTCCTCTCTCAGTGCCGCTCCCACTCGCCCCCTTACTGACTGCTCCTCTCTGAGTGCCGCTCCCACTCGCCCCTTTACTGACTGCTCCTCTCTCAGTGCCTCTCCCACTCGCCCCTTTACTGACTGCTCCTCTCTCAGTGCCGCTCCCACTCGCCCCTTTACTGACTGCTCCTCTCTCAGTGCCGCTCCCACTCGCCCCTTTACTGACTGCTCCTCTCTCAGTGCTGCTCCCACTCGCCCCCTTACTGACTGCTCCTCTCTCAGTGCCGCTCCCACTCGCCCCTTTACTGACTGCTGCTCTCCCAGTGCCGCTCCCACTCGCCCCTTTACTGAATGCTCCTCTCTCAGTGCTGCTCCCACTCGCCCCCTCACTGACTGCTCCTCTCTCAGTGCCGCTCCCACTCGCCCCTTTACTGACTGCTCCTCTCTCAGTGCTGCTCCCACTCGCCCCCTTACTGACTGCTCCTCTCTCAGTGCCGCTCCCACTCGCCCCTTTACTGACTGCTCCTCTCTCAGTGCCGCTCCCACTCGCCCCTTTACTGACTGCTCCTCTCTCAGTGCCGCTCCCACTCACCCCCTTACTGACTGCTCCTCTCTCAGTGCCGCTCCCACTCGCCCCTTTACTGACTGCTCCTCCCTCAGTGCCGCTCCCACTCGCCCCTTTGCTGACTGCTCCTCTCTCAGTGCCGCTCCCACTCGCCCCTTTACTGACCGCTCCTCACTCATTGCCGCTCCCACTCGCCCCCTTACTGACTGCTCCTCTCTCAGTGCCGCTCCCACTCGCCCCCTTACTGACTGCTCCTCACTCAGTGCCGCTCCCACTCGCCCCCTTACTGACCGCTCCTCACTCATTGCCGCTCCCACTCGCCCCCTTACTGACTGCTCCTCTCTCAGTGCCGCTCCCACTCGCCCCCTTACTGACTGCTCCTCACTCAGTGCCGCTCCCACTCGCCCGTTTACTGACTGCTCCTCTCTCAGTGCCGCTCCCACTCGCCCCTTTACTGACTGCTCCTCTCTCAGTGCCGCTCCCACTCGCCCCTTTACTGACTGCTCCTCTCTCAGTGCCGCTCCCACTCGCCACTTTACTGACTGCTCCTCTCTCAGTGCCGCTCCCACTCGCCCCTTTACTGACTGCTCCTCTCTCAGTGCCGCTCCCACTCGCCCCTTTACTGACTGCTCCTCTCTCAGTGCCGCTCCCACTCACCCCCTTACTGACTGCTCCTCCCTCAGTGCCACTCCCACTCGCCCCTTTACTGACTGCTCCTCTCTCAGTGCCGCTCCCACTCGCCCCTTTACTGACTGCTCCTCTCTCAGTGCCGCTCCCACTCACCCCCTTACTGACTGCTCCTCCCTCAGTGCCACTCCCACTCACCCCTTTACTGACTGCTCCTCTCTCAGTGCCGCTCCCACTCGCCCCTTTACTGACTGCTCCTCCCTCAGTGCCGCTCCCACTCGCCCCTTTACTGACTGCTCCTCTCTGAGTGCCGCTCCCACTCGCCCCTTTACTGACTGCTCCTCTCTCATTGCCGCTCCCACTCGCCCCTTTTCTGACTGCTCCTCCCTCAGTGCCGCTCCCACTCGCCCCTTTTCTGACTGCTCCTCTCTCAGTGCCGCTCCCACTCGCCCCTTTACTGACTGCTCCTCACTCAGTGCCGCTCCCACTCGCCCCTTTACTGACTGCTCCTCCCTCAGTGCCGCTCCCACTCGCCCCTTTACTGACTGCTCCTCCCTCAGTGCCGCTCCCATTCGCCCCTTTACTGACTGCTCCTCTCTCAGTGCCGCTCCCACTCGCCCCTTTTCTGACTGCTCCTCTCTCAGTGCCGCTCCCACTCGCCCCTTTACTGACTGCTCCTCTCTCAGTGCCGCTCCCACTCGCCCCTTTATTGACTGCTCCTCTCTCAGTGCTGCTCCCACTCGCCCCCTTACTGACTGCTCCTCTCTCAGTGCCGCTCCCACTCGCCCCTTTACTGACTGCTCCTCTCTCAGTGCCGCTCCCACTCGCCCCTTTACTGACTGCTCCTCTCTCAGTGCCGCTCCCACTCGCCCCTTTTCTGACTGCTCCTCCCTCAGTGCTGCTCCCACTCGCCCCTTTACTGACTGCTCCTGTCTCAGTGCCGCTCCCACTCGCCCCTTTACTGACTGCTCCTCTCTCAGTGCCGCTCCCACTCGTCCCTTTACTGACTGCTCCTCTCTCAGTGCCGCTCACACTCGCCCCTTTACTGACTGCTCCTCTCTCAGTGCCGCTCCCACTCGCCCTTTTACTGACTGCTCCTCTCTCAGTGCCGCTCCCACTCGACCCTTTACTGACTGCTCCTCTCTCAGTGCCGCTCCCACTCGCCCCTTTACTGACTGCTCCTCTCTCAGTGCTGCTCCCATTCGCCCCTTTACTGACTGCTCCTCTCTCAGTGCAGCTCCCACTCGCCCCCTTACTGACTGCTCCTCTCTCAGTGCCGCTCCCACTCGCCCCTTTACTGACTGCTCCTCCCTCAGTGCTGCTCCCACTCGCCCCTTTACTGACTGCTCCTCTCTCAGTGCCTCTCCCACTCGCCCCTTTACTGACTGCTCCTCTCTCAGTGCCGCTCCCACTCGCCCCTTTACTGACTGCTCCTCCCTCAGTGCCGCTCCCACTCGCCCCTTTACTGACTGCTCCTCCCTCAGTGCCGCTCCAACTCGCCCCCTTACGGACTGCTCCTCCCTCAGTGCCGCTCCCACACCCCCCCTTACTGACTGCTCCTCTCTCAATGCCGCTCCCACTCGCCCCTTTACTGACTGCTCCTCTCTCAGTGCCGCTCCCACTCGCCCCTTTACTGACTGCTCCTCTCTCAGTGCCGCTCCCACTCGCCCCTTTACTGAATGCTCCTCTCTCAGTGCCGCTCCCACTCGCCCCCTTACTGACTGCTCCTCTCTCAGTGCCGCTCCCACTCGCCCCTTTACTGAATGCTCCTCTCTCAGTGCCGCTCCCACTCGCCCCTTTACTGACTGCTCCTCCCTCAGTGCCGCTCCAACTCGCCCCCTTACGGACTGCTCCTCCCTCAGTGCCGCTCCCACTCCCCCCCTTACTGACTGCTCCTCTCTCAGTGCCGCTCCCACTCGCCCCTTTACTGACTGCTTCTCTCTCAGTGCCACTCCCACTCGCCCCCTTACTGACTGCTCCTCTCTGAGTGCCGCTCCCACTCGCCCCTTTACTGACTGCTCCTCTCTCAGTGCCACTCCCACTCGCCCCTTTACTGACTGCTCCTCTCTCAGTGCCGCTCCCACTCGCCCCCTTACTGACTGCTCCTCTCTCAGTGCCGCTCCCACTCGCCCCTTTACTGACTGCTCCTCTCTCAGTGCTGCTCCCACTCGCCCCTTTACTGACTGCTCCTCTCTCAGTGCCGCTCCCACTCGCCCCTTTACTGACTGCTCCTCTCTCAGTGCCGCTCCCACTCGCCCCCTTACTGACTGCTCCTCTCTCAGTGCCGCTCCCACTCGCCCCTTTACTGACTGCTCCTCTCTCAGTGCCGCTCCCACTCGCCCCTTTACTGACTGCTCCTCTCTCAGTGCCGCTCCCACTCGCCCACTTACTGACTGCTCCTCTCTCAGTGCCGCTCCCACTCGCCCCTTTACTGACTGCTGCTCTCTCAGTGCCGCTCCCACTCGCCCATTTACTGACTGCTCCTCTCTCAGTGCCGCTCCCACTCACCCCTTTTCTGACTGCTCCTCTCTCAGTGCCGCTCCCACTCGCCCCTTTACTGACTGCTCCTCTCTCAGTGCCGCTCCCACTCGCCCCTTTACTGACTGCTCCTCCCTCAGTGCCGCTCCCACTCGCCCCTTTACTGACTGCTCCTCTCTCAGTGCCGCTCCCACTCGCCCCTTTACTGACTGGTCCTCTCTCAGTGCCGCTCCCACTCGCCCCTTTACTGACTGCTCCTCTCTCAGTGCCGCTCCCACTCGCCCCTTTACTGAATGCTCCTCTCTCATTGCCGCTCCCACTCGCCCCTTTACTGACTGCTCCTCTCTCAGTGCCGCTCCCACTCGCCCCTTTACTGACTGCTCCTCTCTCAGTGCCGCTCCCACTCGCCCCTTTACTGACTGCTCCTCTCTCAGTGCCGCTCCCACTCGCCCCTTTACTGACTGCTCCATCTCAGTGCTGCTCCCACTCGCCCCCTTACTGACTGCTCCTCTCTCAGTGCCACTCCCACTCGCCCCTTTACTGACTGCACCTCTCTCAGTGCCGCTCCCACTCGCCCCTTTACTGACTGCTCCTCTCTCAGTGCCGCTCCCACTCGCCCCTTTACTGACTGCTCCTCTCTCAGTGCCACTCCCACTCGCCCCTTTACTGACTGCTCCTCTCTCAGTGCCGCTCCCACTCGCCCCTTTACTGACTGCTCCTCTCTCAGTGCCGCTCCCACTCGCCCCTTTACTGACTGCTCCTCTCTCATTGCCGCTCCCACTCGCCCCTTTACTGAATGCTCCTCTCTCAGTGCCGCTCCCACTCGCCCCCTTACTGACTGCTCCTCTCTCAGTGCCGCTCCCACTCGCCCCTTTACTGAATGCTCCTCTCTCAGTGCCGCTCCCACTCGCCCCTTTACTGAATGCTCCTCTCTCAGTGCCGCTCCCACTCGCCCCTTTACTGAATGCTCCTCTCTCAGTGCCGCTCCCACTCGCCCCTTTACTGACTGCTCCTCTCTCAGTGCCGCTCCCACTCGCCCCTTTAAGGACTGCTCCTCCCTCAGTGCCGCTCCCACTCGCCCCCTTACTGACTGCTCCTCTCTCAGTGCCACTCCCACTCGCCCCTTTCCTGACTGCTCCTCTCTCAGTGCCACTCCCACTCGCCCCTTTACTGACTGCTCCTCCCTCAGTGCCGCTCCCACTCGCCCCTTTACTGACTGCTCCTCCCTCAGTGCCGCTCCCACTCGCCCCCTTACGGACTGCTCCTCCCTCAGTGCCGCTCCCACTCGCCCCTTTACTGACTGCTCCTCTCTCAGTGCCGCTCCCACTCGCCCCCTTACTGACTGCTCCTCTCTCAGTGCCGCTCCCACTCGCCCCTTTACTGACTGCTCCTCTCTCAGTGCCGCTCCCACTCGCCCCTTTACTGCCTGCTCCTCTCTCAGTGCTGCTCCCACTCGCCCCCTTACTGACTGCTCCTCTCTCAGTGCCGCTCCCACTCGCCCCTTTACTGACTGCTCCTCCCTCAGTGCCGCTCCCACTCGCCCCTTTACTGACTGATCCTCTCTCAGTGCCGCTCCCACTCGCCCCTTTACTGACTGCTCCTCTCTCAGTGCCGCTCCCACTCACCCCTTTACTGACTGCTCCTCTCTCAGTGCCGCTCCCACTCGCCCCTTTACTGACTGCTCCTCTCTCAGTGCCGCTCCCACTCACCCCCTTACTGACTGCTCCTCCCTCAGTGCCGCTCCCACTCGTCCCTTTACTGACTGCTCCGCCCTCAGTGCCGCTCCCACTCGCCCCTTTACTGACTGCTCCTCTCTCAGTGCCGCTCCCATTCGCCCCTTTACTGACTGCTCCTCTCTCAGTGCCGCTCCCACTCGCCCCTTTACTGACTGCTCCTCCCTCAGTGCCTCTCCCACTCGCCCCTTTACTGACTGCTCCTCTCTCAGTGCCGCTCCCACTCGTCCCTTTACTGACTGCTCCTCTCTCAGTGCCGCTCCCACTCGCCCCTTTACTGACTGCTCCTCTCTCAGTGCCGCTCCCACTCGCCCCTTTACTGACTGCTCCTCTCTCAGTGCCGCTCCCACTCACCCCCTTACTGACTGCTCCTCCCTCAGTGCCGCTCCCACTCGCCCCTTTACAGACTGCTCCTCTCTCAGTGCCGCTCCCACTCGTCCCTTTACTGACTGCTCCGCCCTCATTGCCGCTCCCACTCGCCCCTTTACTGACTGCTCCTCTCTCAGTGCCGCTCCCATTCGCCCCTTTACTGACTGCTCCTCTCTCAGTGCCGCTCCCACTCGCCCCTTTACTGACTGCTCCTCCCTCAGTGCCTCTCCCACTCGCCCCTTTACTGACTGCTCCTCTCTCAGTGCCGCTCCCACTCGTCCCTTTACTGACTGCTCCTCTCTCAGTGCCGCTCCCACTCGCCCCTTTCCTGACTGCTCCTCTCTCAGTGCCGCTCCCACTCGCCCCTTCACTGACTGCTCCTCCCTCAGTGCCGCTCCCACTCGCCCCTTTACTGACTGCTACTCTCTCAGTGCCGCTCCCACTCGCCCCCGTACTGTCTGCTCCTCTCTCAGTGCCGCTCCCGCTCGCCCCTTTACTGACTGCTCCTCTCTCAGTGCCGCTCCCGCTCGCCCCCTTACTGACTGCTCCTCTCTCAGTGCCGCTCCCACTCACCCCTTTACTGACTGCTCCTCTCTCAGTGCCGCTCCCACTCGCCCCTTTACTGACTGCTCCTCTCTCAGTGCCGCTCCCACTCGCCCCTTTACTGACTGCTCCTCTCTCAGTGCCACTCCCACTCGCCCCTTTACTGACTGCTCCTCTCTCAGTGCCGCTCCCACTCGCCCCCTTACTGACTGCTCCTCTCTCAGTGCCGCTCCCACTCGCCCCTTTACTGACTGCTCCTCTCTCAGTGCCGCTCCCACTCGCCCCTTTACTGACTGCTCCTCTCTCAGTGCCGCTCCCACTCGCCCCTTTACTGACTGCTCCTCTCTCAGTGCCGCTCCCACTCGCCCCTTTACTGACTGCTCCTCTCTCAGTGCCGCACCCACTCGCCCCTTTACTGACTGCTCCTCTCTCAGTGCCGCTCCCACTCGCCCCTTTACTGACTGCTCCTCTCTCAGTGCCGCTCCCACTCGCCCCTTTACTGACTGCTCCTCTCTCAGTGCCGCTCCCACTCGCCCCCTTACTGACTGCTCCTCTCTCTGTGCCACTCCCACTCGCCCCTTTACTGACTGCTCCTCTCTCAGTGCCGCTCCCACTCGCCCCTTCACTGACTGCTCCTCTCTCAGTGCCGCTCCCACTCGCCCCTTTACTGACTGCTCCTCTCTCAGTGCCGCTCCCACTCGCCCCTTTACTGACTGCTCCTCTCTCAGTGCCGCTCCCACTCGCCCCTTTACTGACTGCTCCTCTCTCAGTGCCGCTCCCACTCGCCCCTTCACTGACTGCTCCTCCCTCAGTGCCGCTCCCACTCGCCCCTTCACTGACTGCTCCTCTCTCAGTGCCGCTCCCACTCGCCCCTTTACTGACTGCTCCTCTCTCAGTGCCGCTCCCACTCGCCCCTTAACTGACTGCTCCTCTCTCAGTGCCGCTCCCACTCGCCCCTTTACTGACTGCTCCTCTCTCAGTGCCGCTCCCACTCGCCCCTTTACTGACTGCTCCTCTCTCAGTGCCGCTCCCACTCGCCCCTTTACTGACTGCTCCTCTCTCAGTGCTGCTCCCACTCGCCCCTTTACTGACTGCTCCTCTCTCAGTGCCGCTCCCACTCACCCCCTTACTGACTGCTCCTCCCTCAGTGCCACTCCCACTCGCCCCTTTACTGACTGCTCCTCTCTCAGTGCCGCTCCCACTCGCCCCTTTACTGACTGCTCCTCTCTCAGTGCCACTCCCACTCGCCCCTTTACTGACTGCTCCTCTCTCAGTGCCGCTCCCACTCGCCCCCTTACTGACTGCTCCTCTCTCACTGCCGCTCCCACTTGCCCCTTTACTGACTGCTCCTCTCTCAGTGCCGCTCCCACTCGCCCCTTTACTGACAGCTCCTCCCTCAGTGCCGCTCCCACTCGCCCCTTTACTGACTGCTCCTCCCTCAGTGCCGCTCCCATTCGCCCCCTTACGGGCTGCTCCTCCCTCAGTGCCGCTCCCACTCCCCCCCTTACTGACTGCTCCTCTCTCAGTGCCGCTCCCACTCGCCCCTTTACTGACTGCTCCTCTCTCAGTGCCGCTCCCACTCACCCCCTTACTGACTGCTCCTCCCTCAGTGCCACTCCCACTCGCCCCTTTACTGACTGTTCCTCTCTCAGTGCCGCTCCCACTCGCCCCTTTACTGACTGCTCCTCTCTCAGTGCCACTCCCACTCGCCCCTTTACTGACTGCTCCTCTCTCAGTGCCGCTCCCACTCGCCCCCTTACTGACTGCTCCTCTCTCAGTGCCGCTCCCACTCGCCCCTTTACTGACTGCTCCTCTCTCAGTGCCGCTCCCACTCGCCCCTTTACTGACTGCTCCTCCCTCAGTGCCGCTCCCACTCGCCCCTTTACTGACTGCTCCTCCCTCAGTGCCGCTCCCACTCGCCCCCTTACGGACTGCTCCTCCCTCAGTGCCGCTCCCACTCCCCCCCTTACTGACTGCTCCTCTCTAAATGCCGCTCCCACTCGCCCCTTTACTGACTGCTCCTCTCTCAGTGCCGCTCCCACTCGCCCCTTTACTGACTGCTCCTCTCTCAGTGCCGCTCCCACTCGCCCCTTTACTGAATGCTCCTCTCTCAGTGCCGCTCCCACTCGCCCTCTTACTGACTGCTCCTCTCTCAGTGCCGCTCCCACTCGCCCCTTTACTGAATGCTCCTCTCTCAGTGCCGCTCCCACTCGCCCCTTTACTGAATGCTCCTCTCTCAGTGCCGCTCCCACTCGCCCCTTTACTGACTGCTCCTCTCTCAGTGCCGCTCCCACTCGCCCCTTTACGGACTGCTCCTCCCTCAGTGCCGCTCCCACTCGCCCCCTTACTGACTGCTCCTCTCTCAGTGCCGCTCCCACTCGCCCCTTTACTGACTGCTCCTCTCTCAGTGCCACTCCCACTCGCCCCTTTACTGACTGCTCCTCCCTCAGTGCCGCTCCCACTCGCCCCTTTACTGACTGCTCCTCCCTCAGTGCCGCTCCCACTCGCCCCCTTACGGACTGCTCTTCCCTCAGTGCCGCTCCCACTCGCCCCTTTACTGACTGCTCCTCTCTCAGTGCCGCTCCCACTCGCCCCCTTACTGACTGCTCCTCTCTCAGTGCCGCTCCCACTCGCCCCTTTACTGACTGCTCCTCTCTCAGTGCCGCTCCCTCTCGCCCCTTTACTTACTGCTCCTCTCTCAGTGCCGCTCCCACTCGCCCCTTTACTGACTGCTCCTCTCTCAGTGCTGCTCCCACTCGCCCCCTTACTGACTGCTCCTCTCTCAGTGCCGCTCCCACTCGCCCCTTTACTGACTGCTCCTCTCTCAGTGCCGCTCCCACTCGCCCCTTTACTGACCGCTCCTCACTCAGTGCCGCTCCCTCTCGCCCCTTTACTGACTGCTCCTCTCTCAGTGCCGCTCCCACTCGCCCCTTTACTGACTGCTACTCTCTCAGTGTCGCTCCCACTCGACCCCGTACTGTCTGCTCCTCTCTCAGTGCCGCTCCCGCTCGCCCCTTTACTGACTGCTCCTCTCTCAGTGCCGCTCCCGCTCGCCCCCTTACTGACTGCTCCTCTCTCAGTGCCGCTCCCACTCACCCCTTTACTGACTGCTCCTCACTCATTGCCGCTCCCACTCGCCCCCTTACTGACCGCTCCTCTCTCAGTGCCGCTCCCACTCGCCCCCTTACTGACTGCTCCTCACTCAGTGCCGCTCCCACTCGCCACTTTCCTGACTGCTCCTCCCACAGTGCCGCTCCCACTCGCCCCTTTACTGATTGCTCCTCTCTCAGTGCCGCTCCCACTCGCCCCTTTACTGACTGCTCATCTCTCAGTGCCGCTCCCACTCGCCCCTTTACTGACTGCTCCTCTCTCAGTGCCGCTCCCACTCGCCCCTTTACTGACTGCTGCTCCCTCAGTGCCGCTCCCACTCGCCTCTTTACTGACTGCTCCTCCCTCAGTGCCGCTCCAACTCGCCCCCTTACGGACTGCTCCTCCCTCAGTGCCGCTCCCACTCCCCCCCTTACTGACTGCTCCTCTCTCAGTGCCACTCCCACTCGCCCCTTTACTGACTGCTCCTCTCTCAGTGCCGCTCCCACTCGCCCCCTTACTGACTGCTCCTCTCTCAGTGCCGCTCCCACTCGCCCCTTTACTGACTGCTCCTCTCTCAGTGCCGCTCCCACTCGCCCCTTTACTGACTGCTCCTCTCTCAGTGCCGCTCCCACTCGCCCCTTTACTGACTGCTCCTCTCTCAGTGCCGCTCCCACTCGCCCCTTTACTGACTGCTCCTCTCTCAGTGCCGCACCCACTCGCCCCTTTACTGACTGCTCCTCTCTCAGTGCCGCTCCCACTCGCCCCTTTACTGACTGCTCCTCTCTCAGTGCCGCTCCCACTCGCCCCTTTACTGACTGCTCCTCTCTCAGTGCCGCTCCCACTCGCCCCCTTACTGACTGCTCCTCTCTCAGTGCCACTCCCACTCGCCCCTTTACTGACTGCTCCTCTCTCAGTGCCGCTCCCACTCGCCCCTTCACTGACTGCTCCTCTCTCAGTGCCGCTCCCACTCGCCCCTTTACTGACTGCTCCTCTCTCAGTGCCGCTCCCACTCGCCCCTTTACTGACTGCTCCTCTCTCAGTGCCGCTCCCACTCGCCCCTTTACTGACTGCTCCTCTCTCAGTGCCGCTCCCACTCGCCCCTTCACTGACTGCTCCTCCCTCAGTGCCGCTCCCACTCGCCCCTTTACTGACTGCTCCTCTCTCAGTGCCGCTCCCACTCGCCCCTTTACTGACTGCTCCTCTCTCAGTGCCGCTCCCACTCGCCCCTTAACTGACTGCTCCTCTCTCAGTGCCGCTCCCACTCGCCCCTTTATTGACTGCTCCTCTCTCAGTGCGGCTCCCACTCGCCCCTTTACTGACTGCTCCTCTCTCAGTGCCACTCCCACTCGCCCCTTTACTGACTGCTCCTCTCTCAGTGCTGCTCCCACTCGCCCCTTTACTGACTGCTCCTCTCTCAGTGCCGCTCCCACTCACCCCCTTACTGACTGCTCCTCCCTCAGTGCCACTCCCACTCGCCCCTTTACTGACTGCTCCTCTCTCAGTGCCGCTCCCACTCGCCCCTTTACTGACTGCTCCTCTCTCAGTGCCACTCCCACTCGCCCCTTTACTGACTGCTCCTCTCTCAGTGCCGCTCCCACTCGCCCCCTTACTGACTGCTCCTCTCTCAGTGCCGCTCCCACTCGCCCCTTTACTGACTGCTCCTCTCTCAGTGCCGCTCCCACTCGCCCCTTTACTGACAGCTCCTCCCTCAGTGCCGCTCCCACTCGCCCCTTTACTGACTGCTCCTCCCTCAGTGCCGCTCCCATTCGCCCCCTTACGGGCTGCTCCTCCCTCAGTGCCGCTCCCACTCCCCCCCTTACTGACTGCTCCTCTCTCAGTGCCGCTCCCACTCGCCCCTTTACTGACTGCTCCTCTCTCAGTGCCGCTCCCACTCACCCCCTTACTGACTGCTCCTCCCTCAGTGCCACTCCCACTCGCCCCTTTACTGACTGTTCCTCTCTCAGTGCCGCTCCCACTCGCCCCTTTACTGACTGCTCCTCTCTCAGTGCCTCTCCCACTCGCCCCTTTACTGACTGCTCCTCTCTCAGTGCCGCTCCCACTCGCCCCCTTCCTGACTGCTCCTCTCTCAGTGCCGCTCCCACTCGCCCCTTTACTGACTGCTCCTCTCTCAGTGCCGCTCCCACTCGCCCCTTTACTGACTGCTCCTCCCTCAGTGCCGCTCCCACTCGCCCCTTTACTGACTGCTCCTCCCTCAGTGCCGCTCCCACTCGCCCCCTTACGGACTGCTCCTCCCTCAGTGCCGCTCCCACTCCCCCCCTTACTGACTGCTCCTCTCTCAGTGCCGCTCCCACTCGCCCCATTACTGACTGCTCCTCTCTCATTGCCACTCCCACTCGCCCCTTTACTGACTGCTCCTCCCTCAGTGCCGCTCCCACTCGCCCCTTTACTGACTGCTCCTCCCTCAGTGCCGCTCCCACTCGCCCCCTTACGGACTGCTCCTCCCTCAGTGCCGCTCCCACTCGCCCCTTTACTGACTGCTCCTCTCTCAGTGCCGCTCCCACTCGCCCCCTTACTGACTGCTCCTCTCTCAGTGCCGCTCCCACTCGCCCCTTTACTGACTGCTCCTCTCTCAGTGCCGCTCCCTCTCGCCCCTTTACTGACTGCTCCTCTCTCAGTGCCGCTCCCTCTCGCCCCTTTACTGACTGCTCCTCTCTCAGTGCTGCTCCCACTCGCCCCCTTACTGACTGCTCCTCTCTCAGTGCCGCTCCCACTCGCCCCTTTACTGACTGCTCCTCTCTCAGTGCCGCTCCCACTCGCCCCTTTACTGACCGCTCCTCACTCATTGCCGCTCCCACTCGCCCCCTTACTGACCGCTCCTCTCTCAGTGCCGCTCCCACTCGCCCCCTTACTGACTGCTCCTCACTCAGTGCCGCTCCCACTCGCCACTTTCCTGACTGCTCCTCCCACAGTGCCGCTCCCACTCGCCCCTTTACTGACTGCTCCTCTCTCAGTGCCGCTCCAATTCGCCCCTTTACTGACTGCTCCTCTCTCAGTGCCGCTCCCACTCGCCCCTTTACTGACTGCTCCTCTCTCAGTGCCGCTCCCACTCGCCCCTTTACTGACTGCTCCTCTCTCAGTGCCGCTCCCACTCGCCCCTTTACTGACTGCTCCTCCCTCAGTGCCGCTCCCACTCGCCCCTTTACTGACTGCTCCTCCCTCAGTGCCGCTCCCACTCGCCCCCTTACGGACTGCTCCTCCCTCAGTGCCGCTCCCACTCCCCCCCTTACTGACTGCTCCTCTCTAAATGCCGCTCCCACTCGCCCCTTTACTGACTGCTCCTCTCTCAGTGCCGCTCCCACTCGCCCCTTTACTGACTGCTCCTCTCTCAGTGCCGCTCCCACTCGCCCCTTTACTGAATGCTCCTCTCTCAGTGCCGCTCCCACTCGCCCTCTTACTGACTGCTCCTCTCTCAGTGCCGCTCCCACTCGCCCCTTTACTGAATGCTCCTCTCTCAGTGCCGCTCCCACTCGCCCCTTTACTGAATGCTCCTCTCTCAGTGCCGCTCCCACTCGCCCCTTTACTGACTGCTCCTCTCTCAGTGCCGCTCCCACTCGCCCCTTTACGGACTGCTCCTCCCTCAGTGCCGCTCCCACTCGCCCCCTTACTGACTGCTCCTCTCTCAGTGCCGCTCCCACTCGCCCCTTTACTGACTGCTCCTCTCTCAGTGCCACTCCCACTCGCCCCTTTACTGACTGCTCCTCCCTCAGTGCCGCTCCCACTCGCCCCTTTACTGACTGCTCCTCCCTCAGTGCCGCTCCCACTCGCCCCCTTACGGACTGCTCTTCCCTCAGTGCCGCTCCCACTCGCCCCTTTACTGACTGCTCCTCTCTCAGTGCCGCTCCCACTCGCCCCCTTACTGACTGCTCCTCTCTCAGTGCCGCTCCCACTCGCCCCTTTACTGACTGCTCCTCTCTCAGTGCCGCTCCCTCTCGCCCCTTTACTTACTGCTCCTCTCTCAGTGCCGCTCCCACTCGCCCCTTTACTGACTGCTCCTCTCTCAGTGCTGCTCCCACTCGCCCCCTTACTGACTGCTCCTCTCTCAGTGCCGCTCCCACTCGCCCCTTTACTGACTGCTCCTCTCTCAGTGCCGCTCCCACTCGCCCCTTTACTGACCGCTCCTCACTCAGTGCCGCTCCCTCTCGCCCCTTTACTGACTGCTCCTCTCTCAGTGCCGCTCCCACTCGCCCCTTTACTGACTGCTACTCTCTCAGTGTCGCTCCCACTCGCCCCCGTACTGTCTGCTCCTCTCTCAGTGCCGCTCCCGCTCGCCCCTTTACTGACTGCTCCTCTCTCAGTGCCGCTCCCGCTCGCCCCCTTACTGACTGCTCCTCTCTCAGTGCCGCTCCCACTCACCCCTTTACTGACTGCTCCTCACTCATTGCCGCTCCCACTCGCCCCCTTACTGACCGCTCCTCTCTCAGTGCCGCTCCCACTCGCCCCCTTACTGACTGCTCCTCACTCAGTGCCGCTCCCACTCGCCACTTTCCTGACTGCTCCTCCCACAGTGCCGCTCCCACTCGCCCCTTTACTGATTGCTCCTCTCTCAGTGCCGCTCCCACTCGCCCCTTTACTGACTGCTCATCTCTCAGTGCCGCTCCCACTCGCCCCTTTACTGACTGCTCCTCTCTCAGTGCCGCTCCCACTCGCCCCTTTACTGACTGCTGCTCCCTCAGTGCCGCTCCCACTCGCCTCTTTACTGACTGCTCCTCCCTCAGTGCCGCTCCAACTCGCCCCCTTACGGACTGCTCCTCCCTCAGTGCCGCTCCCACTCCCCCCCTTACTGACTGCTCCTCTCTCAGTGCCACTCCCACTCGCCCCTTTACTGACTGCTCCTCTCTCAGTGCCGCTCCCACTCGCCCCCTTACTGACTGCTCCTCTCTCAGTGCCGCTCCCACTCGCCCCTTTACTGACTGCTCCTCTCTCAGTGCCGCTCCCACTCGCCCCTTTACTGACTGCTCCTCTCTCAGTGCCGCTCCCACTCGCCCCTTTACTGACTGCTCCTCTCTCAGTGCCGCTCCCACTCGCCCCTTTACTGACTGCTCCTCTCTCAGTGCCGCACCCACTCGCCCCTTTACTGACTGCTCCTCTCTCAGTGCCGCTCCCACTCGCCCCTTTACTGACTGCTCCTCTCTCAGTGCCGCTCCCACTCGCCCCTTTACTGACTGCTCCTCTCTCAGTGCCGCTCCCACTCGCCCCCTTACTGACTGCTCCTCTCTCAGTGCCACTCCCACTCGCCCCTTTACTGACTGCTCCTCTCTCAGTGCCGCTCCCACTCGCCCCTTCACTGACTGCTCCTCTCTCAGTGCCGCTCCCACTCGCCCCTTTACTGACTGCTCCTCTCTCAGTGCCGCTCCCACTCGCCCCTTTACTGACTGCTCCTCTCTCAGTGCCGCTCCCACTCGCCCCTTTACTGACTGCTCCTCTCTCAGTGCCGCTCCCACTCGCCCCTTCACTGACTGCTCCTCCCTCAGTGCCGCTCCCACTCGCCCCTTTACTGACTGCTCCTCTCTCAGTGCCGCTCCCACTCGCCCCTTTACTGACTGCTCCTCTCTCAGTGCCGCTCCCACTCGCCCCTTAACTGACTGCTCCTCTCTCAGTGCCGCTCCCACTCGCCCCTTTATTGACTGCTCCTCTCTCAGTGCGGCTCCCACTCGCCCCTTTACTGACTGCTCCTCTCTCAGTGCCACTCCCACTCGCCCCTTTACTGACTGCTCCTCTCTCAGTGCTGCTCCCACTCGCCCCTTTACTGACTGCTCCTCTCTCAGTGCCGCTCCCACTCACCCCCTTACTGACTGCTCCTCCCTCAGTGCCACTCCCACTCGCCCCTTTACTGACTGCTCCTCTCTCAGTGCCGCTCCCACTCGCCCCTTTACTGACTGCTCCTCTCTCAGTGCCACTCCCACTCGCCCCTTTACTGACTGCTCCTCTCTCAGTGCCGCTCCCACTCGCCCCCTTACTGACTGCTCCTCTCTCAGTGCCGCTCCCACTCGCCCCTTTACTGACTGCTCCTCTCTCAGTGCCGCTCCCACTCGCCCCTTTACTGACAGCTCCTCCCTCAGTGCCGCTCCCACTCGCCCCTTTACTGACTGCTCCTCCCTCAGTGCCGCTCCCATTCGCCCCCTTACGGGCTGCTCCTCCCTCAGTGCCGCTCCCACTCCCCCCCTTACTGACTGCTCCTCTCTCAGTGCCGCTCCCACTCGCCCCTTTACTGACTGCTCCTCTCTCAGTGCCGCTCCCACTCACCCCCTTACTGACTGCTCCTCCCTCAGTGCCACTCCCACTCGCCCCTTTACTGACTGTTCCTCTCTCAGTGCCGCTCCCACTCGCCCCTTTACTGACTGCTCCTCTCTCAGTGCCACTCCCACTCGCCCCTTTACTGACTGCTCCTCTCTCAGTGCCGCTCCCACTCGCCCCCTTACTGACTGCTCCTCTCTCAGTGCCGCTCCCACTCGCCCCTTTACTGACTGCTCCTCTCTCAGTGCCGCTCCCACTCGCCCCTTTACTGACTGCTCCTCCCTCAGTGCCGCTCCCACTCGCCCCTTTACTGACTGCTCCTCCCTCAGTGCCGCTCCCACTCGCCCCCTTACGGACTGCTCCTCCCTCAGTGCCGCTCCCACTCCCCCCCTTACTGACTGCTCCTCTCTCAGTGCCGCTCCCACTCGCCCCATTACTGACTGCTCCTCTCTCATTGCCACTCCCACTCGCCCCTTTACTGACTGCTCCTCCCTCAGTGCCGCTCCCACTCGCCCCTTTACTGACTGCTCCTCCCTCAGTGCCGCTCCCACTCGCCCCCTTACGGACTGCTCCTCCCTCAGTGCCGCTCCCACTCGCCCCTTTACTGACTGCTCCTCTCTCAGTGCCGCTCCCACTCGCCCCCTTACTGACTGCTCCTCTCTCAGTGCCGCTCCCACTCGCCCCTTTACTGACTGCTCCTCTCTCAGTGCCGCTCCCTCTCGCCCCTTTAAGGACTGCTCCTCTCTCAGTGCCGCTCCCTCTCGCCCCTTTACTGACTGCTCCTCTCTCAGTGCTGCTCCCACTCGCCCCCTTACTGACTGCTCCTCTCTCAGTGCCGCTCCCACTCGCCCCTTTACTGACTGCTCCTCTCTCAGTGCCGCTCCCACTCGCCCCTTTACTGACCGCTCCTCACTCATTGCCGCTCCCACTCGCCCCCTTACTGACCGCTCCTCTCTCAGTGCCGCTCCCACTCGCCCCCTTACTGACTGCTCCTCACTCAGTGCCGCTCCCACTCGCCACTTTCCTGACTGCTCCACCCACAGTGCCGCTCCCACTCGCCCCTTTACTGACTGCTCCTCTCTCAGTGCCGCTCCAATTCGCCCCTTTACTGACTGCTCCTCTCTCAGTGCCGCTCCCACTCGCCCCTTTACTGACTGCTCCTCTCTCAGTGCCGCTCCCACTCGTCCCATTACTGACTGCTCCTCTCTCAGTGCCGCTCCCACTCGCCCCTTTACTGACTGCTCCTCTCTCAGTGCCGCTCCCACTCGCCCCTTTACTGACTGCTCCTCTCTCAGTGCCGCTCCCACTCACCCCCTTACTGACTGCTCCTCCCTCAGTGCCACTCCCACTCGCCCCTTCACTGACTGCTCCTCCCTCAGTGCCGCTCCCACTCGCCCCTTTACTGACAGCTACTCTCTCAGTGCCGCTCCCACTCGCCCCCGTACTGTCTGCTCCTCTCTCAGTGCCGCTCCCGCTCGCCCCTTTACTGACTGCTCCTCTCTCAGTGCCGCTCCCACTCACCCCTTTACTGACTGCTCCTCTCTCAGTGCCGCTCCCTCTCGCCCCTTTACTGACTGCTCCTCTCTCAGTGCCGCTCCCACTCGCCCCTTTACTGACTGCTCCTCTCTCAGTGCCGCTCCCACTCGCCCCTTTACTGACTGCTCCTCCCTCAGTGCCGCTCCCACTCGCCCCTTTACTGACTGCTCCTCCCTCAGTGCCGTTCCAACTCGCCCCCTTTCGGACTGCTCCTCCCTCAGTGCCGCTCCCACTCCCCCCCTTACTGACTGCTCCTCTCTCAGTGCCGCTCCCACTCGCCCCTTTACTGACTGCTCCTCTCTCAGTGCCGCTCCCACTCGCCCCTTTACTGACTGCTCCTCTCTCAGTGCCGCTCCCACTCGCCCCTTTACTGACTGCTCCTCTCTCAGTGCCGCTCCCACTCGCCCCTTTACTGACTGCTCCTCTCTCAGTGCCACTCCCACTCGCCCCCTCACTGACTGCTCCTCTCTCAGTGCCGCTCCCACTCGCCCCTTTACTGACTGCTCCTCTCTCAGTGCCGCTCCCACTCGCCCCTTTACTGACTGCTCCTCTCTCAGTGCCGCTCCCACTCGCCCCTTTACTGACTGCTCCTCTCTCAGTGCCGCTCCCACTCGCCCCCTTACTGACTGCTCCTCTCTCAGTGCCGCTCCCACTCGCCCCTTCACTGACTGCTCCTCTCTCAGTGCCGCTCCCACTCGCCCCTTTACTGACTGCTCCTCTCTCAGTGCCGCTCCCACTCGCCCCTTTTCTGACTGCTCCTCTCTCAGTGCCGCTCCCACTCGCCCCTTTACTGACTGCTCCTCCCTCAGTGCCGCTCCCACTCGCCCCTTTACTGACTGCTCCTCTCTCAGTGCCGCTCCCACTCGCCCCTTTACTGACTGCTCCTCTCTCAGTGCCGCACCCACTCGCCCCTTTACTGACTGCTCCTCTCTCAGTGCCGCTCCCACTCGCCCCTTTACTGACTGCTCCTCTCTCAGTGCCGCTCCCACTCGCCCCTTTACTGACTGCTCCTCTCTCAGTGCCGCTCCCACTCGCCCCTTTACTGACTGCTCCTCTCTCAGTGCCGCTCCCACTCGCCCCTTTACTGACTGCTCCTCTCTCAGTGCCGCTCCCACTCACCCCCTTACTGACTGCTCCTCCCTCAGTGCCACTCCCACTCGCCCCTTTCCTGACTGCTCCTCTCTCAGTGCCGCTCCCACTCGCCCCTCTACTGACTGCTCCTCTCTCAGTGCCACTCCCACTCGCCCCTTTACTGACTGCTCCTCTCTCAGTGCCGCTCCCACTCGCCCCCTGACTGACTGCTCCTCTCTCAGTGCCGCTCCCACTCGCCCCTTTACTGACTGCTCCTCTCTCAGTGCCGCTCCCACTCGCCCCTTTACTGACTGCTCCTCTCTCAGTGCCGCTCCCACTCGCCCCTTTACTGACTGCTCCTCCCTCAGTGCCGCTCCCACTCGCCCCTTTACTGACTGCTCCTCCCTCAGTGCCGCTCCAACTCGCCCCCTTACGGACTGCTCCTCCCTCAGTGCCGCTCCCACTCCCCCCCTTACTGACTGCTCCTCTCTCAGTGCCACTCCCACTCACCCCTTTACTGACTGCTCCTCTCTCAATGCCGCTCCCACTCGCCCCTTTACTGACTGCTCCTCTCTCAATGCCGCTCCCACTCGCCCCTTTACTGACTGCTCCTCTCTCAGTGCCGCTCCCACTCGCCCCTTTACTGACTGCTCCTCCCTCAGTGCCGCTCCAAATCGCCCCCTTACGGACTGCTCCTCCCTCAGTGCCGCTCCCACTCCCCCCCTTACTGACTGCTCCTCTCTCAATGCCGCTCCCACTCGCCCCTTTACTGACTGCTCGTCTCTCATTGCCGCTCCCACTCGCCCCTTTACTGAATGCTCCTCTCTCAGTGCCGCTCCCACTCGCCCCCTTACTGACTGCTCCTCTCTCAGTGCCGCTCCCACTCGCCCCTTTACTGAATGCTCCTCTCTCAGTGCCGCTCCCACTCGCCCCTTTACTGAATGCTCCTCTCTCAGTGCCGCTCCCACTCGCCCCTTTACTGAATGCTCCTCTCTCAGTGCCGCTCCCACTCGCCCCTTTACTGACTGCTCCTCTCTCAGTGCCGCTCCCACTCGCCCCTTTACGGACTGCTCCTCCCTCAGTGCCGCTCCCACTCGCCCCCTCACTGACTGCTCCTCTCTCAGTGCCGCTCCCACTCGCCCCTTTACTGACTGCTCCTCTCTCAGTGCCGCTCCCACTCGCCCCCTTACTGACTGCTCCTCTCTCAGTGCCGCTCCCACTCACCCCTTTACTGACTGCTCCTCTCTCAGTGCCGCTCCCACTCGCCCCTTTACTGACTGCTCATCTCTCAGTGCCGCTCCCACTCGCCCCCTTACTGACTGCTCCTCCCTCAGTGCCGCTCCCACTCCCCCCGTTACTGACTGCTCCTCTCTCAGTGCCGCTCCCACTCGCCCCTTTACTGACTGCTCCTCTCTCAGTGCCGCTCCCACTCGCCCCCTTACTGACTGCTCCTCTCTCAGTGCCGCTCCCACTCGCCCCTTTACTGACTGCTCCTCTCTCAGTGCCGCTCCCACTCGCCCCTTTACTGACTGCTCCTCTCTCAGTGCCGCTCCCACTCGACCCTTTACTGACTGCTCCTCTCTCAGTGCCGCTCCCACTCGCCCCTTTACTGACTGCTCCACTCTCAGTGCCGCTCCCACTCGCCCCTTTACTGACTGCTCCTCTCTCAGTGCCGCACCCACTCGCCCCTTTACTGACTGCTCCTCTCTCAGTGCCGCTCCCACTCGCCCCTTTACTGACTGCTCCTCTCTCAGTGCCGCTCCCACTCGCCCCTTTACTGACTGCTCCTCTCTCAGTGCCGCTCCCACTCGCCCCTTCACTGACTGCTCCTCTCTCAGTGCCGCTCCCACTCGCCCCTTTACTGACTGCTCCTCTCTCAGTGCCGCTCCCACTCGCCCCTTTACTGACTGCTCCTCCCTCAGTGCCGCTCCCACTCGCCCCTTTACTGACTGCTCCTCTCTCAGTGCCGCTCCCACTCGCCCCTTTACTGACTGCTCCTCTCTCAGTGCCGCTCCCACTCGCCCCTTTACTGACTGCTCCTCTCTCAGTGCCGCTCCCACTCGCCCCTTTACTGACTGCTACTCTCTCAGTGCTGCTCCCACTCGCCCCTTTACTGACTGCTCCTCTCTCAGTGCCGCTCCCACTCGCCCCTTTACTGACTGCTCCTCTCTCAGTGCCGCTCCCACTCGCCCCTTTACTGACTGCTCCTCTCTCAGTGCCGCTCGCACTCACCCCCTTACTGACTGCTCCTCCCTCAGTGCCACTCCCACTCGCCCCTTTACTGACTGCTCCTCTCTCAGTGCCGCTCCCACTCGCCCCTTTACTGACTGCTCCTCTGTCAGTGCCACTCCCACTCGCCCCTTTACTGACTGCTCCTCTCTCAGTGCCGCTCCCACTCGCCCCCTTACTGACTGCTCCTCTCTCAGTGCCGCTCCCACTCACCCCCTTACTGACTGATCCTCCCTCAGTGCCGCTCCCACTCGCCCCTTTACTGACTGCTCCTCCCTCAGTGCCGCTCCCACTCGCCCCTTTACTGACTGCTCCTCCCTCAGTGCCGCTCCAACTCGCCCCCTTACGGACTGCTCCTCCCTCAGTGCCGCTCCCACTCCCCCCCTTACTGACTGCTCCTCTCTCAATGCCGCTCCCACTCGCCCCTTTACTGACTGCTCCTCTCTCAGTGCCGCTCCCACTCGCCCCTTTACTGACTGCTCCTCTCTCAGTGCCGCTCCCACTCGCCCCTTTACTGAATGCTCCTCTCTCAGTGCCGCTCCCACTCGCCCTCTTACTGACTGCTCCTCTCTCAGTGCCGCTCCCACTCGCCCCTTTACTGAATGCTCCTCTCTCAGTGCCGCTCCCACTCGCCCCTTTACTGAATGCTCCTCTCTCAGTGCCGCTCCCACTCGCCCCTTTACTGAATGCTCCTCTCACAGTGCCGCTCCCACTCGCCCCTTTACTGACTGCTCCTCTCTCAGTGCCGCTCCCACTCGCCACTTTACGGACTGCTCCTCCCTCAGTGCCGCTCCCACTCGCCCCCTTACTGACTGCTCCTCTCTCAGTGCCGCTCCCACTCGCCCCTTTACTGACTGCTCCTCTCTCAGTGCCACTCCCACTCGCCCCTTTACTGACTGCTCCTCCCTCAGTGCCGCTCCCACTCGCCCCTTTACTGACTGCTCCTCCCTCAGTGCCGCTCCCACTCGCCCCCTTACGGACTGCTCCTCCCTCAGTGCCGCTCCCACTCGCCCCTTTACTGACTGCTCCTCTCTCAGTGCCGCTCCCACTCGCCGCCTTACTGACTGCTGCTCTCTCAGTGCCGCTCCCACTCGCCCCTTTACTGACTGCTCCTCTCTCAGTGCCGCTCCCTCTCGCCCCTTTACTGACTGCTCCTCTCTCAGTGCCGCTCCCACTCGCCCCTTAACTGACTGCTCCTCTCTCAGTGCCGCTCCCACTCGCCCCTTTACTGACTGCTCCTCTCTCAGTGCCGCTCCCACTCGCCCCTTTACTGACTGCTCCTCTCTCAGTGCCGCTCCCACTCGCCCCTTTACTGACCGCTCCTCACTCAGTGCCGCTCCCACTCGCCCCTTTACTGACTGCTCCTCTCTCAGTGCCGCTCCCACTCGCCCCTTTACTGACTGCTCCTCTCTCAGTGCCGCTCCCACTCACCCCCTTACTGACTGCTCCTCTCTCAGTGCCGCTCCCACTCGCCCCTTTACTGACTGCTCCTCTCTCAGTGCCGCTCCCACTCACCCCCTTACTGACTGCTCCTCCCTCAGTGCCACTCCCACTCGCCCCTTTACTGACTGCTCCTCTCTCAGTGCCGCTGCCACTCGTCCCTTTATTGACTGCTCCGCCCTCAGTGCCGCTCCCACTCGCACCTTTACCGACTGCTCCTCTCTCAGTGCCGCTCCCATTCGCCCCTTTACTGACTGCTCCTCTCTCAGTGCCGCTCCCACTCGCCCCTTTACTGACTGCTCCTCTCTCAGTGCCGCTCCCACTCCCCCCTTTACTGACTGCTCCTCTCTCAGTGCCGCTCCCACTCGTCCCTTTACTGACTGCTCCTCTCTCAGTGCCGCTCCCACTCGCCCCTTTACTGACTGCTCCTCTCTCAGTGCCGCTCCCACTCGCCCCTTTACTGACTGCTCCTCTCTCAATGCCGCTCCCACTCACCCCCTTACTGACTGCTCCTCCCTCAGTGCCACTCCCACTCGCTCCTTTACTGACTGCTCCTCTCTCAGTGCCGCTCCCACTCACCCCCTTACTGACTGCTCCTCTCTCAGTGCCGCTCCCACTCGCCCCCGTACTGTCTGCTCCTCTCTCAGTGCCGCTCCCGCTCGCCCCTTTACTGACTGCTCCTCTCTCAGTGCCGCTCCCACTCACCCCTTTACTGACTGCTCCTCTCTCAGTGCCGCTCCCACTCGCCCCTTTACTGACTGCTCCTCTCTCAGTGCCGCTCCCACTCGCCCCTTTACTGACTGCTCCTCTCTCAGTGCCGCTCCCACTCGCCCCTTTACTGACTGCTCCTCCCTCAGTGCCGCTCCCACTCGCCCCTTTACTGACTGCTCCTCCCTCAGTGCCGCTCCAACTCGCCCCCTTACGGACTGCTCGTCCCTCAGTGCCGCTCCCACTCCCCCCCTTACTGACTGCTCCTCTCTCAGTGCCGCTCCCACTCGCCCCTTTACTGATTGCTCCTCTCTCAGTGCCACTCCCACTCGCCCCCTTACTGACTGCTCCTCTCTCAGTGCCGCTCCCACTCGCCCCTTTACTGACTGCTCCTCTCTCAGTGCCGCTCCCACTCGCCCCTTTACTGACTGCTCCTCTCTCAGTGCCGCTCCCACTCGCCCCCTTACTGACTGCTCCTCTCTCAGTGCCGCTCCCACTCGCCCCTTCACTGACTGCTCCTCTCTCAGTGCCGCTCCCACTCGCCCCTTTACTGACTGCTCCTCTCTCAGTGCCGCTCCCACTCGCCCCTTTACTGACTGCTCCTCTCTCAGTGCCGCTCCCACTCGCCCCTTTACTGACTGCTCCTCTCTCAGTGCCGCTCCCACTCGCCCCTTTACTGACTGCTCCTCCCTCAGTGCCGCTCCCACTCGCCCCTTTACTGACTGCTCCTCTCTCAGTGCCGCTCCCACTCGCCCCTTTACTGACTGCTCCTCTCTCAGTGCCGCACCCACTCGCCCCTTTACTGACTGCTCCTCTCTCAGTGCCGCTCCCACTCGCCCCTTTACTGACTGCTGCTCTCTCAGTGCCGCTCCCACTCGCCCCTTTACTGACTGCTCCTCTCTCAGTGCCGCTCCCACTCGCCCCTTTACTGACTGCTCCTCTCTCAGTGCCGCTCCCACTCGCCCCTTTACTGACTGCTCCTCTCTCAGTGCCGCTCCCACTCACCCCCTTACTGACTGCTCCTCCCTCAGTGCCACTCCCACTCGCCCCTTTACTGACTGCTCCTCTCTCAGTGCCGCTCCCACTCGCCCCTTTACTGACTGCTCCTCTCTCAGTGCCACTCCCACTCGCCCCTTTACTGACTGCTCCTCCCTGTGCCGCTCCCACTCGCCCCCTTACGGACTGCTCCTCCCTCAATGCCGCTCCCACTCCCCCCCTTACTGACTGCTCCTCTCTCAATGCCGCTCCCACTCGCCGCTTTACTGACTGCTCCTCTCTCATTGCCGCTCCCACTCGCCCCTTTACTGAATGCTCCTCTCTCAGTGCCGCTCCCACTCGCCCCCTTACTGACTGCTCCTCTCTCAGTGCCGCTCCCACTCGCCCCTTTACTGAATGCTCCTCTCTCAGTGCCGCTCCCACTCGCCCCTTTACTGACTGCTCCTCTCTCAGTGCCGCTCCCACTCGCCCCTTTACTGAATGCTCCTCTCTCAGTGCCGCTCCCAATCGCCCCTTTACTGACTGCTCCTCTCTCAGTGCCGCTCCCACTCGCCCCTTTACTGACTGCTCCTCTCTCAGTGCCGCTCCGACTCGCCCCTTTACTGACTGCTCCTCTCTCAGAGCCGCTCCCACTCACCCCCTTACTGACTGCTCCTCCCTCAGTGCCACTCCCACTCGCCCCTTTACTGACTGCTCCTCTCTCAGTGCCGCTCCCACTCGCCCCTTTACTGACTGCTCCTCTCTCAGTGCCACTCCCACTCGCCCCTTTACTGACTGCTCCTCTCTCAGTGCCGCTCCCACTCGCCCCCTTACTGACTGCTCCTCTCTCCGTGCCGCTCCCACTCGCCCCTTTACTGACTGCTCCTCTCTCAGTGCCGCTCCCACTCGCCCCTTTACTGACTGCTCCTCTCTCAGTGCCGCTCCCACTCGCCCCTTTACTGACTGCTCCTCTCTCAGTGCCGCTCCCACTCGCCCCTTTACTGACTGCTCCTCTCTCAGTGCCGCTCCCACTCGCCCCTTTACTGACTGCTCCTCTCTCAGTGCCGCTCCCACTCGCCCCTTTACTGACTGCACCTCTCTCAGTGCCGCTCCCACTCGCCCCTTTACTGACTGCTCCTCTCTCAGTGCCGCTCCCACTCGCCCCTTTACTGACTGCTCCTCTCTCAGTGCCGCTCCCACTCGCCCCTTTACTGACTGCTCCTCTCTCAGTGCCGCTCCCACTCGCCCCTTTACTGACTGCTCCTCTCTCAGTGCCGCTCCCACTCACCCCCTTACTGACTGCTCCTCCCTCAGTGCCACTCCCACTCGCCCCTTTACTGACTGCTCCTCTCTCAGTGCCGCTCCCACTCGCCCCTTTACTGACTGCTCCTCTCTCAGTGCCACTCCCACTCGCCCCTTTACTGACTGCTCCTCTCTCAGTGCCGCTCCCACTCGCCCCCTTACGGACTGCTCCTCCCTCAGTGCCGCTCCCACTCCCCCCCTTACTGACTGCTCCTCTCTCAATGCCGCTCCCACTCGCCCCTTTACTGACTGCTCCTCTCTCAGTGCCGCTCCCACTCGCCCCTTTACTGACTGCTCCTCCCTCAGTGCCGCTCCCACTCGCCCCCTTACTGTCTGCTCCTCTCTCAGTGCCGCTCCCACTCGCCCCTTTACTGACTGCTCCTCTCTCAGTGCCGCTCCCACTCGCCCCTTTACTGAATGCTCCTCTCTCAGTGCCGCTCCCACTCGCCCCTTTACTGAATGCTCCTCTCTCAGTGCCGCTCCCACTCGCCCCTTTACTGAATGCTCCTCTCTCAGTTCCGCTCCCACTCGCCCCTTTACTGAATGCTCCTCTCTCAGTGCCGCTCCCACTCGCCCCTTTACTGACTGCTCCTCTCTCAGTGCCGCTCCCACTCGCCCCTTTACGGACTGCTCCTCCCTCAGTGCCGCTCCCACTCGCCCCCTTAATGACTGCTCCTCTCTCAGTGCCGCTCCCACTCGCCCCTTTCCTGACTGCTCCTCTCTCAGTGCCACTCCCACTCGCCCCTTTACTGACTGCTCCTCCCTCAGTGCCGCTCCCACTCGCCCCTTTACTGACTGCTCCTCCCTCAGTGCCGCTCCCACTCGCCCCCTTACGGACTGCTCCTCCCTCAGTGCCGCTCCCACTCGCCCCTTTACTGACTGCTCCTCTCTCAGTGCCGCTCCCACTCGCCCCCTTACTGACTGCTCCTCTCTGAGTGCCGCTCCCACTCGCCCCCTTACTGACTGCTCCTCTCTCAGTGCCGCTCCCACTCGCCCCTTTGCTGACTGCTCCTCTCTCAGTGCCGCTCCCACTCGCCCCTTTACTGACTGCTCCTCCCTCAGTGCCACTCCCACTCGCCCCTTTACTGACTGCTCCTCTCTCAGTGCCGCTCCCACTCGTCCCTTTATTGACTGCTCCGCCCTCAGTGCCGCTCCCACTCGCCCCTTTACTGACTGCTCCTCTCTCAGTGCCGCTCCCACTCGCCCCTTTACTGACTGCTCCTCTCTCAGTGCCGCTCCCACTCGTCCCTTTACTGACTGCTCCTCTCTCAGTGCCGCTCCCACTCGCCCCTTTACTGACTGCTCCACTCTCAGTGCCGCTCCCACTCGCCCCCTTACTGACTGCTCCTCTCTCAGTGCCGCTCCCACTCGCCATTTTACTGACTGCTCCTCTCTCACTGCCGCTTCCACTCACCCCCTTACTGACTGCTCCTCCCTCAGTGCCGCTCCCACTCGCCCCTTTACTGACTGCTACTCTCTCAGTGCCGCTCCCACTCGCCCCCGTACTGTCTGCTCCTCTCTCAGTGCCGCTCCCGCTCGCCCCTTTACTGACTGCTCCTCTCTCAGTGCCGCTCCCACTCACCCCTTTACTGACTGCTCCTCTCTCAGTGCCGCTCCCACTCGCCCCTTTACTGACTGCTCCTCTCACAGTGCCGCTCCCACTCGCCCCTTTACTGACTGCTCCTCTCTCAGTGCCGCTCCCACTCGCCCCTTTACTGACTGCTCCTCCCTCAGTGCCGCTCCCACTCGCCCCTTTACTGACTGCTCCTCTCTCAGTGCCGCTCCCACTCGCCCCTTTACTGACTGCTCCTCTCTCAGTGCCGCTCCCACTCGCCCCTTTACTGACTGCTCCTCCCTCAGTGCCGCTCCCACTCGCCCCTTTACTGACTGCTCCTCTCTCAGTGCCGCTCCCACTCGCCCCTTTACTGACTGCTCCTCTCTCAGTGCCGCTCCCACTCGCCCCCTTACTGACCGCTCCTCTCTCAGTGCCGCTCCCACTCGCCCTCTTACTGACTGCTCCTCACTCAGTGCCGCTCCCACTCGCCACTTTACTGACTGCTCCTCCCTCAGTGCCGCTCCCACTCGCCCCTTTACTGACTGCTCCTCTCTCAGTGCCACTCCCACTCGCCCCTTTACTGACTGCTCCTCTCTCAGTGCCGCTCCCACTCGTCCCTTTATTGACTGCTCCGCCCTCAGTGCCGCTCCCACTCGCCCCTTTACTGACTGCTCCTCTCTCAGTGCCGCTCCCATTCGCCCCTTTACTGACTGCTCCTCTCTCAGTGCCGCTCCCACTCGCCCCTTTACTGACTGCTCCTCTCTCAGTGCCGCTCCCACTCGTCCCTTTACTGACTGCTCCTCTCTCAGTGCCGCTCCCACTCGCCCCTTTACTGACTGCTCCACTCTCAGTGCCGCTCCCACTCGCCCCCTTACTGACTGCTCCTCTCTCAGTGCCGCTCCCACTCGCCATTTTACTGACTGCTCCTCTCTCAGTGCCGCTCCCACTCACCCCCTTACTGACTGCTCCTCCCTCAGTGCCGCTCCCACTCGCCCCTTTACTGACTGCTACTCTCTCAGTGCCGCTCCCACTCACCCCCGTACTGTCTGCTCCTCTCTCAGTGCCTCTCCCGCTCGCCCCTTTACTGACTGCTCCTCTCTCAGTGCCGCTCCCACTCACCCCTTTACTGACTGCTCCTCTCTCAGTGCCGCTCCCACTCGCCCCTTTACTGACTGCTCCTCCCTCAGTGCCGCTCCCACTCGCCCCTTTACTGACTGCTCCTCTCTCAGTGCCGCTCCCACTCGCCCCTTTACTGACTGCTCCTCCCTCAGTGCCGCTCCCACTCGCCCCTTTACTGACTGCTCCTCCCTCAGTGCCGCTCCAACTCGCCCCCTTACTGACTGCTCCTCTCTCAGTGCCGCTCCCACTCGCCCCTTTACTGATTGCTCCTCTCTCAGTGCCACTCCCACTCGCCCCCTTACTGACTGCTCCTCTCTCAGTGCCGCTCCCAATCGCCCCTTTACTGACTGCTCCTCTCTCAGTGCCACTCCCACTCGCCCCTTTACTGACTGCTCCTCTCTCAGTGCCGCTCCCACTCGCCTCTTTACTGACCGCTCCTCACTCAGTGCCGCTCCCACTCGCCCCCTTACTGACCGCTCCTCTCTCAGTGCTGCTCCCACTCGCCCCTTTACTAACTGCTCCTCTCTCAGTGCCGCTCCCACTCACCCCTTTACTGACTGCTCCTCTCTCAGTGCCGCTCCCACTCGCCCCTTTCCTGACTGCTCCTCTCTCAGTGCCACTCCCACTCGCCCCTTTACTGACTGCTCCTCCCTCAGTGCCGCTCCCACTCGCCCCTTTACTGACTGCTCCTCCCTCAGTGCCGCTCCCACTCGCCCCCTTACGGACTGCTCCTCCCTCAGTGCCGCTCCCACTCGCCCCTTTACTGACTGCTCCTCTCTCAGTGCCGCTCCCACTCGCCCCCTTACTGACTGCTCCTCTCTGAGTGCCGCTCCCACTCGCCCCCTTACTGACTGCTCCTCTCTCAGTGCCGCTCCCACTCGCCCCTTTGCTGACTGCTCCTCTCTCAGTGCCGCTCCCACTCGCCCCTTTACTGACTGCTCCTCCCTCAGTGCCACTCCCACTCGCCCCTTTACTGACTGCTCCTCTCTCAGTGCCGCTCCCACTCGTCCCTTTATTGACTGCTCCGCCCTCAGTGCCGCTCCCATTCGCCCCTTTACTGACTGCTCCTCTCTCAGTGCCGCTCCCATTCGCCCCTTTACTGACTGCTCCTCTCTCAGTGCCGCTCCCACTCGCCCCTTTACTGACTGCTCCTCTCTCAGTGCCGCTCCCACTCGTCCCTTTACTGACTGCTCCTCTCTCAGTGCCGCTCCCACTCGCCCCTTTACTGACTGCTCCACTCTCAGTGCCGCTCCCACTCGCCCCCTTACTGACTGCTCCTCTCTCAGTGCCGCTCCCACTCGCCATTTTACTGACTGCTCCTCTCTCAGTGCCGCTTCCTCTCACCCCCTTACTGACTGCTCCTCCCTCAGTGCCGCTCCCACTCGCCCCTTTACTGACTGCTACTCTCTCAGTGCCGCTCCCACTCGCCCCCGTACTGTCTGCTCCTCTCTCAGTGCCGCTCCCGCTCGCCCCTTTACTGACTGCACCTCTCTCAGTGCCGCTCCCACTCACCCCTTTACTGACTGCTCCTCTCTCAGTGCCGCTCCCACTCGCCCCTTTACTGACTGCTCCTCTCTCAGTGCCGCTCCCACTCGCCCCTTTACTGACTGCTCCTCTCTCAGTGCCGCTCCCACTCGCCCCTTTACTGACTGCTCCTCCCTCAGTGCCGCTCCCACTCGCCCCTTTACTGACTGCTCCTCTCTCAGTGCCGCTCCCACTCGCCCCTTTACTGACTGCTCCTCTCTCAGTGCCGCTCCCACTCGCCCCTTTACTGACTGCTCCTCCCTCAGTGCCGCTCCCACTCGCCCCTTTACTGACCGCTCCTCTCTCAGTGCCGCTCCCACTCGCCCCTTTACTGACTGCTCCTCTCTCAGTGCCGCTCCCACTCGCCCCTTTACTGACTGCTCCTCCCTCAGTGCCGCTCCCACTCGCCCCTTTACTGACTGCTCCTCTCTCAGTGCCGCTCCCACTCGCCCCTTTACTGACTGCTCCTCTCTCAGTGCCGCTCCCACTCGCCCCCTTACTGACTGCTCCTCTCTCAGTGCCGCTCCCACTCGCCCCTTTACTGACTGCTCCTCTCTCAGTGCCGCTCCCACTCGCCCCTTTACTGACTGCTCCTCTCTCAGTGCCGCTCCCACTCGCCCCTTTTCTGACTGCTCCTCTCTCAGTGCCGCTCCCACTCGCCCGTTTACTGACTGCTCCTCACTCAGTGCCGCTCCCACTCGCCCCTTTACTGACTGCTCCTCCCTCAGTGCCGCACCCACTCGCCCCTTTACTGACTGCTCCTCCCTCAGTGCCGCTCCCACTCGCCCCTTTACTGACTGCTCCTCTCTCAGTGCCGCTCCCACTCGCCCCTTTACTGACTGCTCCTCTCTCAGTGCCGCTCCCACTCGCCCCTTTACTGACTGCTCCTCTCTCAGTGCCGCTCCCACTCGTCCCTTTGTTGACTGATCCTCTCTCATTGCTGCTCCCACTCGCCCCCTTACTGACTGCTCCTCTCTCAGTGCCGCTCCCACTCGCCCCTTTACTGACTGCTCCTCTCTCAGTGCCGCTCCCACTCGTCCCTTTACTGACTGCTCCTCTCTCAGTGCCGCTCCCACTCGACCCTTTACTGACTGCTCCTCCCTCAGTGCCGCTCCCATTCGCCCCTTTACTGACTGCTCCTCTCTCAGTGCAGCTCCCACTCGCCCCCTTACTGACTGCTCCTCTCTCAGTGCCGCTCCCACTCGCCCCTTTACTGACTGCTCCTCTCTCAGTGCCGCTCCCACTCGCCCCTTTACTGACTGCTCCTCTCTCAGTGCTGCTCCCACTCGCCCCTTTACTGACTGCTCCTCTCTCAGTGCCGCTCCCACTCGCCCCTTTACTGACTGCTCCTCCCTCAGTGCCGCTCCCACTCGCCCCTTTACTCACTGCTCCTCCCTCAGTGCCGCTCCAACTCACCCCCTTACGGACTGCTCCTCCCTCAGTGCCGCTCCCACTCGCCCCTTTACTGACTGATCCTCTCTCAGTGCCGCTCCCACTCGCCCCTTTACTGACTGCTCCTCTCTCAGTGCCGCTCCCACTCGCCCCTTTACTGACTGCTCCTCTCTCAGTGCCGCTCCCACTCGCCCCTTTACTGACCGCTCCTCACTCAGTGCCGCTCCCACTCGCCCCCTTACTGACCGCTCCTCTCTCAGTGCCGCTCCCACTCGCCCCCTTACTGACTGCTCCTCACTCAGTGCCGCTCCCACTCGCCACTTTACTGACTGCTCCTCCCTCAGTGCCGCTCCCACTCGCCCCTTTACTGACTGCTCCTCTCTCAGTGCCACTCCCACTCGCCCCTTTACTGACTGCTCCTCTCTCAGTGCCGCTCCCACTCACCCCTTTACTGACTGCTCCTCTCTCAGTGCCGCTCCCACTCGCCCCTTTACTGACTGCTGCTCTCTCAGTGCCGCTCCCACTCGCCCCTTTACTGACTGCTCCTCTCTCAGTGCCGCTCCCACTCGCCCCTTTACTGACTGCTCCTCTCTCAGTGCCGCTCCCACTCGCCCCCTTACTGACTGCTCCTCCCTCAGTGCCGCTCCCACTCGCCCCTTTACTGACTGCTCCTCCCTCAGTGCCACTCCCACTCGCCCCTTTATTGACTGCTCCTCTCTCAGTGCCGCTCCCACTCGTCCCTTTATTGACCGCTCCGCCCTCAGTGCCGCTCCCACTCGCCCCTTTACTGACTGCTCCTCTCTCAGTGCCGCTCCCATTCGCCCCTTTACTGACTGCTCCTCTCTCAGTGCCGCTCCCACTCGCCCCTTTACTGACTGCTCCTCTCTCAGTGCCGCTCCCACTCGTCCCTTTACTGACTGCTCCTCTCTCAGTGCCGCTCCCACTCGCCCCTTTACTGACTGCTCCACTCTCAGTGCCACTCCCACTCGCCCCCTTACTGACTGCTCCTCTCTCAGTGCCGCTCCCACTCGCCATTTTACTGACTGCTCCTCTCTCAGTGCCGCTCCCACTCACCCCCTTGCTGACTGCTCCTCCCTCAGTGCCGCTCCCACTCGCCCCTTTACTGACTGCTACTCTCTCAGTGCCGCTCCCACTCGCCCCCGTACTGTCTACTCCTCTCTCAGTGCCGCTCCCGCTCGCCCCTTTACTGACTGCTCCTCTCTCAGTGCCGCTCCCACTCACCCCTTTACTGACTGCTCCTCTCTCAGTGCCGCTCCCACTCGCCCCTTTACTGACTGCTCCTCTCTCAGTGCCGCTCCCACTCGCCCCTTTACTGACTGCTCCTCTCTCAGTGCCGCTCCCACTCGCCCCTTTACTGACTGCTCCTCTCTCAGTGCCACTCCCACTCGCCCCTTTACTGACTGCTCCTCTCTCAGTGCCGCTCCCACTCGCCCCCTTACTGACTGCTCCTCTCTCCGTGCCGCTCCCACTCGCCCCTTTACTGACTGCTCCTCTCTCAGTGCCGCTCCCACTCGCCCCTTTACTGACTGCTCCTCTCTCAGTGCCGCTCCCACTCGCCCCTTTACTGACTGCTCCTCTCTCAGTGCCGCTCCCACTCGCCCCTTTACTGACTGCTCCTCTCTCAGTGCCGCTCCCACTCGCCCCTTTACTGACTGCTCCTCTCTCAGTGCCGCTCCCACTCGCCCCTTTACTGACTGCACCTCTCTCAGTGCCGCTCCCACTCGCCCCTTTACTGACTGCTCCTCTCTCAGTGCCGCTCCCACTCGCCCCTTTACTGACTGCTCCTCTCTCAGTGCCGCTCCCACTCGCCCCTTTACTGACTGCTCCTCTCTCAGTGCCGCTCCCACTCGCCCCTTTACTGACTGCTCCTCTCTCAGTGCCGCTCCCACTCACCCCCTTACTGACTGCTCCTCCCTCAGTGCCACTCCCACTCGCCCCTTTACTGACTGCTCCTCTCTCAGTGCCGCTCCCACTCGCCCCTTTACTGACTGCTCCTCTCTCAGTGCCACTCCCACTCGCCCCTTTACTGACTGCTCCTCTCTCAGTGCCGCTCCCACTCGCCCCCTTACGGACTGCTCCTCCCTCAGTGCCGCTCCCACTCCCCCCCTTACTGACTGCTCCTCTCTCAATGCCGCTCCCACTCGCCCCTTTACTGACTGCTCCTCTCTCAGTGCCGCTCCCACTCGCCCCTTTACTGACTGCTCCTCCCTCAGTGCCGCTCCCACTCGCCCCCTTACTGTCTGCTCCTCTCTCAGTGCCGCTCCCACTCGCCCCTTTACTGACTGCTCCTCTCTCAGTGCCGCTCCCACTCGCCCCTTTACTGAATGCTCCTCTCTCAGTGCCGCTCCCACTCGCCCCTTTACTGAATGCTCCTCTCTCAGTGCCGCTCCCACTCGCCCCTTTACTGAATGCTCCTCTCTCAGTTCCGCTCCCACTCGCCCCTTTACTGAATGCTCCTCTCTCAGTGCCGCTCCCACTCGCCCCTTTACTGACTGCTCCTCTCTCAGTGCCGCTCCCACTCGCCCCTTTACTGACTGCTCCTCCCTCAGTGCCACTCCCACTCGCCCCTTTACTGACTGCTCCTCTCTCAGTGCCGCTCCCACTCGTCCCTTTATTGACTGCTCCGCCCTCAGTGCCGCTCCCACTCGCCCCTTTACTGACTGCTCCTCTCTCAGTGCCGCTCCCACTCGCCCCTTTACTGACTGCTCCTCTCTCAGTGCCGCTCCCACTCGTCCCTTTACTGACTGCTCCTCTCTCAGTGCCGCTCCCACTCGCCCCTTTACTGACTGCTCCACTCTCAGTGCCGCTCCCACTCGCCCCCTTACTGACTGCTCCTCTCTCAGTGCCGCTCCCACTCGCCATTTTACTGACTGCTCCTCTCTCACTGCCGCTTCCACTCACCCCCTTACTGACTGCTCCTCCCTCAGTGCCGCTCCCACTCGCCCCTTTACTGACTGCTACTCTCTCAGTGCCGCTCCCACTCGCCCCCGTACTGTCTGCTCCTCTCTCAGTGCCGCTCCCGCTCGCCCCTTTACTGACTGCTCCTCTCTCAGTGCCGCTCCCACTCACCCCTTTACTGACTGCTCCTCTCTCAGTGCCGCTCCCACTCGCCCCTTTACTGACTGCTCCTCTCACAGTGCCGCTCCCACTCGCCCCTTTACTGACTGCTCCTCTCTCAGTGCCGCTCCCACTCGCCCCTTTACTGACTGCTCCTCCCTCAGTGCCGCTCCCACTCGCCCCTTTACTGACTGCTCCTCTCTCAGTGCCGCTCCCACTCGCCCCTTTACTGACTGCTCCTCTCTCAGTGCCGCTCCCACTCGCCCCTTTACTGACTGCTCCTCCCTCAGTGCCGCTCCCACTCGCCCCTTTACTGACTGCTCCTCTCTCAGTGCCGCTCCCACTCGCCCCTTTACTGACTGCTCCTCTCTCAGTGCCGCTCCCACTCACCCCCTTACTGACCGCTCCTCTCTCAGTGCCGCTCCCACTCGCCCCCTTACTGACTGCTCCTCACTCAGTGCCGCTCCCACTCGCCACTTTACTGACTGCTCCTCCCTCAGTGCCGCTCCCACTCGCCCCTTTACTGACTGCTCCTCTCTCAGTGCCACTCCCACTCGCCCCTTTACTGACTGCTCCTCTCTCAGTGCCGCTCCCACTCGTCCCTTTATTGACTGCTCCGCCCTCAGTGCCGCTCCCACTCGCCCCTTTACTGACTGCTCCTCTCTCAGTGCCGCTCCCATTCGCCCCTTTACTGACTGCTCCTCTCTCAGTGCCGCTCCCACTCGCCCCTTTACTGACTGCTCCTCTCTCAGTGCCGCTCCCACTCGTCCCTTTACTGACTGCTCCTCTCTCAGTGCCGCTCCCACTCGCCCCTTTACTGACTGCTCCACTCTCAGTGCCGCTCCCACTCGCCCCCTTACTGACTGCTCCTCTCTCAGTGCCGCTCCCACTCGCCATTTTACTGACTGCTCCTCTCTCAGTGCCGCTCCCACTCACCCCCTTACTGACTGCTCCTCCCTCAGTGCCGCTCCCACTCGCCCCTTTACTGACTGCTACTCTCTCAGTGCCGCTCCCACTCACCCCCGTACTGTCTGCTCCTCTCTCAGTGCCTCTCCCGCTCGCCCCTTTACTGACTGCTCCTCTCTCAGTGCCGCTCCCACTCACCCCTTTACTGACTGCTCCTCTCTCAGTGCCGCTCCCACTCGCCCCTTTACTGACTGCTCCTCCCTCAGTGCCGCTCCCACTCGCCCCTTTACTGACTGCTCCTCTCTCAGTGCCGCTCCCACTCGCCCCTTTACTGACTGCTCCTCCCTCAGTGCCGCTCCCACTCGCCCCTTTACTGACTGCTCCTCCCTCAGTGCCGCTCCAACTCGCCCCCTTACTGACTGCTCCTCTCTCAGTGCCGCTCCCACTCGCCCCTTTACTGATTGCTCCTCTCTCAGTGCCACTCCCACTCGCCCCCTTACTGACTGCTCCTCTCTCAGTGCCGCTCCCAATCGCCCCTTTACTGACTGCTCCTCTCTCAGTGCCACTCCCACTCGCCCCTTTACTGACTGCTCCTCTCTCAGTGCCGCTCCCACTCGCCTCTTTACTGACCGCTCCTCACTCAGTGCCGCTCCCACTCGCCCCCTTACTGACCGCTCCTCTCTCAGTGCTGCTCCCACTCGCCCCTTTACTAACTGCTCCTCTCTCAGTGCCGCTCCCACTCACCCCTTTACTGACTGCTCCTCTCTCAGTGCCGCTCCCACTCGCCCCTTTCCTGACTGCTCCTCTCTCAGTGCCACTCCCACTCGCCCCTTTACTGACTGCTCCTCCCTCAGTGCCGCTCCCACTCGCCCCTTTACTGACTGCTCCTCCCTCAGTGCCGCTCCCACTCGCCCCCTTACGGACTGCTCCTCCCTCAGTGCCGCTCCCACTCGCCCCTTTACTGACTGCTCCTCTCTCAGTGCCGCTCCCACTCGCCCCCTTACTGACTGCTCCTCTCTGAGTGCCGCTCCCACTCGCCCCCTTACTGACTGCTCCTCTCTCAGTGCCGCTCCCACTCGCCCCTTTGCTGACTGCTCCTCTCTCAGTGCCGCTCCCACTCGCCCCTTTACTGACTGCTCCTCCCTCAGTGCCACTCCCACTCGCCCCTTTACTGACTGCTCCTCTCTCAGTGCCGCTCCCACTCGTCCCTTTATTGACTGCTCCGCCCTCAGTGCCGCTCCCATTCGCCCCTTTACTGACTGCTCCTCTCTCAGTGCCGCTCCCATTCGCCCCTTTACTGACTGCTCCTCTCTCAGTGCCGCTCCCACTCGCCCCTTTACTGACTGCTCCTCTCTCAGTGCCGCTCCCACTCGTCCCTTTACTGACTGCTCCTCTCTCAGTGCCGCTCCCACTCGCCCCTTTACTGACTGCTCCACTCTCAGTGCCGCTCCCACTCGCCCCCTTACTGACTGCTCCTCTCTCAGTGCCGCTCCCACTCGCCATTTTACTGACTGCTCCTCTCTCAGTGCCGCTTCCACTCACCCCCTTACTGACTGCTCCTCCCTCAGTGCCGCTCCCACTCGCCCCTTTACTGACTGCTACTCTCTCAGTGCCGCTCCCACTCGCCCCCGTACTGTCTGCTCCTCTCTCAGTGCCGCTCCCGCTCGCCCCTTTACTGACTGCACCTCTCTCAGTGCCGCTCCCACTCACCCCTTTACTGACTGCTCCTCTCTCAGTGCCGCTCCCACTCGCCCCTTTACTGACTGCTCCTCTCTCAGTGCCGCTCCCACTCGCCCCTTTACTGACTGCTCCTCTCTCAGTGCCGCTCCCACTCGCCCCTTTACTGACTGCTCCTCCCTCAGTGCCGCTCCCACTCGCCCCTTTACTGACTGCTCCTCTCTCAGTGCCGCTCCCACTCGCCCCTTTACTGACTGCTCCTCTCTCAGTGCCGCTCCCACTCGCCCCTTTACTGACTGCTCCTCCCTCAGTGCCGCTCCCACTCGCCCCTTTACTGACCGCTCCTCTCTCAGTGCCGCTCCCACTCGCCCCTTTACTGACTGCTCCTCTCTCAGTGCCGCTCCCACTCGCCCCTTTACTGACTGCTCCTCCCTCAGTGCCGCTCCCACTCGCCCCTTTACTGACTGCTCCTCTCTCAGTGCCGCTCCCACTCGCCCCTTTACTGACTGCTCCTCTCTCAGTGCCGCTCCCACTCGCCCCCTTACTGACTGCTCCTCTCTCAGTGCCGCTCCCACTCGCCCCTTTACTGACTGCTCCACTCTCAGTGCCGCTCCCACTCGCCCCTTTACTGACTGCTCCTCTCTCAGTGCCGCTCCCACTCGCCCCTTTTCTGACTGCTCCTCTCTCAGTGCCGCTCCCACTCGCCCGTTTACTGACTGCTCCTCACTCAGTGCCGCTCCCACTCGCCCCTTTACTGACTGCTCCTCCCTCAGTGCCGCACCCACTCGCCCCTTTACTGACTGCTCCTCCCTCAGTGCCGCTCCCACTCGCCCCTTTACTGACTGCTCCTCTCTCAGTGCCGCTCCCACTCGCCCCTTTACTGACTGCTCCTCTCTCAGTGCCGCTCCCACTCGCCCCTTTACTGACTGCTCCTCTCTCAGTGCCGCTCCCACTCGCCCCTTTGTTGACTGATCCTCTCTCATTGCTGCTCCCACTCGCCCCCTTACTGACTGCTCCTCTCTCAGTGCCGCTCCCACTCGCCCCTTTACTGACTGCTCCTCTCTCAGTGCCGCTCCCACTCGTCCCTTTACTGACTGCTCCTCTCTCAGTGCCGCTCCCACTCGACCCTTTACTGACTGCTCCTCCCTCAGTGCCGCTCCCATTCGCCCCTTTACTGACTGCTCCTCTCTCAGTGCAGCTCCCACTCGCCCCCTTACTGACTGCTCCTCTCTCAGTGCCGCTCCCACTCGCCCCTTTACTGACTGCTCCTCTCTCAGTGCCGCTCCCACTCGCCCCTTTACTGACTGCTCCTCTCTCAGTGCTGCTCCCACTCGCCCCTTTACTGACTGCTCCTCTCTCAGTGCCGCTCCCACTCGCCCCTTTACTGACTGCTCCTCCCTCAGTGCCGCTCCCACTCGCCCCTTTACTCACTGCTCCTCCCTCAGTGCCGCTCCAACTCACCCCCTTACGGACTGCTCCTCCCTCAGTGCCGCTCCCACTCGCCCCTTTACTGACTGATCCTCTCTCAGTGCCGCTCCCACTCGCCCCTTTACTGACTGCTCCTCTCTCAGTGCCGCTCCCACTCGCCCCTTTACTGACTGCTCCTCTCTCAGTGCCGCTCCCACTCGCCCCTTTACTGACCGCTCCTCACTCAGTGCCGCTCCCACTCGCCCCCTTACTGACCGCTCCTCTCTCAGTGCCGCTCCCACTCGCCCCCTTACTGACTGCTCCTCACTCAGTGCCGCTCCCACTCGCCACTTTACTGACTGCTCCTCCCTCAGTGCCGCTCCCACTCGCCCCTTTACTGACTGCTCCTCTCTCAGTGCCACTCCCACTCGCCCCTTTACTGACTGCTCCTCTCTCAGTGCCGCTCCCACTCACCCCTTTACTGACTGCTCCTCTCTCAGTGCCGCTCCCACTCGCCCCTTTACTGACTGCTGCTCTCTCAGTGCCGCTCCCACTCGCCCCTTTACTGACTGCTCCTCTCTCAGTGCCGCTCCCACTCGCCCCTTTACTGACTGCTCCTCTCTCAGTGCCGCTCCCACTCGCCCCCTTACTGACTGCTCCTCCCTCAGTGCCGCTCCCACTCGCCCCTTTACTGACTGCTCCTCCCTCAGTGCCACTCCCACTCGCCCCTTTATTGACTGCTCCTCTCTCAGTGCCGCTCCCACTCGTCCCTTTATTGACCGCTCCGCCCTCAGTGCCGCTCCCACTCGCCCCTTTACTGACTGCTCCTCTCTCAGTGCCGCTCCCATTCGCCCCTTTACTGACTGCTCCTCTCTCAGTGCCGCTCCCACTCGCCCCTTTACTGACTGCTCCTCTCTCAGTGCCGCTCCCACTCGTCCCTTTACTGACTGCTCCTCTCTCAGTGCCGCTCCCACTCGCCCCTTTACTGACTGCTCCACTCTCAGTGCCACTCCCACTCGCCCCCTTACTGACTGCTCCTCTCTCAGTGCCGCTCCCACTCGCCATTTTACTGACTGCTCCTCTCTCAGTGCCACTCCCACTCACCCCCTTGCTGACTGCTCCTCCCTCAGTGCCGCTCCCACTCGCCCCTTTACTGACTGCTACTCTCTCAGTGCCGCTCCCACTCGCCCCCGTACTGTCTACTCCTCTCTCAGTGCCGCTCCCGCTCGCCCCTTTACTGACTGCTCCTCTCTCAGTGCCGCTCCCACTCACCCCTTTACTGACTGCTCCTCTCTCAGTGCCGCTCCCACTCGCCCCTTTACTGACTGCTCCTCTCTCAGTGCCGCTCCCACTCGCCCCTTTACTGACTGCTCCTCTCTCAGTGCCGCTCCCACTCGCCCCTTTACTGACTGCTCCTCCCTCAGTGCCGCTCCCACTCGCCCCTTTACTGACTGCTCCTCCCTCAGTGCCGCTCCAACTCGCCCCCTTACTGACTGCTCCTCTCTCAGTGCCGCTCCCACTCGCCCCTTTACTGATTGCTCCTCTCTCAGTGCCACTCCCACTCGCCCCCTTACTGACTGCTCCTCTCTCAGTGCCGCTCCCAATCGCCCCTTTACTGACTGCTCCTCTCTCAGTGCCACTCCCACTCGCCCCTTTACTGACTGCTCCTCTCTCAGTGCCGCTCCCACTCGCCCCTTTACTGACCGCTCCTCACTCAGTGCCGCTCCCACTCGCCCCCTTACTGACCGCTCCTCTCTCAGTGCTGCTCCCACTCGCCCCTTTACTAACTGCTCCTCTCTCAGTGCCGCTCCCACTCACCCCTTTACTGACTGCTCCTCTCTCAGTGCCGCTCCCACTCGCCCCTTTACTGACTGCTCCTCCCTCAGTGCCGCTCCCACCCGCCCCTTTACTGACTGCTCCTCTCTCAGTGCCGCTCCCACTCGCCCCTTTACTGACTGCTCCTCTCTCAGTGCCGCTCCCACTTGACCCTTTACTGACTGCTCCTCTCTCAGTGCCGCTCCCACTCGCCCCTTTACTGACTGCTCCTCTCTCAGTGCCGCTCCCACTCGCCCCTTTACTGACTGCTCCTCTCTCAGTGCCGCTCCCACTCGCCCCTTTACTGACTGCTCCTCTCTCAGTGCCGCTCCCACTCGCCCCTTTACTGACTGCTCCTCTCTCAGAGCCGCTCCCACTCACCCCCTTACTGACTGCTCCTCCCTCAGTGCCACTCCCACTCGCCCCTTTACTGACTGGTCCTCTCTCAGTGCCGCTCCCACTCGCCCCTTTACTGACTGCTCATCTCTCAGTGCCACTCCCACTCGCCCCTTTACTGACTGCTCCTCTCTCAGTGCCGCTCCCACTCGCCCCCTTACTGACTGCTCCTCTCTCAGTGCCGCTCCCACTCGCCCCTTTACTGACTGCTCCTCTCTCAGTGCTGCTCCCACTCGCCCCTTTACTGACTGCTCCTCTCTCAGTGCCGCTGCCACTCGCCCCTTTACTGACTGCTCCTCTCTCAGTGCCGCTCCCACTCGCCCCCTTACTGACTGCTCCTCTCTCAGTGCCGCTCCCACTCGCCCCTTTACTGACTGCTCCTCCCTCAGTGCCGCTCCCACTCGCCCCTTTACTGACTGCTCCTCCCTCATTGCCGCTCCCACTCGCCCCTTTACTGACTGCTCCTCTCTCAGTGCCGCTCCCACTCGCCCCTTTACTGACTGCTCCTCTCTCAGTGCCGCTCCCACTCGCCCCCTTACTGTCTGCTCCTCTCTCAGTGCCGCTCCCACTCGCCCCTTTACTGACTGCTCCTCTCTCAGTGCCGCTCCCACTTGACCCTTTACTGACTGCTCCTCTCTCAGTGCCGCTCCCATTCGCCCCTTTACTGACTGCTCCTCTCTCAGTGCAGCTCCCATTCGCCCCCTTACTGACTGCTCCTCTCTCAGTGCCGCTCCCACTCGCCCCTTTACTGACTGCTCCTCTCTCAGTGCCGCTCCCACTCGCCCCTTTACTGACTGCTCCTCTCTCAGTGCCGCTCCCACTCGCCCCTTTACTGACTGCTCCTCTCTGTGCCGCTCCCACTCGCCCCTTTACTGACTGCTCCTCCCTCAGTGCCGCTCCCACTCGCCCCTTTACTGACTGCTCCTCCCTCAGTGCCGCTCCAACTCGCCCCCTTACTGACTGCTCCTCTCTCAATGCCGCTCCCACTCGCCCCGTTACTGACTGCTCCTCTCTCAGTGCCACTCCCACTCGCCCCCTTACTGACTGCTCCTCTCTCAGTGCCGCTCCCACTCGCCCCTTTACTGACTGCTCCTCTCTCAGTGCCGCTCCCACTCGCCCCTTTACTGACTGCTCCTCTCTCAGTGCCGCTCCCACTCGCCCCCTTACTGACTGCTCCTATCTCAGTGCCGCTCCCACTCGCCCCTTTACTGACTGCTCCTCTCTCAGTGCCGCTCCCACTCGCCCCTTTACTGACTGCTCCTCTCTCAGTGCCGCTCCCACTCGCCCCTTTACTGAATGCTCCTCTCTCAGTGCCGCTCCCACTCGCCCCTTTACTGAATGCTCCACTCTCAGTGCCGCTCCCGCTCGCCCCTTTACTGACTGCTCCTCTCTCAGTGCCGCTCCCACTCGCCCCTTTACTGACTGCTCCTCTCTCAGTGCCGCTCCCACTCGCCCCTTTACTGAATGCTCCTCTCTCAGTGCCGCTCCCACTCGCCCCTTTACTGAATGCTCCTCTCTCAGTGCCGCTCCCACTCGCCCCTTTACTGAATGCTCCTCTCTCAGTGCCGCTCCCACTCGCCCCTTTACTGACTGCTCCTCTCTCAGTGCCGCTCCCACTCGCCCCTTTACGGACTGCTCCTCCCTCAGTGCCGCTCCCACTCGCCCCCTTAATGACTGCTCCTCTCTCAGTGCCGCTCCCACTCGCCCCTTTCCTGACTGCTCCTCTCTCAGTGCCACTCCCACTCGCCCCTTTACTGACTGCTCCTCCCTCAGTGCCGCTCCCACTCGCCCCTTTACTGACTGCTCCTCCCTCAGTGCCGCTCCCACTCGCCCCCTTACGGACTGCTCCTCCCTCAGTGCCGCTCCCACTCGCCCCTTTACTGACTGCTCCTCTCTCAGTGCCGCTCCCACTCGCCCCCTTACTGACTGCTCCTCTCTGAGTGCCGCTCCCACTCGCCCCCTTACTGACTGCTCCTCTCTGAGTGCCGCTCCCACTCGCCCCCTTACTGACTGCTCCTCTCTCAGTGCCTCTCCCACTCGCCCCTTTGCTGACTGCTCCTCTCTCAGTGCCCCTCCCACTCGCCCCTTTACTGACTGCTCCTCTCTCAGTGCCGCTCCCACTCGCCCCTTTACTGACTGCTCCTCTCTCAGTGCTGCTCCCACTCGCCCCCTTACTGACTGCTCCTCTCTCAGTGCCGCTCCCACTCGCCCCTTTACTGACTGCTCCTCTCTCAGTGCCGCTCCCACTCGCCCCTTTACTGACTGCTCCTCTCTCAGTGCCGCTCCCACTCGCCCCTTTGATGACTGCTCCTCTCTCAGTGCCGCTCCCACTCGCCCGTTTACTGACTGCTCCTCACTCAGTGCCGCTCCCACTCGCCCCTTTACTGACTGCTCCTCCCTCAGTGCCGCTCCCACTCGCCCCTTTACTGACTGCTCCTCCCTCAGTGCCGCTCCCACTCGCCCCTTTACTGACTGCTCCTCTCTCAGTGCCGCTCCCACTCGCCCCTTTACTGACTGCTCCTCTCTCAGTGCCGCTCCCACTCGCCCCTTTACTGACTGCTCCTCTCTCAGTGCCGCTCCCACTCGTCCCTTTACTGACTGCTCCTCTCTCAGTGCCGCTCCCACTCGACCCTTTACTGACTGCTCCTCCCTCAGTGCCGCTCCCATTCGCCCCTTTACTGACTGCTCCTCTCTCAGTGCAGCTCCCACTCGCCCCCTTACTGACTGCTCCTCTCTCAGTGCCGCTCCCACTCGCCCCTTTACTGACTGCTCCTCTCTCAGTGCCGCTCCCACTCGCCCCTTTACTGACTGCTCCTCTCTCAGTGCTGCTCCCACTCGCCCCTTTACTGACTGCTCCTCTCTCAGTGCCGCTCCCACTCGCCCCTTTACTGACTGCTCCTCCCTCAGTGCCGCTCCCACTCGCCCCTTTACTCACTGCTCCTCCCTCAGTGCCGCTCCAACTCACCCCCTTACGGACTGCTCCTCCCTCAGTGCCGCTCCCACTCGCCCCTTTACTGACTGATCCTCTCTCAGTGCCGCTCCCACTCGCCCCTTTACTGACTGCTCCTCTCTCAGTGCCGCTCCCACTCGCCCCTTTACTGACTGCTCCTCTCTCAGTGCCGCTCCCACTCGCCCCTTGACTGACCGCACCTCACTCAGTGCCGCTCCCACTCGCCCCCTTACTGACCGCTCCTCTCTCAGTGCCGCTCCCACTCGCCCCCTTACTGACTGCTCCTCACTCAGTGCCGCTCCCACTCGCCACTTTACTGACTGCTCCTCCCTCAGTGCCGCTCCCACTCGCCCCTTTACTGACTGCTCCTCTCTCAGTGCCACTCCCACTCGCCCCTTTACTGACTGCTCCTCTCTCAGTGCCGCTCCCACTCACCCCTTTACTGACTGCTCCTCTCTCAGTGCCGCTCCCACTCGCCCCTTTACTGACTGCTCCTCTCTCAGTGCCGCTCCCACTCGCCCCTTTACTGACTGCCCCTCTCTCAGTGCCGCTCCCACTCGCCCCTTTACTGACTGCTCCTCTCTCAGTGCCGCTCCCACTCACCCCCTTACTGACTGCTCCTCCCTCAGTGCCGCTCCCACTCGCCCCTTTACTGACTGCTCCTCCCTCAGTGCCACTCCCACTCGCCCCTTTACTGACTGCTCCTCTCTCAGTGCCGCTCCCACTCGTCCCTTTATTGAGTGCTCCGCCCTCAGTGCCGCTACCACTCGCCCCTTTACTGACTGCTCCTCTCTCAGTGCCGCTCCCATTCGCCCCTTTCCTGACTGCTCCTCTCTCAGTGCCGCTCCCACTCGCCCCTTTACTGACTGCTCCTCTCTCAGTGCCGCTCCCACTCGTCCCTTTACTGACTGCTCCTCTCTCAGTGCCGCTCCCACTCGCCCCTTTACTGACTGCTCCACTCTCAGTGCCGCTCCCACTCGCCCCCTTACTGACTGCTCCTCTCTCAGTGCCGCTCCCACTCGCCATTTTACTGACTGCTCCTCTCTCAGTGCCGCTCCCACTCACCCCCTTACTGACTGCTCCTCCCTCAGTGCCGCTCCCACTCGCCCCCGCACTGTCTGCTCCTCTCTCAGTGCCGCTCCCGCTCGCCCCTTTACTGACTGCTCCTCTCTCAGTGCCGCTCCCACTCACCCCTTTACTGACTGCTCCTCTCTCAGTGCCGCTCCCACTCGCCCCTTTACTGACTGCTCCTCTCGCAGTGCCGCTCCCACTCGCCCCTTTACTGACTGCTCCTCTCTCAGTGCCGCTCCCACTCGCCCCTTTACTGACTGCTCCTCCCTCAGTGCCGCTCCCACTCGCCCCTTTACTGACTGCTCCTCCCTCAGTGCCGCTCCAACTCGCCCCCTTACTGACTGCTCCTCTCTCAGTGCCGCTCCCACTCGCCCCTTTACTGATTGCTCCTCTCTCAGTGCCACTCCCACTCGCCCCCTTACTGACTGCTCCTCTCTCAGTGCCGCTCCCAATCGCCCCTTTACTGACTGCTCCTCTCTCAGTGCCACTCCCACTCGCCCCTTTACTGACTGCTCCTCTCTCAGTGCCGCTCCCACTCGCCCCTTTACTGACTGCTCCGCTCTCAGTGCCGCTCCCACTCGCCCCTTTACTGACTGCTCCTCTCTCAGTGCCGCTCCCACTCGCCCCTTCACTGACTGCTCCTCTCTCAGTGCCGCTCCCACTCGCCCCTTTACTGAATGCTCCTCTCTCAGTGCCGCTCCCACTCGCCCCTTTACTGACTGCTCCTCTCTCAGTGCCGCTCCCACTCATCCCTTTACTGACTGCTCCTCTCTCAGTGCCGCTCCCACTCGCCCCTTTACTGACTGCTCCTCCCTCAGTGCCGCTCCCACTCGCCCCTTTACTGACTGCTCCTCTCTCAGTGCCGCTCCCACTCACCCCTTTACTGACTGCTCCTCTCTCAGTGCCGCTCCCACTCGCCCCTTTACTGACTGCTCCTCTCTCAGTGCCGCTCCCACTCGCCCCTTTACTGAATGCTCCTCTCTCAGTGCCGCTCCCACTCGCCCCTTTACTGACTGCTCCTCTCTCAGTGCCGCTCCCACTCACCCCCTTACTGACTGCTCCTCCCTCTGTGCCACTCCCACTCGCCCCTTTACTGACTGCTCCTCTCTCAGTGCTGCTCCCACTCGCCCCTTTACTGACTGCTCCTCTCTCAGTGCCACTCCCACTCGCCCCTTTACTGAATGCTCCTCTCTCAGTGCCGCTCCCACTCGCCCCCTTACGGCTGCTCCTCTCTCAGTGCCGCTCCCACTCGCCCCTTTACTGACTGCTCCTCTCTCAGTGCCGCTCCCACTCGCCCCTTTACTGACTGCTCCTCTCTCAGTGCCGCTCCCACTCGCCCCTTTACTGACTGCTCCTCCCTCAGTGCCGCTCCCACTCGCCCCTTTACTGACTGCTCCTCCCTCAGTGCTGCTCCCACTCGCCCCTTTACTGACTGCTCCTCTCTCAGTGCCGCTCCCACTCGTCCTTTTACTGACTGCTCCTCTCTCAGTGCCGCTCCCACTCGCCCCTTTACTGACTGCTCCTCCCTCATTGCCGCTCCCACTCGCCCCTTTACTGACTGCTCCTCCCTCAGTGCCGCTCCCACTCGCCCCTTTACTGACTGCTCCTCTCTCAGTGCCGCTCCCACTCGTCCTTTTACTGACTGCTCCTCTCTCAGTGCCGCTCCCACTCGCCCCTTTACTGACTGCTCCTCTCTCAGTGCCGCTCCCACTCGCCCCTTTACTGACTGCTCCTCTCTCAGTGCCGCTCCCACTCACCCCCTTACTGACTGCTCCTCTCTCAGTGCCGCTCCCACTCACCCCCTTACTGACTGCTCCTCTCTCAGTGCCGCTCCCACTCGCCCCTTTACTGACTGCTGCTCTCTCAGTGCCACTCCCACTCGCCCCTTCACTGACTGCTCCTCCCTCAGTGCCGCTCCCACTCGCCCCTTTACTGACTGCTACTCTCTCAGTGCCGCTCCCACTCGCCCCCGTACTGTCTGCTCCTCTCTCAGTGCCGCTCCCGCTCGCCCCTTTACTGACTGCTCCTCTCTCAGTGCCGCTCCCACTCACCCCTTTACTGACTGCTCCTCTCTCAGTGCCGCTCCCACTCGCCCCTTTACTGACTGCTCCTCCCTCAGTGCCGCTCCCACTCGCCCCTTTACTGACTGCTCCTCTCTCAGTGCCGCTCCCACTCGCCCCTTTACTGACTGCTCCTCTCTCCGTGCCGCTCCCACTCTCCCCGTTACAGTCTGCTCCTCTCTCAGTGCCGCTCCCACTCGCTCCTTAACTGACTGCTCCTCTCTCAGTGCCGCTCCCACTCGCCCCTTTACTGACTGCTCCTCTCTCAGTGCCGCTCCCACTCGCCCCTTTACTGACTGCTCCTCTCTCAGTGCCGCTCCCACTCGCCCCTTTACTGACTGCTCCTCTCTCAGTGCCGCTCCCACTCGCCCCTTTACTGACTGCTCCTCTCTCAGTGCCTCTCCCACTCGCCCCTTTACTGACTGCTCCTCTCTCAGTGCCGCTCCCACTCACCCCCTTACTGACTGCTCCTCCCTCAGTGCCACTCCCACTCGCCCCTTTACTGACTGCTCCTCTCTCAGTGCCGCTCCCACTCGCCCCTTTACTGACTGCTCCTCTCTCAGTGCCACTCCCACTCGCCCCTTTACTGACTGCTCCTCTCTCAGTGCCGCTCCCACTCGCCCCCTTACTGACTGCTCCTCTCTCAGTGCCGCTCCCACTCGCCCCTTTACTGAATGCTCCTCTCTCAGTGCCGCTCCCACTCGCCCCTTTACTGACTGCTCCTCTCTCAGTGCCGCTCCCACTCGCCCCTTTACGGACTGCTCCTCCCTCAGTGCCGCTCCCACTCGCCCCCTTACTGACTGCTCCTCTCTCAGTGCCGCTCCCACTCGCCCCTTCACTGACTGCTCCTCCCTCAGTGCCACTCCCACTCGCCCCTTTACTGACTGCTCCTCCCTCATTGCTGCTCCCACTCGCCCCTTTACTGACTGCTCCTCCCTCAGTGCCGCTCCCACTCGCCCCTTTACTGACTGCTCCTCCCTCAGTGCCGCTCCCACTCGCCCCTTTACTGACTGCTCCTCTCTCAGTGCCGCTCCCACTCGCCCCCTTACTGACTGCTCCTCTCTGAGTGCCGCTCCCACTCGCCCCTTTACTGACTGCTCCTCTCTCAGTGCCGCTCCCACTCGCCCCTTTACTGACTGCTCCTCTCTCAGTGCCGCTCCCACTCGCCCCTTTACTGACTGCTCCTCTCTCAGTGCCGCTCCCACTCGCCCCTTTACTGACTGCTCCTCTCTCAGTGCCGCTCCCACTCGCCCCCTTACTGACTGCTCCTCTCTCAGTGCCGCTCCCACTCGCCCCTTTACTGACTGCTCCTCTCTCAGTGCCGCTCCCACTCGCCCCTTTACTGACTGCTCCTCTCTCAGTGCCGCTCCCACTCGCCCCTTTACTGACTGCTCCTCTCTCAGTGCCGCTCCCACTCGCCCCTTTACTGACTGCTCCTCTCTCAGTGCTGCTCCCACTCGCCCCTTTACTGACCGCTCCTCACTCAGTGCCGCTCCCACTCGCCCCTTTACTGACTGCTCCTCTCTCAGTGCCACTCCCACTCGCCCCCTTACTGACTGCTCCTCTCTCAGTGCCGCTCCCACTCGCCCCTTTACTGACTGCTCCTCTCTCAGTGCCACTCCCACTCGCCCCTTTACTGACTGCTCCTCCCTCAGTGCCGCTCCCACTCGCCCCTTTACTGACTGCTCCTCCCTCAGTGCCGCTCCCACTCGCCCCTTTACTGACTGCTCCTCTCTCAGTGCCGCTCCCACTCGCCCCTTTACTGACTGCTCCTCTCTCAGTGCCGCTCCCACTCGCCCCTTTACTGACTGCTCCTCTCTCAGTGCCGCTCCCACTCACCCCCTTACTGACTGCTCCTCTCGCAGTGCCGCCCACACTCGCCCCTTTACTGACTGCTCCTCTCTCAGTGCCGCTCCCACTCGCCCCTTTACTGACTGCTCCTCTCTAAGTGCCGCTCCCACTCGCCCCTTTACTGACTGCTCCTCTCTCAGTGCCGCTCCCACTCGCCCCTTTACTGACTGCTCCTCTCTCAGTGCCGCTCCCACTCGCCCCTTTACTGACCGCTCCTCACTCAGTGCCGCTCCCACTCGCCCCCTTACTGACTGCTCCCCGCTCAGTGCCGCTCCCACTCGCCCCTTTACTGACTGCTCCTCTCTCAGTGCCGCTCCCACTCGCCCCCTTACTGACTGCTCCTCACTCAGTGCCGCTCCCACTCGCCCCTTTACTGACTGCTCCTCTCTCAGTGCCGCTCCCACTCGCCCCTTTACTGACTGCTCCTCACTCAGTGCCGCTCCCACTCGCCCCTTTACTGACTGCTCCTCTCTCAGTGCCGCTCCCACTCGCCCCTTTACTGACTGCTCCTCTCTCAGTGCCGCTCCCACTCACACCTTTACTGACTGCTCCTCTCTCAGTGCCGCTCCCACTCGCCCCTTTACTGACTGCTCCTCTATCAGTGCCGCTCCCACTCACTCCCTTACTGACTGCTCCTCCCTCAGTGCCACTCCCACTCGCCCCTTTACTGACTGCTCCTCTCTCAGTGCCGCTCCCACTCGTCCATTTACTGACTGCTCCGCCCTCAGTGCCGCTCCCACTCGCCCCTTTACTGACTGCTCCTCTCTCAGTGCCGCTCCCACTCGCCCCTTTAGGGACTGCTCCTCTCTCAGTGCCGCTCCCACTCGTCCCTTTCCTGACTGCTCCTCTCTCAGTGCCGCTCCCACTCGCCCCTTTACTGACTGCTCCTCTCTCAGTGCCGCTCCCACTCGCCCCTTTACTGACTGCTCCTCTCTCAGTGTCGCTCCCACTCACCCCCTTCCTGACTGCTCCTCCCTCAGTGCCACTCCCACTCGCCCCTTTACTGACTGCTCCTCTCTCACTGCCGCTCCCACTCGCCCCTTTACTGACTGCTACTCTCTCAGTGCCGCTCCCACTCGCCCCCGTACTGTCTGCTCCTCTCTCAGTGCCGCTCCCGCTCGCGCCTTTACTGACTGCTCCTCTCTCAGTGCCGCTCACACTCGCCCCTTTACTGACTGCTCCTCCCTCAGTGCCGCTCCCACTCGCCCCTTTACTGACTGCTCCTCCCTCAGTGCCGCTCCAACTCGCCCCCTTACGGACTGCTCCTCCCTCAGTGCCGCTCCCACTCCCCCCCTTACTGACTGCTCCTCTCTCAGTGCCGCTCCCACTCGCCCCTTTACTGACTGCTCCTCTCTCAGTGCCGCTCCCACTCGCCCCTTTACTGACTGCTCCTCTCTCAGTGCCGCTCCCACTCGCACCCTTACTGACTGCTCCTCTCTCAGTGCCGCTCCCACTCGCCCCTTTACTGACTGCTCCTCTCTCAGTGCCGCTCCCACTCGCCCCTTTACTGACTGCTCCTCTCTCAGTGCCGCTCCCACTCGCCCCTTTACTGACTGCTCCTCTCTCAGTGCCGCTCCCACTCGCCCCTTTACTGACTGCTCCTCTCTCAGTGCCGCTCCCACTCGCCCCTTTACTGACTGCTCCTCCCTCAGTGCCGCTCCCACTCGCCCCTTTACTGACTGCTCCTCTCTCAGTGCCGCTCCCACTCGCCCCTTTACTGACTGCTCCTCTCTCAGTGCCGCTCCCACTCGCCCCTTTACTGACTGCTCCTCTCTCAGTGCCGCTCCCACTCGCCACTTTACTGACTGCTCCTCTCTCAGTGCCGCTCCCACTCGCCCCTTTACTGACTGCTCCTCTCTCAGTGCCGCTCCCACTCGCCCCCTTACTGACTGCTCCTCCCTCAGTGCCACTCCCACTCGCCCCTTTACTGACTGCTCCTCTCTCAGTGCCGCTCCCACTCGCCGCTTTGCTGACTGCTCCTCTCACAGTGCCGCGCCCACTCACCCCCTTACTGACTGCTCCTCCCTCAGTGCCACTCCCACTCGCCCCGTTACTGACTGCTCCTCTCTCAGTGCCGCTCCCACTCGCCCCTTTACTGACTGCTCCTCCCTCAGTGGCGCTCCCACTCGCCCCTTTACTGACTGCTCCACTCTCAATGCCGCTCCCACTCGCCCCTTTACTGACTGCTCCTCTCTCAGTTCCGCTCCCACTCGCCCCTTTACTGACTGCTCCTCCCTCAGTGCCGCTCCCACTCGCCCCTTTACTGACTGCTCCTCCCTCAGTGTCGCTCCAACTCGCCCCCTTACGGACTGCTCCTCCCTCAGTGCCGCTCCCACTCCCCCCCTTACTGACTGCTCCTCTCTAAATGCCGCTCCCACTCGCCCCTTTACTGACTGCTCCTCTCTCAATGCCACTCCCACTCGCCCCCTTACTGACTGCTCCTCTCTCAGTGCCGCTCCCACTCGCCCCTTTACTGACTGCTCCTCTCTCAGTGCCGCTCCCACTCGCCCCTTTACTGACTGCTCCTCTCTCAATGCCGCTCCCACTCGCCCCCTTACTGACTGCTCCTCTCTCAGTGCTGCTCCCACTCGCCCCTTTACTGACTGCTCCTCTCTCAGTGCCGCTCCCACTCGCCCCTTTACTGACTGCTCCTCTCTCAGTGCTGCTCCCACTCGCCCCTTTACTGAATGCTCCTCTCTCAGTGCCGCTCCCACTCGCCCCCTTACTGACTGCTCCTCTCTCAGTGCCGCTCCCACTCGCCCCTTTACTGACTGCTCCTCTCTCAGTGCCGCTCCTACTCGCCCCTTTACTGAATGCTCCTCTCTCAGTGCCGCTCCCACTCGCCCCTTTACTGAATGCTCCTCTCTCAGTGCCGCTCCCACTCGCCCCTTTACTGACTGCTCCTCTCTCAGTGCCGCTCCCACTCGCCCCTTTACGGACTGCTCCTCCCTCAGTGCCGCTCCCACTCGCCCCCTTACTGACTGCTCATCTCTCACTGCCGCTCCCACTCGCCCCTTTACTCACTGCTCCTCTCTCAGTGCCACTCCCACTCGCCCCTTTACTGACTGCTCCTCCCTCATTGCTGCTCCCACTCGCCCCTTTACTGACTGCTCCTCCCTCAGTGCCTCTCCCACTCGCCCCTTTACTGACTGCTCCTCTCTCAGTGCCGCTCCCACTCACCCCCTTACTGACTGCTCCTCCCTCAGTGCCACTCCCACTCGCCCCTTTACTGACTGCTCCTCTCTCAGTGCCGCTCCCACTCGCCCCTTTACTGACTGCTCCTCTCTCAGTGCCACTCCCACTCGCCCCTTTACTGACTGCTCCTCTCTCAGTGCCGCTCCCACTCGCCCCCTTACTGACTGCTCCTCTCTCAGTGCCGCTCCCACTCGCCCCTTTACTGAATGCTCCTCTCTCAGTGCCGCTCCCACTCGCCCCTTTACTGACTGCTCCTATCTCAGTGCCGCTCCCACTCGCCCCTTTACGGACTGCTCCTCCCTCAGTGCCGCTCCCACTCGCCCCCTTACTGACTGCTCCTCTCTCAGTGCCGCTCCCACTCGCCCCTTTACTGACTGCTCCTCTCTCAGTGCCACTCCCACTCGCCCCTTTACTGACTGCTCCTCCCTCATTGCTGCTCCCACTCGCCCCTTTACTGACTGCTCCTCCCTCAGTGCCGCTCCCACTCGCCCCTTTACTGACTGCTCCTCCCTCAGTGCCGCTCCCACTCGCCCCTTTACTGACTGCTCCTCTCTCAGTGCCGCTCCCACTCGCCCCCTTACTGACTGCTCCTCTCTGAGTGCCGCTCCCACTCGCCCCTTTACTGACTGCTCCTCTCTCAGTGCCGCTCCCACTCGCCCTTTACTGACTGCTCCTCTCTCAGTGCCGCTCCCACTCGCCCCTTTACTGACTGCTCCTCTCTCAGTGCCGCTCCCACTCGCCCCTTTACTGACTGCTCCTCTCTCAGTGCCGCTCCCACTCGCCCCCTTACTGACTGCTCCTCTCTCAGTGCCGCTCCCACTCGCCCCTTTACTGACTGCTCCTCTCTCAGTGCCGCTCCCACTCGCCCCTTTACTGACTGCTCCTCTCTCAGTGCCGCTCCCACTCGCCCCTTTACTGACTGCTCCTCTCTCAGTGCCGCTCCCACTCGCCCCTTTACTGACTGCTCCTCTCTCAGTGTTGCTCCCACTCGCCCCTTTACTGACCGCTCCTCACTCAGTGCCGCTCCCACTCGCCCCTTTACTGACTGCTCCTCTCTCAGTGCCACTCCCACTCGCCCCCTTACTGACTGCTCCTCTCTCAGTGCCGCTCCCACTCGCCCCTTTACTGACTGCTCCTCTCTCAGTGCCACTCCCACTCGCCCCTTTACTGACTGCTCCTCCCTCAGTGCCGCTCCCACTCGCCCCTTTACTGACTGCTCCTCCCTCAGTGCCGCTCCCACTCGCCCCTTTACTGACTGCTCCTCTCTCAGTGCCGCTCCCACTCGCCCCTTTACTGACTGCTCCTCTCTCAGTGCCGCTCCCACTCGCCCCTTTACTGACTGCTCCTCTCTCAGTGCCGCTCCCACTCGCCACTTTACTGACTGCTCCTCTCTCAGTGCCGCTCCCACTCGCCCCTTTACTGACTGCTCCTCTCTCAGTGCCGCTCCCACTCGCCCCCTTACTGACTGCTCCTCCCTCAGTGCCACTCCCACTCGCCCCTTTACTGACTGCTCCTCTCTCAGTGCCGCTCCCACTCGCCGCTTTGCTGACTGCTCCTCTCACAGTGCCGCGCCCACTCACCCCCTTACTGACTGCTCCTCCCTCAGTGCCACTCCCACTCGCCCCGTTACTGACTGCTCCTCTCTCAGTGCCGCTCCCACTCGCCCCTTTACTGACTGCTCCTCCCTCAGTGGCGCTCCCACTCGCCCCTTTACTGACTGCTCCACTCTCAATGCCGCTCCCACTCGCCCCTTTACTGACTGCTCCTCTCTCAGTTCCGCTCCCACTCGCCCCTTTACTGACTGCTCCTCCCTCAGTGCCTCTCCCACTCGCCCCTTTACTGACTGCTCCTCCCTCAGTGTCGCTCCAACTCGCCCCCTTACGGACTGCTCCTCCCTCAGTGCCGCTCCCACTCCCCCCCTTACTGACTGCTCCTCTCTAAATGCCGCTCCCACTCGCCCCTTTACTGACTGCTCCTCTCTCAATGCCACTCCCACTCGCCCCCTTACTGACTGCTCCTCTCTCAGTGCCGCTCCCACTCGCCCCTTTACTGACTGCTCCTCTCTCAGTGCCGCTCCCACTCGCCCCTTTACTGACTGCTCCTCTCTCAATGCCGCTCCCACTCGCCCCCTTACTGACTGCTCCTCTCTCAGTGCTGCTCCCACTCGCCCCTTTACTGACTGCTCCTCTCTCAGTGCCGCTCCCACTCGCCCCTTTACTGACTGCTCCTCTCTCAGTGCTGCTCCCACTCGCCCCTTTACTGAATGCTCCTCTCTCAGTGCCGCTCCCACTCGCCCCCTTACTGACTGCTCCTCTCTCAGTGCCGCTCCCACTCGCCCCTTTACTGACTGCTCCTCTCTCAGTGCCGCTCCTACTCGCCCCTTTACTGAATGCTCCTCTCTCAGTGCCGCTCCCACTCACCCCTTTACTGAATGCTCCTCTCTCAGTGCCGCTCCCACTCGCCCCTTTACTGACTGCTCCTCTCTCAGTGCCGCTCCCACTCGCCCCTTTACGGACTGCTCCTCCCTCAGTGCCGCTCCCACTCGCCCCCTTACTGACTGCTCATCTCTCAGTGCCGCTCCCACTCGCCCCTTTACTGACTGCTCCTCTCTCAGTGCCACTCCCACTCGCCCCTTTACTGACTGCTCCTCCCTCATTGCTGCTCCCACTCGCCCCTTTACTGACTGCTCCTCCCTCAGTGCCTCTCCCACTCGCCCCTTTACTGACTGCTCCTCTCTCAGTGCCGCTCCCACTCACCCCCTTACTGACTGCTCCTCCCTCAGTGCCACTCCCACTCGCCCCTTTACTGACTGCTCCTCTCTCAGTGCCGCTCCCACTCGCCCCTTTACTGACTGCTCCTCTCTCAGTGCCACTCCCACTCGCCCCTTTACTGACTGCTCCTCTCTCAGTGCCGCTCCCACTCGCCCCCTTACTGACTGCTCCTCTCTCAGTGCCGCTCCCACTCGCCCCTTTACTGAATGCTCCTCTCTCAGTGCCGCTCCCACTCGCCCCTTTACTGACTGCTCCTATCTCAGTGCCGCTCCCACTCGCCCCTTTACGGACTGCTCCTCCCTCAGTGCCGCTCCCACTCGCCCCCTTACTGACTGCTCCTCTCTCAGTGCCGCTCCCACTCGCCCCTTTACTGACTGCTCCTCTCTCAGTGCCACTCCCACTCGCCCCTTTACTGACTGCTCCTCCCTCATTGCTGCTCCCACTCGCCCCTTTACTGACTGCTCCTCCCTCAGTGCCGCTCCCACTCGCCCCTTTACTGACTGCTCCTCCCTCAGTGCCGCTCCCACTCGCCCCTTTACTGACTGCTCCTCTCTCAGTGCCGCTCCCACTCGCCCCCTTACTGACTGCTCCTCTCTGAGTGCCGCTCCCACTCGCCCCTTTACTTACTGCTCCTCTCTCAGTGCCGCTCCCACTCGCCCTTTACTGACTGCTCCTCTCTCAGTGCCGCTCCCACTCGCCCCTTTACTGACTGCTCCTCTCTCAGTGCCGCTCCCACTCGCCCCTTTACTGACTGCTCCTCTCTCAGTGCCGCTCCCACTCGCCCCCTTACTGACTGCTCCTCTCTCAGTGCCGCTCCCACTCGCCCCTTTACTGACTGCTCCTCTCTCAGTGCCGCTCCCACTCGCCCCTTTACTGACTGCTCCTCTCTCAGTGCCGCTCCCACTCGCCCCTTTACTGACTGCTCCTCTCTCAGTGCCGCTCCCACTCGCCCCTTTACTGACTGCTCCTCTCTCAGTGTTGCTCCCACTCGCCCCTTTACTGACCGCTCCTCACTCAGTGCCGCTCCCACTCGCCCCTTTACTGACTGCTCCTCTCTCAGTGCCACTCCCACTCGCCCCCTTACTGACTGCTCCTCTCTCAGTGCCGCTCCCACTCGCCCCTTTACTGACTGCTCCTCTCTCAGTGCCACTCCCACTCGCCCCTTTACTGACTGCTCCTCCCTCAGTGCCGCTCCCACTCGCCCCTTTACTGACTGCTCCTCCCTCAGTGCCGCTCCCACTCGCCCCTTTACTGACTGCTCCTCTCTCAGTGCCGCTCCCACTCGCCCCTTTACTGACTGCTCCTCTCTCAGTGCCGCTCCCACTCGCCCCTTTACTGACTGCTCCTCTCTCAGTGCCGCTCCCACTCGCCCCCTTACTGACTGCTCCTCTCGCAGTGCCGCTCACACTCGCCCCTTTACTGACTGCTCCTCTCTCAGTGCCGCTCCCACTCGCCCCTTTACTGACTGCTCGTCTCTCAGTGCCGCTCCCACTCGCCCCTTTACTGACTGCTCCTCTCTCAGTGCCGCTCCCACTCGCCCCTTTACTGACTGCTCCTCTCTCAGTGCCGCTCCCACTCGCCCCTTTACTGACCGCTCCTCACTCAGTGCCGCTCCCACTCGCCCCCTTACTGACTGCTCCCCGCTCAGTGCCGCTCCCACTCGCCCCTTTACTGACTGCTCCTCTCTCAGTGCCGCTCCCACTCGCCCCCTTACTGACTGCTCCTCACTCAGTGCCGCTCCCACTCGCCCCTTTACTGACTGCTCCTCTCTCAGTGCCGCTCCCACTCGCCCCTTTACTGACTGCTCCTCACTCAGTGCCGCTCCCACTCGCCCCTTTACTGACTGCTCCTCTCTCAGTGCCGCTCCCACTCGCCCCTTTACTGACTGCTCCTCTCTCAGTGCCGCTCCCACTCACACCTTTACTGACTGCTCCTCTCTCAGTGCCGCTCCCACTCACACCTTTACTGACTGCTCCTCTCTCAGTGCCGCTCCCACTCGCCCCTTTAGGGACTGCTCCTCTCTCAGTGCCGCTCCCACTCATCCCTTTCCTGACTGCTCCTCTCTCAGTGCCGCTCCCACTCGCCCCTTTACTGACTGCTCCTCTCTCAGTGCCGCTCCCACTCGCCCCTTTACTGACTGCTCCTCTCTCAGTGTCGCTCCCACTCACCCCCTTCCTGACTGCTCCTCCCTCAGTGCCACTCCCACTCGCCCCTTTACTGACTGCTCCTCTCTCACTGCCGCTCCCACTCGCCCCTTTACTGACTGCTACTCTCTCAGTGCCGCTCCCACTCGTCCCTTTACTGACTGCTCCGCCCTCAGTGCCGCTCCCACTCGCCCCTTTACTGACTGCTCCTCTCTCAGTGCCGCTCCCACTCGCCCCTTTAGGGACTGCTCCTCTCTCAGTGCCGCTCCCACTCATCCCTTTCCTGACTGCTCCTCTCTCAGTGCCGCTCCCACTCGCCCCTTTACTGACTGCTCCTCTCTCAGTGCCGCTCCCACTCGCCCCTTTACTGACTGCTCCTCTCTCAGTGTCGCTCCCACTCACCCCCTTCCTGACTGCTCCTCCCTCAGTGCCACTCCCACTCGCCCCTTTACTGACTGCTCCTCTCTCACTGCCGCTCCCACTCGCCCCTTTACTGACTGCTACTCTCTCAGTGCCACTCCCACTCGCCCCTTTACTGACTGCTCCTCCCTCATTGCTGCTCCCACTCGCCCCTTTACTGACTGCTCCTCCCTCAGTGCCGCTCCCACTCGCCCCTTTACTGACTGCTCCTCCCTCAGTGCCGCTCCCACTCGCCCCTTTACTGACTGCTCCTCTCTCAGTGCCGCTCCCACTCGCCCCCTTACTGACTGCTCCTCTCTGAGTGCCGCTCCCACTCGCCCCTTTACTTACTGCTCCTCTCTCAGTGCCGCTCCCACTCGCCCTTTACTGACTGCTCCTCTCTCAGTGCCGCTCCCACTCGCCCCTTTACTGACTGCTCCTCTCTCAGTGCCGCTCCCACTCGCCCCTTTACTGACTGCTCCTCTCTCAGTGCCGCTCCCACTCGCCCCCTTACTGACTGCTCCTCTCTCAGTGCCGCTCCCACTCGCCCCTTTACTGACTGCTCCTCTCTCAGTGCCGCTCCCACTCGCCCCTTTACTGACTGCTCCTCTCTCAGTGCCGCTCCCACTCGCCCCTTTACTGACTGCTCCTCTCTCAGTGCCGCTCCCACTCGCCCCTTTACTGACTGCTCCTCTCTCAGTGTTGCTCCCACTCGCCCCTTTACTGACCGCTCCTCACTCAGTGCCGCTCCCACTCGCCCCTTTACTGACTGCTCCTCTCTCAGTGCCACTCCCACTCGCCCCCTTACTGACTGCTCCTCTCTCAGTGCCGCTCCCACTCGCCCCTTTACTGACTGCTCCTCTCTCAGTGCCACTCCCACTCGCCCCTTTACTGACTGCTCCTCCCTCAGTGCCGCTCCCACTCGCCCCTTTACTGACTGCTCCTCCCTCAGTGCCGCTCCCACTCGCCCCTTTACTGACTGCTCCTCTCTCAGTGCCGCTCCCACTCGCCACTTTACTGACTGCTCCTCTCTCAGTGCCGCTCCCACTCGCCCCTTTACTGACTGCTCCTCTCTCAGTGCCGCTCCCACTCGCCCCCTTACTGACTGCTCCTCTCGCAGTGCCGCTCACACTCGCCCCTTTACTGACTGCTCCTCTCTCAGTGCCGCTCCCACTCGCCCCTTTACTGACTGCTCGTCTCTCAGTGCCGCTCCCACTCGCCCCTTTACTGACTGCTCCTCTCTCAGTGCCGCTCCCACTCGCCCCTTTACTGACTGCTCCTCTCTCAGTGCCGCTCCCACTCGCCCCTTTACTGACCGCTCCTCACTCAGTGCCGCTCCCACTCGCCCCCTTACTGACTGCTCCCCGCTCAGTGCCGCTCCCACTCGCCCCTTTACTGACTGCTCCTCTCTCAGTGCCGCTCCCACTCGCCCCCTTACTGACTGCTCCTCACTCAGTGCCGCTCCCACTCGCCCCTTTACTGACTGCTCCTCTCTCAGTGCCGCTCCCACTCGCCCCTTTACTGACTGCTCCTCACTCAGTGCCGCTCCCACTCGCCCCTTTACTGACTGCTCCTCTCTCAGTGCCGCTCCCACTCGCCCCTTTACTGACTGCTCCTCTCTCAGTGCCGCTCCCACTCACACCTTTACTGACTGCTCCTCTCTCAGTGCCGCTCCCACTCGCCCCTTTACTGACTGCTCCTCTCTCAGTGCCGCTCCCACTCACTCCCTTACTGACTGCTCCTCCCTCAGTGCCACTCCCACTCGCCCCTTTACTGACTGCTCCTCTCTCAGTGCCGCTCCCACTCGTCCCTTTACAGACTGCTCCGCCCTCAGTGCCGCTCCCACTCGCCCCTTTACTGACTGCTCCTCTCTCAGTGCCGCTCCCACTCGCCCCTTTAGGGACTGCTCCTCTCTCAGTGCCGCTCCCACTCATCCCTTTCCTGACTGCTCCTCTCTCAGTGCCGCTCCCACTCGCCCCTTTACTGACTGCTCCTCTCTCAGTGCCGCTCCCACTCGCCCCTTTACTGACTGCTCCTCTCTCAGTGTCGCTCCCACTCACCCCCTTCCTGACTGCTCCTCCCTCAGTGCCACTCCCACTCGCCCCTTTACTGACTGCTCCTCTCTCACTGCCGCTCCCACTCGCCCCTTTACTGACTGCTACTCTCTCAGTGCCGCTCCCACTCGTCCCTTTACTGACTGCTCCGCCCTCAGTGCCGCTCCCACTCGCCCCTTTACTGACTGCTCCTCTCTCAGTGCCGCTCCCACTCGCCCCTTTAGGGACTGCTCCTCTCTCAGTGCCGCTCCCACTCATCCCTTTCCTGACTGCTCCTCTCTCAGTGCCGCTCCCACTCGCCCCTTTACTGACTGCTCCTCTCTCAGTGCCGCTCCCACTCGCCCCTTTACTGACTGCTCCTCTCTCAGTGTCGCTCCCACTCACCCCCTTCCTGACTGCTCCTCCCTCAGTGCCACTCCCACTCGCCCCTTTACTGACTGCTCCTCTCTCACTGCCGCTCCCACTCGCCCCTTTACTGACTGCTACTCTCTCAGTGCCGCTCCCACTCGCCCCCGTACTGTCTGCTCCTCTCTCAGTGCCGCTCCCGCTCGCGCCTTTACTGACTGCTCCCCTCTCAGTGCCGCTCACACTCGCCCCTTTACTGACTGCTCCTCCCTCAGTGCCGCTCCCACTCGCCCCTTTACTGACTGCTCCTCCCTCAGTGCCGCTCCAACTCGCCCCCTTACGGACTGCTCCTCCCTCAGTGCCGCTCCCACTCCCCCCCTTACTGACTGCTCCTCTCTCAGTGCCGCTCCCACTCGCCCCTTTACTGACTGCTCCTCTCTCAGTGCCGCTCCCACTCGCCCCTTTACTGACTGCTCCTCTCTCAGTGCGGCTCCCACTCGCACCCTTACTGACTGCTCCTCTTTCAGTGCCGCTCCCACTCGCCCCTTTACTGACTGCTCCTCTCTCAGTGCCGCTCCCACTCGCCCCTTTACTGACTGCTCCTCTCTCAGTGCCGCTCCCACTCGCCCCTTTACTGACTGCTCCTCTCTCAGTGCCGCTCCCACTCGCCCCTTTACTGACTGCTCCTCTCTCAGTGCCGCTCCCACTCGCCCCTTTACTGACTGCTCCTCCCTCAGTGCCGCTCCCACTCGCCCCTTTACTGACTGCTCCTCTCTCAGTGCCGCTCCCACTCGCCCCTTTACTGACTGCTCCTCTCTCAGTGCCGCTCCCACTCGCCCCTTTACTGACTGCTCCTCTCTCAGTGCCGCTCCCACTCGCCACTTTACTGACTGCTCCTCTCTCAGTGCCGCTCCCACTCGCCCCTTTACTGACTGCTCCTCTCTCAGTGCCGCTCCCACTCGCTCCCTTACTGACTGCTCCTCCCTCAGTGCCACTCCCACTCGCCCCTTTACTGACTGCTCCTCTCTCAGTGCCGCTCCCACTCGCCGCTTTGCTGACTGCTCCTCTCTCAGTGCCGCTCCCACTCACCCCCTTACTGACTGCTCCTCCCTCAGTGCCACTCCCACTCGCCCCGTTACTGACTGCTCCTCTCTCAGTGCCGCTCCCACTCGCCCCTTTACTGACTGCTCCTCCCTCAGTGGCGCTCCCACTCGCCCCTTTACTGACTGCTCCACTCTCAATGCCGCTCCCACTCGCCCCTTTACTGACTGCTCCTCTGTCAGTGCCGCTCCCACTCGCCCCTTTACTGACTGCTCCTCCCTCAGTGCCGCTCCCACTCGCCCCTTTACTGACTGCTCCTCCCTCAGTGTCGCTCCAACTCGTCCCCTTACGGACTGCTCCTCCCTCAGTGCCGCTCCCACTCCCCCCCTTACTGACTGCTCCTCTCTAAATGCCGCTCCCACTCGCCCCTTTACTGACTGCTCCTCTCTCAATGCCACTCCCACTCGCCCCCTTACTGACTGCTCCTCTCTGTGCCGCTCCCACTCGCCCCTTTACTGACTGCTCCTCTCTCAGTGCCGCTCCCACTCGCCCCTTTACTGACTGCTCCTCTCTCAATGCCGCTCCCACTCGCCCCCTTACTGACTGCTCCTCTCTCAGTGCTGCTCCCACTCGCCCCTTTACTGACTGCTCCTCTCTCAGTGCCGCTCCCACTCGCCCCTTTACTGACTGCTCCTCTCTCAGTGCTGCTCCCACTCGCCCCTTTACTGAATGCTCCTCTCTCAGTGCCGCTGCCACTCGCCCCCTTACTGACTGCTCCTCTCTCAGTGCCGCTCCCACTCGCCCCTTTACTGACTGCTCCTCTCTCAGTGCCGCTCCTACTCGCCCCTTTACTGAATGCTCCTCTCTCAGTGCCGCTCCCACTCGCCCCTTTACTGAATGCTCCTCTCTCAGTGCCGCTCCCACTCGCCCCTTTACTGACTGCTCCTCTCTCAGTGCCGCTCCCACTCGCCCCTTTACGGACTGCTCCTCCCTCAGTGCCGCTCCCACTCGCCCCCTTACTGACTGCTCCTCTCTCAGTGCCGCTCCCACTCGCCCCTTTACTGACTGCTCCACTCTCAGTGCCACTCCCACTCGCCCCTTTACTGACTGCTCCTCCCTCATTGCTGCTCCCACTCGCCCCTTTACTGACTGCTCCTCCCTCAGTGCCGCTCCCACTCGCCCCTTTACTGACTGCTCCTCCCTCAGTGCCGCTCCCACTCGCCCCTTTACTGACTGCTCCTCTCTCAGTGCCGCTCCCACTCGCCCCCTTACTGACTGCTCCTCTCTGAGTGCCACTCCCACTCGCCCCTTTACTGTCTGCTCCTCTCTCAGTGCCGCTCCCACTCGCCCCTTTACTGACTGCTCCTCTCTCAGTGCCGCTCCCACTCGCCCCTTTACTGACTGCTCCTCTCTCAGTGCCGCTCCCACTCGCCCCTTTACTGACTGCTCCTCTCTCAGTGCTGCTCCCACTCGCCCCCTTACTGACTGCTCCTCTCTCAGTGCCGCTCCCACTCGCCCCTTTACTGACTGCTCCTCTCTCAGTGCCGCTCCCACTCGCCCCTTTACTGACTGCTCCTCTCTCAGTGCCGCTCCCACTCGCCCCTTTACTGACTGCTCCTCTCTCAGTGCCGCTCCCACTCGCCCCTTTACTGACTGCTCCTCTCTCAGTGCTGCTCCCACTCGCCCCTTTACTGACCGCTCCTCACTCAGTGCCGCTCCCACTCGCCCCTTTACTGACTGCTCCTCTCTCAGTGCCGCTCCCACTTGCCCCCTTACTGACTGCTCCTCTCTCAGTGCCGCTCCCACTCGCCCCTTTACTGACTGCTCCTCTCTCAGTGCCGCTCCCACTCGCCCCTTTACTGACTGCTCCTCTCTCAGTGCCGCTCCCACTCGCCACTTTACTGACTGCTCCTCCCTCAGTGCCGCTCCCACTCGCCCCTTTACTGACTGCTCCTCTCTCAGTGCCGCTCCCACTCGCCCCCTTACTGACTGCTCCTCCCTCAGTGCCACTCCCACTCGCCCCTTTACTGACTGCTCCTCTCTCAGTGCCGCTCCCACTCGCCCCTTTGCTGACTGCTCCTCTCTCAGTGCCGCTCCCACTCACCCCCTTACTGACTGCTCCTCCCTCAGTGCCACTCCCACTCGCCCCGTTACTGACTGCGCCTCTCTCAGTGCCGCTCCCACTCGCCCCTTTACTGACTGCTCCTCCCTCAGTGCCGCTCCCACTCGCCCCTTTACTGTCTGCTCCTCTCTCAGTGCCGCTCCCACTCGCCCCCTTACTGACTGCTCCTCTCTCAGTGCCGCTCCCACTCGCCCCTTTACTGACTGCTCCTCTCTCAGTGCCGCTCCCACTCGCCCCTTTACTGACTGCTCCTCTCTCAGTGCCGCTCCCACTCGCCCCTTTACTGACTGCTCCTCTCTCAGTGCCGCTCCCACTCGCCCCTTTACTGACTGCTCCTCTCTCAGTGCTGCTCCCACTCGCCCCTTTACTGACCGCTCCTCACTCAGTGCCGCTCCCACTCGCCCCTTTACTGACTGCTCCTCTCTCAGTGCCGCTCCCACTTGCCCCCTTACTGACTGCTCCTCTCTCAGTGCCGCTCCCACTCGCCCCTTTACTGACTGCTCCTCTCTCAGTGCCGCTCCCACTCGCCCCTTTACTGACTGCTCCTCTCTCAGTGCCGCTCCCACTCGCCACTTTACTGACTGCTCCTCTCTCAGTGCCGCTCCCACTCGCCCCTTTACTGACTGCTCCTCTCTCAGTGCCGCTCCCACTCGCCCCCTTACTGACTGCTCCTCCCTCAGTGCCACTCCCACTCGCCCCTTTACTGACTGCTCCTCTCTCAGTGCCGCTCCCACTCGCCCCTTTGCTGACTGCTCCTCTCTCAGTGCCGCTCCCACTCACCCCCTTACTGACTGCTCCTCCCTCAGTGCCACTCCCACTCGCCCCGTTACTGACTGCGCCTCTCTCAGTGCCGCTCCCACTCGCCCCTTTACTGACTGCTCCTCCCTCAGTGCCGCTCCCACTCGCCCCTTTACTGACTGCTCCTCTCTCAGTGCCGCTCCCACTCGCCCCTTTACTGACTGCTCCTCTCTCAGTGCCGCTCCCACTCGCCCCTTTACTGACTGCTCCTCCCTCAGTGCCGCTCCCACTCGCCCCTTTACTGACTGCTCCTCCCTCAGTGCCGCTCCAACTCGCCCCCTTACGGACTGCTCCTCCCTCAGTGCCGCTCCCACTACCCCCCTTACTGACTGCTCCTCTCTCAATGCCGCTCCCACTCGCCCCTTTACTGACTGCTCCTCTCTCAATGCCACTCCCACTCGCCCCCTTACTGACTGCTCCTCTCTCAGTGCCGCTCCCACTCGCCCCTTTACTGACTGCTCCTCTCTCAGTGCCGCTCCCACTCGCCCCTTTACTGACTGCTCCTCTCTCAGTGCCGCTCCCACTCGCCCCCTTACTGACTGCTCCTCTCTCAGTGCTGCTCCCACTCGCCCCTTTACTGACTGCTCCTCTCTCAGTGCCGCTCCCACTCGCCCCTTTACTGACTGCTCCTCTCTCAGTGCTGCTCCCACTCGCCCCTTTACTGAATGCCCCTCTCTCAGTGCCGCTCCCACTCGCCCCCTTACTGACTGCTCCTCTCTCAGTGCCGCTCCCACTCGCCCCTTTACTGACTGCTCCTCTCTCAGTGCCGCTCCCACTCGCCCCTTTACTGAATGCTCCTCTCTCAGTGCCGCTCCCACTCGCCCCTTCACTGAATGCTCCTCTCTCAGTGCCGCTCCCACTCGCCCCTTTACTGACTGCTCCTCTCTCAGTGCCGCTCCCACTCGCCCCTTTACGGACTGCTCCTCCCTCAGTGCCGCTCCCACTCGCCCCCTTACTGACTGCTCCTCTCTCAGTGCCGCTCCCACTCGCCCCTTTACTGACTGCTCCTCTCTCAGTGCCACTCCCACTCGCCCCTTTACTGACTGCTCCTCCCTCATTGCTGCTCCCACTCGCCCCTTTACTGACTGCTCCTCCCTCAGTGCCGCTCCCACTCGTCCCTTTACTGACTGCTCCTCCCTCAGTGCCGCTCCCACTCGCCCCTTTACTGACTGCTCCTCTCTCAGTGCCGCTCCCACTCGCCCCCTTACTGACTGCTCCTCTCTGAGTGCCGCTCCCACTCGCCCCTTTACTGACTGCTCCTCTCTCAGTGCCGCTCCCACTCGCCCCTTTACTGACTGCTCCTCTCTCAGTGCCGCTCCCACTCGCCCCTTTACTGACTGCTCCTCTCTCAGTGCCGCTCCCACTCGCCCCTTTACTGACTGCTCCTCTCTCAGTGCCGCTCCCACTCGCCCCCTTACTGACTGCTCCTCTCTCAGTGCCGCTCCCACTCGCCCCTTTACTGACTGCTCCTCTCTCAGTGCCGCTCCCACTCGCCCCTTTACTGACTGCTCCTCTCTCAGTGCCGCTCCCACTCGCCCCTTTACTGACTGCTCGTCTCTCAGTGCCGCTCCCACTCGCCCCTTTACTGACTGCTCCTCTCTCAGTGCTGCTCCCACTCGCCCCTTTACTGACCGCTCCTCACTCAGTGCCGCTCCCACTCGCCCCTTTACTGACTGCTCCTCTCTCAGTGCCACTCCCACTCGCCCCCTTACTGACTGCTCCTCTCTCAGTGCCGCTCCCACTCGCCCCTTTACTGACTGCTCCTCTCTCAGTGCCGCTCCCACTCGCCCCTTTACTGACTGCTCCTCTCTCAGTGCCGCTCCCACTCGCCGCTTTACTGACTGCTCCTCTCTCAGTGCCGCTCCCACTCGCCCCTTTACTGACTGCTCCTCTCTCAGTGCCGCTCCCACTCGCCCCTTTACTGACTGCTCCTCTCTCAGTGCCGCTCCCACTCGCCCCTTTACTGACTGCTCCTCTCTCAGTGCAGCTCCCACTCGCCCCCTTACTGACTGCTCCTCTCTCAGTGCCGCTCCCACTCGCCCCTTTACTGACTGCTCCTCTCTCAGTGCCGCTCCCACTCGCCCCTTTACTGACTGCTCCTCTCTCAGTGCCGCTCCCACTCGCCCCTTTACTGACTGCTCCTCTCTCAGTGCCGCTCCCACTCGCCCCTTTACTGACTGCTCCTCACTCAGTGCCGCTCCCACTCGCCCCTTTACTGACTGCTCCTCCCTCAGTGCCGCTCCCACTCGCCCCTTTACTGACTGCTCCTCTCTCAGTGCCGCTCCCACTCGCCCCTTTACTGACTGCTCCTCTCTCAGTGCCGCTCCCACTCGCCCCTTTACTGACTGCTCCTCTCTCAGTGCCGCTCCCACTCGCCCCTTTACTGACTGCTCCTCTCTCAGTGCCGCTCCCACTCGCCCCTTTACTGACTGCTCCTCTCTCAGTGCCGCTCCCACTCGCCCCCTTACTGACTGCTCCTCCCTCAGTGCCACTCCCACTCACCCCTTTACTGACTGCTCCTCTCTCAGTGCCGCTCCCACTCGCCCCTTTACTGACTGCTCCTCTCTCAGTGCCAGTCCCACTCGCCCCTTTACTGACTGCTCCTCTCTCAGTGCCGCTCCCACTCGCCCCCTTACTGACTGCTCCTCTCTCAGTGCTGCTCCCACTCGCCCCGTTACTGACTGCTCCTCTCTCAGTGCCGCTCCCACTCGCCCCTTTACTGACTGCTCCTCTCTCAGTGCCGCTCCCACTCGCCCCTTTACTGACTGCTCCTCTCTCAGTGCCGCTCCCACTCGCCCCCTTACTGACTGCTCCTCTCTCAGTGCCGCTCCCACTCGCCCCCTTTACTGACTGCTCCTCTCTCAGTGCCGCTCCCACTCGCCCCTTTTCTGACTGCTCCTCTCTCAGTGCCGCTCCCACTCGCCCCTTTACTGACTGCTCCTCGCTCAGTGCCGCTCCCACTCGCCCCTTTACTGACTGCTCCTCTCTCAGTGCCGCTCCCACTCGCCCCTTTACTGACTGCTCCTCCCTCAGTGCCGCTCCCACTCGCCCCTTTACTGACTGCTCCTCTCTCAGTGCCGCTCCCACTCGCCCCTTTACTGACTGCTCCTCTCTCAGTGCCGCTCCCACTCGCCCCTTTACAGACTGCTCCTCTCTCAGTGCCGCTCCCACTCGCCCCTTTACTGACTGCTCCTCTCTCAGTGCCGCTCCCACTCGCCCCTTTACTGACTGCTCCTCTCTCAGTGCCGCTCCCACTCGCCCCCTTACTGACTGCTCCTCCCTCAGTGCCACTCCCACTCGCCCCTTTACTGACTGCTCCTCTCTCAGTGCCGCTCCCACTCGCCCCTTTGCTGACTGCTCCTCGCTCAGTGCCGCTCCCACTCACCCCCTTACTGACTGCTTCTCCCTCAGTGCCACTCCCACTCGCCCCGTTACTGACTGCTCCTCTCTCAGTGCCGCTCCCACTCGCCCCTTTACTGACTGCTCCTCCCTCAGTGCCGCTCCCACTCGCCCCTTTACTGACTGCTCCTCTCTCCGTGCCGCTCCCACTCGCCCCTTTACTGACTGCTCCTCTCTCAGTGCCGCTCCCACTCGCCCCTTTACTGACTGCTCCTCTCTCAGTGCCGCTCCCACTCGCCCCTTTACTGACTGCTCCTCTCTCAGTGCCGCTCCCACTCGCCCCTTTACTGACTGCTCCTCTCTCAGTGCCGCTCCCACTCACACCTTTACTGACTGCTCCTCTCTCAGTGCCGCTCCCACTCGCCCCTTTACTGACTGCTCCTCTCTCAGTGCCGCTCCCACTCACCCCCTTACTGACTGCTCCTCCCTCAGTGCCACTCCCACTCGCCCCTTTACTGACTGCTCCTCTCTCAGTGCCGCACCCACTCGCCCCTTTACTGACTGCTACTCTCTCAGTGCCGCTCCCACTCGCCCCCGTACTGTCTGCTCCTCTCTCAGTGCCGCTCCCGCTCGCCCCTTTACTGACTGCTCCTCTCTCAGTGCCGCTCCCACTCGCCCCTTTACTGACTGCTCCTCTCTCAGTGCCGCTCCCACTCGCCCCTTTACTGACTGCTCCTCTCTCAGTGCCGCTCCCACTCGCCCCTTTACTGACTGCTCCTCTCTCAGTGCCGCTCCCACTCGCCCCTTTACTGACTGCTCCTCCCTCAGTGCCGCTCCCACTCGCCCCTTTACTGACTGCTCCTCCCTCAGTGCCGCTCCAACTCTCCCCCATACGGACTGCTCCTCCCTCAGTGCCGCACCCACTCCCCCCCTTACTGACTGCTCCTCTCTCAGTGCCGCTCCCACTCGCCCCTTTACTGACTGCTCCTCTCTCAGTGCCACTCCCACTCGCCCCCTTACTGACTGCTCCTCTCTCAGTGCCGTTCCCACTCGCCCCTTTACTGACTGCTCCTCTCTCAGTGCCACTCCCACTCGCCCCTTTACTGACTGCTCCTCTCTCAGTGCCGCTCCCACTCGCCCCGTTACTGACTGCTCCTCTCTCTGTGCCGCTCCCACTCGCCCCTTTACTGACTGCTCCTCTCTCAGTGCCGCTCCCACTCGCCCCTTTACTGACTGCTCCTCTCTCAGTGCCGCTCCCACTCGCCCCTTTACTGACTGCTCCTCTCTCAGTGCCGCTCCCACTCGCCCCTTTACTGACTGCTCCTCTCTCAGTGCCGCTCCCACTCGCCCCTTTACTGACTGCTCCTCTCTCAGTGCCGATCCCACTCGCCCCTTTACTGACTGCTCCTCTCTCAGTGCCGCTCCCACTCGCCCCTTTACTGACAGCTCCTCTCTCAGTGCCGCTCCCACTCGCCCCTTTACTGACTGCTCCTCCCTCAGTGCCGCTCCCACTCGCCCCCTTACTGACTGCTCCTCTCTCAGTGCCGCTCCCACTCGCCACTTTACTGACTGCTCCTCCCTCAGTGCCGCTCCCACTCGCCCCTTTACTGACTGCTCCTCTCTCAGTGCCGCTCCCACTCGCCCCTTTACTGACTGCTCCTCTCTCAGTGCCGCTCCCACTCGCCCCTTTACTGACTGATCCACTCTCAGTGCCGCTCCCACTCGCCCCTTTACTGACTGCTCCTCTCTCAGTGCCGCTCCCACTCGCCCCTTTATTGACTGCTCCTCTCTCAGTGCCACTCCCACTCGCCCCTTTACTGACTGCTCCTCTCTCAGTGCCGCTCCCACTCGCCCCCTTACTGACTGCTCCTCTCTCAGTGCCGCTCCCACTCGCCCCTTTACTGACTGCTCCTCTCTCAGTGCCGCTCCCTCTCGCCCCTTTACTGACTGCTCATCTCTCAGTGCCGCTCCCACTCGCCCCCTTACTGACTGCTCCTCTCTCAGTGCCGCTCCCACTCGCCCCTTTACTGACTGCTCATCTCTCAGTGCCGCTCCCACTCGCCCCCTTACTGACTGCTCCTCCCTCAGTGCCGCTCCCACTCGCCCCTTTACTGACTGCTCCTCCCTCAGTGCCGCTCCCACTCGCCCCTTTACTGACTGCTCCTCCCTCATTGCCGCTCCCACTCGCCCCTTTACTGACTGCTCCTCCCTCAGTGCCGCTCCCACTCGCCCCTTTACTGACTGCTCCTCTCTCAGTGCCGCTCCCACTCGCCCCCTTACTGACTGCTCCTCTCTCAGTGCCGCTGCCACTCGCCCCTTTACTGACTGCTCCTCTCTCAGTGCCGCTCCCACTCGACCCTTTACTGACTGCTCCTCTCTCAGTGCCGCTCCCATTCGCCCCTTTACTGACTGCTCCTCTCTCTGTGCAGCTCCCACTCGCCCCCTTACTGACTGCTCCTCTCTCAGTGCCGCTCCCACTCGCCCCTTTACTGACTGCTCCTCTCTCAGTGCCGCTCCCACTCGCCCCTTTACTGACTGCTCCTCTCTCAGTGCCGCTCCCACTCGCCCCTTTACTGACTGCTCCTCTCTCAGTGCCGCTCCCACTCGCCCCTTTACTGACTGCTCCTCTCTCAGTGCCGCTCCCACTCGCCCCTTTACTGACTGCTCCTCCCTCAGTGCCGCTCCCACTCGCCCCTTTACTGACTGCTCCTCCCTCAGTGCCGCTCCCACTCCCCCCCTTACTGACTGCTCCTCTCTCAATGCCGCTCCCACTCGCCCCTTTACTGACTGCTCCTCTCTCAGTGCCACTCCCACTCGCCCCCTTACTGACTGCTCCTCTCTCAGTGCCGCTCCCACTCGCCCCTTTACTGACTGCTCCTCTCTCAGTGCCGCTTCCACTCGCCCCTTTACTGACTGCTCCTCCCTCAGTGCCGCTCCCACTCGCCCCTTTACTGACTGCTCCTCTCTCAGTGCCGCTCCCAATTGCCCCCTTACTGACTGCTCCTCTCTCAGTGCCGCTCCCACTCGCCCCTTTACTGACTGCTCCTCTCTCAGTGCCGCTCCCACTCGCCCCTTTACTGACTGCTCCTCTCTCAGTGCCGCTCCCACTCGCCCCTTTACTGACTGCTCCTCTCTCAGTGCCGCTCCCACTCGCCCCTTTACTGACTGCTCCTCCCTCAGTGCCGCTCCCACTCGCCCCTTAACTGACTGCTCCTCCCTCATTGCCGCTCCCACTCGCCCCTTTACTGACTGCTCCTCCCTCAGTGCCGCTCCCACTCGCCCCTTTACTGACTGCTCCTCTCTCAGTGCCGCTCCCACTCGCCCCCTTACTGACTGCTCCTCTCTCAGTGCCGCTCCCACTCGCCCCTTTACTGACTGCTCCTCTCTCAGTGCCGCTCCCACTCGACCCTTTACTGACTGCTCCTCTCTCAGTGCCGCTCCCATTCGCCCCTTTACTGACTGCTCCTCTCTCAGTGCAGCTCCCACTCGCCCCCTTACTGACTGCTCCTCTCTCAGTGCCGCTCCCACTCGCCCCTTTACTGACTGCTCCTCTCTCAGTGCCGCTCCCACTCGCCCCTTTACTGACTGCTCCCCTCTCAGTGCCGCTCCCACTCGCCCCTTTACTGACTGCTCCTCTCTCAGTGCCGCTCCCACTCGCCCCTTTACTGACTGCTCCTCTCTCAGTGCCGCTCCCACTCGCCCCTTTACTGACTGCTCCTCCCTCAGTGCCGCTCCCACTCGCCCCTTTACTGACTGCTCCTCCCTCAGTGCCACTCCAACTCGCCCCCTTACGGACTGCTCCTCCCTCAGTGCCGCTCCCACTCCCCCCCTTACTGACTGCTCCTCTCTCAATGCCGCTCCCACTCGCCCCTTTACTGACTGCTCCTCTCTCAGTGCCACTCCCACTCGCCCCCTTACTGACTGCTCCTCTCTCAGTGCCGCTCCCACTCGCCCCTTTACTGACTGCTCCTCTCTCAGTGCCGCTCCCACTCGCCCCTTTACTGACTGCTCCTCTCTCAGTGCCGCTCCCACTCGCCCCCTTACTGACTGCTCCTCTCTCAGTGCCGCTCCCACTCGCCCCTTTACTGACTGCTCCTCTCTCAGTGCCGCTCCCAATCGCCCCTTTACTGACTGCTCCTCTCTAAGTGCCGCTCCCACTCGCCCCTTTACTGAATGCTCCTCTCTCAGTGCCGCTCCCACTCGCCCCCTTACTGACTGCTCCTCTCTCAGTGCCGCTCCCACTCGCCCCTTTACTGAATGCTCCTCTCTCAGTGCCGCTCCCACTCGCCCCTTTACTGACTGCTCCTTTCTCAGTGCCGCTCCCACTCGCCCCTTTACTGACTGCTCCTCTCTCAGTGCCGCTCCCACTCGCCCCTTTACTGAATGCTCCTCTCTCAGTGCCGCTCCCACTCGCCCCTTTACTGACTGCTCCTCTCTCAGTGCCGCTCCCACTCGCCCCTTTACGGACTGCTCCTCCCTCAGTGCCGCTCCCACTCGCCCCCTTACTGACTGCTCCTCTCTCAGTGCCGCTCCCACTCGCCCCTTTACTGACTGCTCCTCTCTCAGTGCCACTCCCACTCGCCCCTTTACTGACTGCTCCTCCCTCAGTGCCGCTCCCACTCGCCCCTTTACTGACTGCTCCTCCCTCAGTGCCGCTCCCACTCGCCCCTTTACTGACTGCTCCTCTCTCAGTGCCGCTCCCACTCGCCCCTTTACTGACTGCTCCTCTCTCAGTGCCGCTCCCACTCGCCCCTTTACTGACTGCTCCACTCTCAGTGCCGCTCCCACTCGCCCCCTTACTGACTGCTCCTCTCGCAGTGCCGCTCCCACTCGCCCCTTTACTGACTGCTCCTCTCTCAGTGCCGCTCCCACTCGCCCCTTTACTGACTGCTCCTCTCTCAGTGCCGCTCCCACTCGCCCCTTTACTGACTGCTCCTCTCTCAGTGCCGCTCCCACTCGCCCCTTTACTGACTGCTCCTCTCTCAGTGCCGCTCCCACTCGCCCCTTTACTGACCGCTCCTCACTCAGTGCCGCTCCCACTCGCCCCCTTACTGGCTGCTCCCCGCTCACTGCCGCTCCCACTCGCCCCTTTACTGACTGCTCCTCTCTCAGTGCCGCTCCCACTCCCCCCCTTACTGACTGCTCCTCACTCAGTGCCGCTCCCACTCGCCCCTTTACTGACTGCTCCTCTCTCAGTGCCGCTCCCACTCGCCCCTTTACTGACTGCTCCTCACTCAGTGCCGCTCCCACTCGCCCTTTTACTGACTGCTCCTCTCTCAGTGCCGCTCCCACTCGCCCCTTTACTGACTGCTCCTCTCTCAGTGCCGCTCCCACTCACACCTTTACTGACTGCTCCTCTCTCAGTGCCGCTCCCACTCGCCCCTTTACTGACTGCTCCTCTCTCAGTGCCGCTCCCACTCACTCCCTTACTGACTGCTCCTCCCTCAGTGCCACTCCCACTCGCCCCTTTACTGACTGCTCCTCTCTCAGTGCCGCTCCCACTCGCCCCTTTACTGACTGCTCCTCTCTCAGTGCCGCTCCCACTCGTCCCTTTCCTGACTGCTCCTCTCTCAGTGCCGCTCCCACTCGCCCCTTTACTGACTGCTGCTCTCTCAGTGCCGCTCCCACTCGCCCCTTTACTGACTGCTCCTCTCTCAGTGCCGCTCCCACTCACCCCCTTCCTGACTGCTCGTCCCTCAGTGCCACTCCCACTCGCCCCTTTACTGACTGCTCCTCTCTCACTGCCGCTCCCACTCGCCCCTTTACTGACTGCTACTCTCTCAGTGCCGCTCCCACTCGCCCCCGTACTGTCTGCTCCTCTCTCAGTGCCGCTCCCGCTCGCGCCTTTACTGACTGCTCCTCCCTCAGTGCCGCTCCCACTCGCCCCTTTACTGACTGCTCCTCTCTCAGTGCCGCTCCCACTCGCCCCTTTACTGACTGCTCCTCTCTCAGTGCCGCTCCCACTCGCCCCTTTACTGACTGATCCACTCTCAGTGCCGCTCCCACTCGCCCCTTTACTGACTGCTCCTCTCTCAGTGCCGCTCCCACTCGCCCCTTTATTGACTGCTCCTCTCTCAGTGCCACTCCCACTCGCCCCTTTACTGACTGCTCCTCTCTCAGTGCCGCTCCCACTCGCCCCCTTACTGACTGCTCCTCTCTCAGTGCCGCTCCCACTCGCCCCTTTACTGACTGCTCCTCTCTCAGTGCCGCTCCCTCTCGCCCCTTTACTGACTGCTCATCTCTCAGTGCCGCTCCCACTCGCCCCCTTACTGACTGCTCCTCTCTCAGTGCCGCTCCCACTCGCCCCTTTACTGACTGCTCATCTCTCAGTGCCGCTCCCACTCGCCCCCTTACTGACTGCTCCTCCCTCAGTGCCGCTCCCACTCGCCCCTTTACTGACTGCTCCTCCCTCAGTGCCGCTCCCACTCGCCCCTTTACTGACTGCTCCTCCCTCATTGCCGCTCCCACTCGCCCCTTTACTGACTGCTCCTCCCTCAGTGCCGCTCCCACTCGCCCCTTTACTGACTGCTCCTCTCTCAGTGCCGCTCCCACTCGCCCCCTTACTGACTGCTCCTCTCTCAGTGCCGCTGCCACTCGCCCCTTTACTGACTGCTCCTCTCTCAGTGCCGCTCCCACTCGACCCTTTACTGACTGCTCCTCTCTCAGTGCCGCTCCCATTCGCCCCTTTACTGACTGCTCCTCTCTCTGTGCAGCTCCCACTCGCCCCCTTACTGACTGCTCCTCTCTCAGTGCCGCTCCCACTCGCCCCTTTACTGACTGCTCCTCTCTCAGTGCCGCTCCCACTCGCCCCTTTACTGACTGCTCCTCTCTCAGTGCCGCTCCCACTCGCCCCTTTACTGACTGCTCCTCTCTCAGTGCCGCTCCCACTCGCCCCTTTACTGACTGCTCCTCTCTCAGTGCCGCTCCCACTCGCCCCTTTACTGACTGCTCCTCCCTCAGTGCCGCTCCCACTCGCCCCTTTACTGACTGCTCCTCCCTCAGTGCCGCTCCCACTCCCCCCCTTACTGACTGCTCCTCTCTCAATGCCGCTCCCACTCGCCCCTTTACTGACTGCTCCTCTCTCAGTGCCACTCCCACTCGCCCCCTTACTGACTGCTCCTCTCTCAGTGCCGCTCCCACTCGCCCCTTTACTGACTGCTCCTCTCTCAGTGCCGCTTCCACTCGCCCCTTTACTGACTGCTCCTCCCTCAGTGCCGCTCCCACTCGCCCCTTTACTGACTGCTCCTCTCTCAGTGCCGCTCCCAATTGCCCCCTTACTGACTGCTCCTCTCTCAGTGCCGCTCCCACTCGCCCCTTTACTGACTGCTCCTCTCTCAGTGCCGCTCCCACTCGCCCCTTTACTGACTGCTCCTCTCTCAGTGCCGCTCCCACTCGCCCCTTTACTGACTGCTCCTCTCTCAGTGCCGCTCCCACTCGCCCCTTTACTGACTGCTCCTCCCTCAGTGCCGCTCCCACTCGCCCCTTAACTGACTGCTCCTCCCTCATTGCCGCTCCCACTCGCCCCTTTACTGACTGCTCCTCCCTCAGTGCCGCTCCCACTCGCCCCTTTACTGACTGCTCCTCTCTCAGTGCCGCTCCCACTCGCCCCCTTACTGACTGCTCCTCTCTCAGTGCCGCTCCCACTCGCCCCTTTACTGACTGCTCCTCTCTCAGTGCCGCTCCCACTCGACCCTTTACTGACTGCTCCTCTCTCAGTGCCGCTCCCATTCGCCCCTTTACTGACTGCTCTTCTCTCAGTGCAGCTCCCACTCGCCCCCTTACTGACTGCTCCTCTCTCAGTGCCGCTCCCACTCGCCCCTTTACTGACTGCTCCTCTCTCAGTGCCGCTCCCACTCGCCCCTTTACTGACTGCTCCCCTCTCAGTGCCGCTCCCACTCGCCCCTTTACTGACTGCTCCTCTCTCAGTGCCGCTCCCACTCGCCCCTTTACTGACTGCTCCTCTCTCAGTGCCGCTCCCACTCGCCCCTTTACTGACTGCTCCTCCCTCAGTGCCGCTCCCACTCGCCCCTTTACTGACTGCTCCTCCCTCAGTGCCGCTCCAACTCGCCCCCTTACGGACTGCTCCTCCCTCAGTGCCGCTCCCACTCCCCCCCTTACTGACTGCTCCTCTCTCAATGCCGCTCCCACTCGCCCCTTTACTGACTGCTCCTCTCTCAGTGCCACTCCCACTCGCCCCCTTACTGACTGCTCCTCTCTCAGTGCCGCTCCCACTCGCCCCTTTACTGACTGCTCCTCTCTCAGTGCCGCTCCCACTCGCCCCTTTACTGACTGCTCCTCTCTCAGTGCCGCTCCCACTCGCCCCCTTACTGACTGCTCCTCTCTCAGTGCCGCTCCCACTCGCCCCTTTACTGACTGCTCCTCTCTCAGTGCCGCTCCCAATCGCCCCTTTACTGACTGCTCCTCTCTAAGTGCCGCTCCCACTCGCCCCTTTACTGAATGCTCCTCTCTCAGTGCCGCTCCCACTCGCCCCCTTACTGACTGCTCCTCTCTCAGTGCCGCTCCCACTCGCCCCTTTACTGAATGCTCCTCTCTCAGTGCCGCTCCCACTCGCCCCTTTACTGACTGCTCCTTTCTCAGTGCCGCTCCCACTCGCCCCTTTACTGACTGCTCCTCTCTCAGTGCCGCTCCCACTCGCCCCTTTACTGAATGCTCCTCTCTCAGTGCCGCTCCCACTCGCCCCTTTACTGACTGCTCCTCTCTCAGTGCCGCTCCCACTCGCCCCTTTACGGACTGCTCCTCCCTCAGTGCCGCTCCCACTCGCCCCCTTACTGACTGCTCCTCTCTCAGTGCCGCTCCCACTCGCCCCTTTACTGACTGCTCCTCTCTCAGTGCCACTCCCACTCGCCCCTTTACTGACTGCTCCTCCCTCAGTGCCGCTCCCACTCGCCCCTTTACTGACTGCTCCTCCCTCAGTGCCGCTCCCACTCGCCCCTTTACTGACTGCTCCTCTCTCAGTGCCGCTCCCACTCGCCCCTTTACTGACTGCTCCTCTCTCAGTGCCGCTCCCACTCGCCCCTTTACTGACTGCTCCACTCTCAGTGCCGCTCCCACTCGCCCCCTTACTGACTGCTCCTCTCGCAGTGCCGCTCCCACTCGCCCCTTTACTGACTGCTCCTCTCTCAGTGCCGCTCCCACTCGCCCCTTTACTGACTGCTCCTCTCTCAGTGCCGCTCCCACTCGCCCCTTTACTGACTGCTCCTCTCTCAGTGCCGCTCCCACTCGCCCCTTTACTGACTGCTCCTCTCTCAGTGCCGCTCCCACTCGCCCCTTTACTGACCGCTCCTCACTCAGTGCCGCTCCCACTCGCCCCCTTACTGACTGCTCCCCGCTCACTGCCGCTCCCACTCGCCCCTTTACTGACTGCTCCTCTCTCAGTGCCGCTCCCACTCCCCCCCTTACTGACTGCTCCTCACTCAGTGCCGCTCCCACTCGCCCCTTTACTGACTGCTCCTCTCTCAGTGCCGCTCCCACTCGCCCCTTTACTGACTGCTCCTCACTCAGTGCCGCTCCCACTCGCCCTTTTACTGACTGCTCCTCTCTCAGTGCCGCTCCCACTCGCCCCTTTACTGACTGCTCCTCTCTCAGTGCCGCTCCCACTCACACCTTTACTGACTGCTCCTCTCTCAGTGCCGCTCCCACTCGCCCCTTTACTGACTGCTCCTCTCTCAGTGCCGCTCCCACTCACTCCCTTACTGACTGCTCCTCCCTCAGTGCCACTCCCACTCGCCCCTTTACTGACTGCTCCTCTCTCAGTGCCGCTCCCACTCGCCCCTTTACTGACTGCTCCTCTCTCAGTGCCGCTCCCACTCGTCCCTTTCCTGACTGCTCCTCTCTCAGTGCCGCTCCCACTCGCCCCTTTACTGACTGCTGCTCTCTCAGTGCCGCTCCCACTCGCCCCTTTACTGACTGCTCCTCTCTCAGTGCCGCTCCCACTCACCCCCTTCCTGACTGCTCGTCCCTCAGTGCCACTCCCACTCGCCCCTTTACTGACTGCTCCTCTCTCACTGCCGCTCCCACTCGCCCCTTTACTGACTGCTACTCTCTCAGTGCCGCTCCCACTCGCCCCCGTACTGTCTGCTCCTCTCTCAGTGCCGCTCCCGCTCGCGCCTTTACTGACTGCTCCTCTCTCAGTGCCGCTCACACTCGCCCCTTTACTGACTGCTCCTCCCTCAGTGCCGCTCCCACTCGCCCCTTTACTGACTGCTCCTCCCTCAGTGCCGCTCCAACTCGCCCCCTTACGGACTGCTCCTCCCTCAGTGCCGCTCCCACTCCCCCCCTTACTGACTGCTCCTCTCTCAGTGCCGCTCCCACTCGCCCCTTTACTGACTGCTCCTCTCTCAGTGCCGCTCCCACTCGCCCCTTTACTGACTGCTCCTCTCTCAGTGCCGCTCCCACTCGCCCCCTTACTGACTGCTCCTCTCTCAGTGCCGCTCCCACTCGCCCCTTTACTGACTGCTCCTCTCTCAGTGCCGCTCCCACTCGCCCCTTTACTGACTGCTCCTCTCTCAGTGCCGCTCCCACTCGCCCCTTTACTGACTGCTCCTCTCTCAGTGCCGCTCCCACTCGCCCCTTTACTGACTGCTCCTCTCTCAGTGCCGCTCCCACTCGCCCCTTTACTGACTGCTCCTCCCTCAGTGCCGCTCCCACTCGCCCCTTTACTGACTGCTCCTCTCTCAGTGCCGCTCCCACTCGCCCCTTTACTGACTGCTCCTCTCTCAGTGCCGCTCCCACTCGCCACTTTACTGACTGCTCCTCTCTCAGTGCCGCTCCCACTCGCCCCTTTACTGACTGCTCCTCTCTCAGTGCCGCTCCCACTAGCCCCCTTACTGACTGCTCCTCCCTCAGTGCCACTCCCACTCGCCCCTTTACTGACTGCTCCTCTCTCAGTGCCGCTCCCACTCGCCCCTTTGCTGACTGCTCCTCTCTCAGTGCCGCTCCCACTCACCCCCTTACTGACTGCTCCTCCCTCAGTGCCACTCCCACTCGCCCCGTTACTGACTGCTCCTCTCTCAGTGCCGCTCCCACTCGCCCCTTTACTGACTGCTCCTCCCTCAGTGGCGCTCCCACTCGCCCCTTTACTGACTGCTCCTCTCTCAATGCCGCTCCCACTCGCCCCTTTACTGACTGCTCCTCTCTCAGTGCCGCTCCCACTCGCCCCTTTACTGACTGCTCCTCCCTCAGTGCCGCTCCCACTCGCCCCTTTACTGACTGCTCCTCCCTCAGTGCCGCTCCAACTCGCCCCCTTACGGACTGCTCCTCCCTCAGTGCCGCTCCCACTCCCCCCCTTACTGACTGCTCCTCTCTAAATGCCGCTCCCACTCGCCCCTTTACTGACTGCTCCTCTCTCAATGCCACTCCCACTCGCCCCCTTACTGACTGCTCCTCTCTCAGTGCCGCTCCCACTCGCCCCTTTACTGACTGCTCCTCTCTCAGTGCCGCTCCCACTCGCCCCTTTACTGACTGCTCCTCTCTCAGTGCCGCTCCCACTCGCCCCCTTACTGACTGCTCCTCTCTCAGTGCTGCTCCCACTCGCCCCTTTACTGACTGCTCCTCTCTCAGTGCCGCTCCCACTCGCCCCTTTACTGACTGCTCCTCTCTCAGTGCTGCTCCCACTCGCCCCTTTACTGAATGCTCCTCTCTCAGTGCCACTCCCACTCGCCCCCTTACTGACTGCTCCTCTCTCAGTGCCGCTCCCACTCGCCCCTTTACTGACTGCTCCTCTCTCAGTGCCGCTCCTACTCGCCCCTTTACTGAATGCTCCTCTCTCAGTGCCGCTCCCACTCGCCCCTTTACTGAATGCTCCTCTCTCAGTGCCGCTCCCACTCGCCCCTTTACTGACTGCTCCTCTCTCAGTGCCGCTCCCACTCGCCCCTTTACGGACTGCTCCTCCCTCAGTGCCGCTCCCACTCGCCCCCTTACTGACTGCTCCTCTCTCAGTGCCGCTCCCACTCGCCCCTTTACTGACTGCTCCTCTCTCAGTGCCACTCCCACTCGCCCCTTTACTGACTGCTCCTCCCTCATTGCTGCTCCCACTCGCCCCTTTACTGACTGCTCCTCCCTCAGTGCCGCTCCCACTCGCCCCTTTACTGACTGCTCCTCCCTCAGTGCCACTCCCACTCGCCCCTTTACTGACTGCTCCTCTCTCAGTGCCGCTCCCACTCGCCCCCTTACTGACTGCTCCTCTCTGAGTGCCGCTCTCACTCGCCCCTTTACTGACTGCTCCTCTCTCACTGCCGCTCCCACTCGCCCCTTTACTGACTGCTCCTCTCTCAGTGCCGCTCCCACTCGCCCCTTTACTGACTGCTCCTCTCTCAGTGCCGCTCCCACTCGCCCCTTTACTGACTGCTCCTCTCTCAGTGCCGCTCCCACTCGCCCCTTACTGACTGCTCCTCTCTCAGTGCCGCTCCCACTCGCCCCTTTACTGACTGCTCCTCTCTCAGTGCCGCTCCCACTCGCCCCTTTACTGACTGCTCCTCTCTCAGTGCCGCTCCCACTCGCCCCTTTACTGACTGCTCCTCTCTCAGTGCCGCTCCCACTCGCCCCTTTACTGACTGCTCCTCTCTCAGTGCTGCTCCCACTCGCCCCTTTACTGACCGCTCCTCACTCAGTGCCGCTCCCACTCGCCCCTTTACTGACTGCTCCTCTCTCAGTGCCACTCCCACTTGCCCCCTTACTGACTGCTCCTCTCTCAGTGCCGCTCCCACTCGCCCCTTTACTGACTGCTCCTCTCTCAGTGCCGCTCCCACTCGCCCCTTTACTGACTGCTCCTCTCTCAGTGCCGCTCCCACTCGCCACTTTACTGACTGCTCCTCTCTCAGTGCCGCTCCCACTCGCCCCTTTACTGACTGCTCCTCTCTCAGTGCCGCTCCCACTCGCCCCCTTACTGACTGCTCCTCCCTCAGTGCCACTCCCACTCGCCCCTTTACTGACTGCTCCTCTCTCAGTGCCGCTCCCACTCGCCCCTTTGCTGACTGCTCCTCTCTCAGTGCCGCTCCCACTCACCCCCTTACTGACTGCTCCTCCCTCAGTGCCACTCCCACTCGCCCCGTTACTGACTGCTCCTCTCTCAGTGCCGCTCCCACTCGCCCCTTTACTGACTGCTCCTCCCTCAGTGCCGCTCCCACTCGCCCCTTTACTGACTGCTCCTCTCTCAGTGCCGCTCCCACTCGCCCCTTTACTGACTGCTCCTCTCTCAGTGCCGCTCCCACTCGCCCCTTTACTGACTGCTCCTCCCTCAGTGCCGCTCCCACTCGCCCCTTTACTGACTGCTCCTCCCTCAGTGCCGCTCCAACTCGCCCCCTTACGGACTGCTCCTCCCTCAGTGCCGCTCCCACTCCCCCCCTTACTGACTGCTCCTCTCTCAATGCCACTCCCACTCGCCCCCTTACTGACTGCTCCTCTCTCAGTGCCGCTCCCACTCGCCCCTTTACTGACTGCTCCTCTCTCAATGCCGCTCCCACTCGCCCCTTTACTGACTGCTCCTCTCTCAATGCCACTCCCACTCGCCCCCTTACTGACTGCTCCTCTCTCAGTGCCGCTCCCACTCGCCCCTTTACTGACTGCTCCTCTCTCAGTGCCGCTCCCACTCGCCCCTTTACTGACTGCTCCTCTCTCAGTGCCGCTCCCACTCGCCCCCTTACTGACTGCTCCTCTCTCAGTGCTGCTCCCACTCGCCCCTTTACTGACTGCTCCTCTCTCAGTGCCGCTCCCACTCGCCCCTTTACTGACTGCTCCTCTCTCAGTGCTGCTCCCACTCGCCCCTTTACTGAATGCCCCTCTCTCAGTGCCGCTCCCACTCGCCCCCTTACTGACTGCTCCTCTCTCAGTGCCGCTCCCACTCGCCCCTTTACTGACTGCTCCTCTCTCAGTGCCGCTCCCACTCGCCCCTTTACTGAATGCTCCTCTCTCAGTGCCGCTCCCACTCGCCCCTTCACTGAATGCTCCTCTCTCAGTGCCGCTCCCACTCGCCCCTTTACTGACTGCTCCTCTCTCAGTGCCGCTCCCACTCGCCCCTTTACGGACTGCTCCTCCCTCAGTGCCGCTCCCACTCGCCCCCTTACTGACTGCTCCTCTCTCAGTGCCGCTCCCACTCGCCCCTTTACTGACTGCTCCTCTCTCAGTGCCACTCCCACTCGCCCCTTTACTGACTGCTCCTCCCTCATTGCTGCTCCCACTCGCCCCTTTACTGACTGCTCCTCCCTCAGTGCCGCTCCCACTCGCCCCTTTACTGACTGCTCCTCCCTCAGTGCCGCTCCCACTCGCCCCTTTACTGACTGCTCCTCTCTCAGTGCCGCTCCCACTCGCCCCCTTACTGACTGCTCCTCTCTGAGTGCCGCTCCCACTCGCCCCTTTACTGACTGCTCCTCTCTCAGTGCCGCTCCCACTCGCCCCTTTACTGACTGCTCCTCTCTCAGTGCCGCTCCCACTCGCCCCTTTACTGACTGCTCCTCTCTCAGTGCCGCTCCCACTCGCCCATTTACTGACTGCTCCTCTCTCAGTGCCGCTCCCACTCGCCCCCTTACTGACTGCTCCTCTCTCAGTGCCGCTCCCACTCGCCCCTTTACTGACTGCTCCTCTCTCAGTGCCGCTCCCACTCGCCCCGTTACTGACTGCTCCTCTCTCAGTGCCGCTCCCACTCGCCCCTTTACTGACTGCTCCTCTCTCAGTGCCGCTCCCACTCGCCCCTTTACTGACTGCTCCTCTCTCAGTGCCGCTCCCACTCGCCCCTTTACTGACTGCTCCTCTCTCAGTGCTGCTCCCACTCGCCCCTTTACTGACCGCTCCTCACTCAGTGCCGCTCCCACTCGCCCCTTTACTGACTGCTCCTCTCTCAGTGCCACTCCCACTTGCCCCCTTACTGACTGCTCCTCTCTCAGTGCCGCTCCCACTCGCCCCTTTACTGACTGCTCCTCTCTCAGTGCCGCTCCCACTCGCCCCTTTACTGACTGCTCCTCTCTCAGTGCCGCTCCCACTCGCCGCTTTACTGACTGCTCCTCTCTCAGTGCCGCTCCCACTCGCCCCTTTACTGACTGCTCCTCTCTCAGTGCCGCTCCCACTCGCCCCTTTACTGACTGCTCCTCTCTCAGTGCCGCTCCCACTCGCCCCTTTACTGACTGCTCCTCTCTCAGTGCCGCTCCGACTCGCCCCCTTACTGACTGCTCCTCTCTCAGTGCCGCTCCCACTCGCCCCTTTACTGACTGCTCCTCCCTCAGTGCCGCTCCCACTCGCCCCTTTACTGACTGCTCCTCTCTCCGTGCCGCTCCCACTCGCCCCTTTACTGACTGCTCCTCTCTCAGTGCCGCTCCCACTCGCCCCTTTACTGACTGCTCCTCTCTCAGTGCCGCTCCCACTCGCCCCTTTACTGACTGCTCCTCTCTCAGTGCCGCTCCCACTCACCCCTTGACTGACTGCTCCTCCTTCAGTGCCGCTCCCACTCGCCCCTTTTCTGACTGCTCCTCTCTCAGTGCCGCTCCCACTCGCCCCTTTACTGACTGCTCCTCACTCAGTGCCGCTCCCACTCGCCCCTTTACTGACTGCTCCTCCCTCAGTGCCGCTCCCACTCGCCCCTTTACTGACTGCTCCTCCCTCAGTGCCGCTCCCACTCGCCCCTTTACTGACTGCTCCACTCTCAGTGCCGCTCCCACTCGCCCCTTTACTGACTGCTCCTCTCTCAGTGCCGCTCCCACTCGCCCCTTTACTGACTGCTCCTCTCTCAGTGCCGCTCCCACTCGCCCCTTTATTGACTGCTCCTCTCTCAGTGCTGCTCCCACTCGCCCCCTTACTGACTGCTCCTCTCTCAGTGCCGCTCCCACTCGCCCCTTTACTGACTGCTCCTCTCTCAGTGCCGCTCCCACTGGCCCCTTTACTGACTGCTCCTCTCTCAGTGCCGCTCCCACTCGCCCCTTTTCTGACTGCTCCTCCCTCAGTGCTGCTCCCACTCGCCCCTTTACTGACTGCTCCTCTCTCAGTGCCGCTCCCACTCGCCCCTTTACTGACTGCTCCTGTCTCAGTGCCGCTCCCACTCGCCCCTTTCCTGACTGTTCCTCTCTCAGTGCCGCTCCCACTCGTCCCTTTACTGACTGCTCCTCTCTCAGTGCCGCTCCCACTCGTCCCTTTACTGAGTGCTCCTCTCTCAGTGCCGCTCCCACTCGCCCCTTTACTGACTGCTCCTCTCTCAGTGCCGCTCCCACTCGCCCCTTTACTGACTGCCCCTCTCTCAGTGCCGCTCCCACTCGACCCTTTACTGACTGCTCCTCTCTCAGTGCCGCTCCCACTCGCCCCTTTACTGACTGCTCCTCTCTCAGTGCCGCTCCCACTCGCCCCTTTACTGACTGCTCCTCTCTCAGTGCCGCTCCCACTCGCCCCTTTACTGCCTGCTCCTCCCTCAGTGCCGCTCACACTCGCCCCTTTACTGACTGCTCCTCCCTCAGTGCCGCTCCAACTCGCCCCCTTACGGACTGCTCCTCCCTCAGTGCCGCTCCCACTCCCCCCCTTACTGACTGCTCCTCTCTCAATGCCGCTCCCACTCGCCCCTTTACTGACTGCTCCTCTCTCAGTGCCACTCCCACTCGCCCCCTTACTGACTGCTCCTCTCTCAGTGCCGCTCCCACTCGCCCCTTTACTGACTGTTCCTCTCTCAGTGCCGCTCCCACTCGCCCCTTTACTGAATGCTCCTCTCTCAGTGCCGCTCCCACTCGCCCCTTTACTGACTGCTCCTCTCTCAGTGCCGCTCCCACTCGCCCCCTTACTGACTGCTCCTCTCTCAGTGCCGCTCCCACTCGCCCCCTTACTGACTGCTCCTCTCTCAGTGCCGCTCCCACTCGCCCCTTTACTGACTGCTCCTCTCTCAGTGCCGCTCCCACTCGCCCCCTTACTGACTGCTCCTCTCTCAGTGCCGCTCCCACTCGCCCCTTTCCTGACTGCTCCTCTCTCAGTGCCGCTCCCACTCGCCCCTTTACTGACTGCTCCTCTCTCAGTGCCGCTCCCACTCGCCCCCTTACTGACTGCTCCTCTCTCAGTGCCGCTCCCACTCGCCCCTTTACTGACTGCTCCTCTCTCAGTGCCTCTCCCACTCGCCCCTTTACTGACTGCTCCTCTCTCAGTGCCGCTCCCACTCGCCCCTTAACTGACTGCTCCTCTCTCAGTGCCGCTCCCACTCGCCCCTTTACTGAATGCTCCTCTCTCAGTGCCGCTCCCACTCGCCCCTTTACTGAATGCTCCTCTCTCAGTGCCGCTCCCACTCGCCCCTTTACTGACTGCTCCTCTCTCAGTGCCGCTCCCACTCGCCCCTTTACTGACTGCTCCTCTCTCAGTGCGGCTCCCACTCGCCCCTTTACTGACTGCTCCTCTCTCAGTGCCGCTCCCACTCGCCCCTTTACTGACTGCTCCTCCCTCAGTGCCGCTCCCACTCGCCCCTTTACTGACTGCTCCTCCCTCAGTGCCGCTCCCACTCGCCCCTTTACTGACTGCTCCTCTCTCAGTGCCGCTCCCACTCGCCCCCTTACTGACTGCTCCTCTCTGAGTGCCGCTCCCACTCGCCCCTTTACTGAATGCTCCTCTCTCAGTGCCGGTCCCACTCGCCCCTTTACTGACTGCTCCTCCCTCTGTGCCGCTACCACTCGCCCCTTTACTGACTGCTCCTCCCTCAGTGCCGCTCCCACTCGCCCCTTTACTGACTGCTCCTCTCTCAGTGCCGCTCCCACTCGCCCCTTTACTGACTGCTCCTCTCTCAGTGCCGCTCCCACTCGCCCCTTTACTGACTGCTCCTCTCTCAGTGCCGCTCCCACTCGCCCCTTTATTGACTGCTCCTCTCTCAGTGCTGCTCCCACTCGCCCCCTTACTGACTGCTCCTCTCTCAGTGCCGCTCCCACTCGCCCCTTTACTGACTGCTCCTCTCTCAGTGCCGCTCCCACTCGCCCCTTTACTGACTGCTCCTCTCTCAGTGCCGCTCCAACTCGCCCCTTTTCTGACTGCTCCTCCCTCAGTGCTGCTCCCACTCGCCCCTTTACTGACTGCTCCTCTCTCAGTGCCGCTCCCACTCGCCCCTTTACTGACTGCTCTTCTCTCAGTGCCGCTCCCACTCGCCCCCTTACTGACTGCTCCTCTCTCAGTGCCGCTCCCACTCGTCCCTTTACTGACTGCTCCTCTCTCAGTGCCGCTCCCACTCACCCCTTTACTGACTGCTCCTCTCTCAATGCCGCTCCCACTCGCCCCTTTACTGACTGCTCCTCTCTCAGTGCCGCTCCCACTCGACCCTTTACTGACTGCTCCTCTCTCAGTGCCGCTCCCATTCGCCCCTTTACTGACTGCTCCTCTCTCAGTGCAGCTCCCACTCGCCCCCTTACTGACTGCTCCTCTCTCAGTGCCGCTCCCACTCGCCCCTTTACTGACTGCTCCTCTCTCAGTGCCGCTCCCACTCGCCCCTTTACTGACTGCTCCTCTCTCAGTGCCGCTCCCACTCGCCCCTTTACTGACTGCTCCTCTCTCAGTGCCGGTCCCACTCGCCCCTTTACTGACTGCTCCTCTCTCAGTGCCGCTCCCACTCGCCCCTTTACTGACTGCTCCTCCCTCAGTGCCGCTCCCACTCGCCCCTTTACTGACTGCTCCTCCCTCAGTGCCGCTCCAACTCGCCCCCTTACGGACTGCTCCTCCTTCAGTGCCGCTCCCACTCCCCCCCTTACTGACTGCTCCTCTCTCAATGCCGCTCCCACTCGCCCCTTTACTGACTGCTCCTCTCTCAGTGCCACTCCCACTCGCCCCCTTACTGACTGCTCCTCTCTCAGTGCCGCTCCCACTCGCCCCTTTACTGACTGCTCCTCTCTCAGTGCCGCTCCCACTCGCCCCTTTACTGACTGCTCCTCTCTCAGTGCCGCTCCCACTCGCCCCTTTACTGAATGCTCCTCTCTCAGTGCCGCTCCCACTCGCCCCCTTACTGACTGCTCCTCTCTCAGTGCCGCTCCCACTCGCCCCTTTACTGAATGCTCCTCTCTCAGTGCCGCTCCCACTCGCCCCTTTACTGAATGCTCCTCTCTCAGTGCCGCTCCCACTCGCCCCTTTACTGAATGCTCCTCTCTCAGTGCCACTCCCACTCGCCCCCTTACTGACTGCTCCTCTCTCAGTGCCGCTCCCACTCGCCCCTTTACTGAATGCTCCTCTCTCAGTGCCACTCCCACTCGCCCCCTTACTGACTGCTCCTCTCTCAGTGCCGCTCCCACTCGCCCCTTTACTGACTGCTCCTCTCTCAGTGCCGCTCCCACTCGCCCCTTTACGGACTGCTCCTCCATCAGTGCCGCTCCCACTCGCCCCCTTACTGACTGCTCCTCTCTCATTGCCGCTCCCACTCGCCCCTTTACTGACTGCTCCTCTCTCAGTGCCACTCCCACTCGCCCCTTTACTGACTGCTCCTCCCTCAGTGCCGCTCCCACTCGCCCCTTTACTGACTGCTCCTCCCTCAGTGCCGCTCCCACTCGCCCCCTTACGGACTGCTCCTCCCTCAGTGCCGCTCCCACTCGTCCCTTTACTGACTGCTCCTCTCTCAGTGCCGATCCCACTCGCCCCCTTCCTGACTGCTCCTCTCTCAGTGCCGCTCCCACTCGCCCCTTTACTGACTGCTCCTCTCTCAGTGCCGCTCCCACTCGCCCCTTTACTGACTGCTCCTCTCTCAGTGCCGCTCCCACTCGTCCCTTTACTGACTGCTCCTCTCTCAGTGCCGCTCCCACTCGCCCCTTTACTGACTGCTCCTCTCTCAGTGCCGCTCCCACTCGCCCCTTTACTGACTGCTCCTCTCTCAGTGCCGCTCCCACTCGCCCCTTTACTGACTGCTCCTCTCTTAGTGCCGCTCCCACTCACCCCCTTACTGACTGCTCCTCCCTCACTGCCACTCCCACTCGCCCCTTTACTGACTGCTCCTCTCTCAGTGCCGCTCCCACTCGCCCCTTTACTGACTGCTACTCTCTCAGTGCCACTCCCTCTCGCCCCCGTACTGTCTGCTCCTCTCTCAGTGCCGCTCCCGCTCGCCCCTTTACTGACTGCTCCTCTCTCAGTGCCGCTCCCACTCGCCCCTTTACTGACTGCTCCTCTCTCAGTGCCGCTCCCACTCGCCCCTTTACTGACTGCTCCTCTCTCAGTGCCGCTCCCACTCGCCCCTTTACTGACTGCTCCTCTCTCAGTGCCGCTCCCACTCGCCCCTTTACTGACTGCTGCTCCCTCAGTGCCGCTCCCACTCGCCCCTTTACTGACTGCTCCTCCCTCAGTGCCGCTCCCACTCGTCCCTTTACTGACTGCTCCTCTCTCAGTGCCGCTCCAACTCGCCCCCTTACGGACTGCTCCTCTCTCAGTGCCACTCCCACTCGCCCCTTTACTGACTGCTCCTCTCTCAGTGCCGCTCCAACTCGCCCCCTTACGGACTGCTCCTCTCTCAGTGCCGCTCCCACTCGCCCCTTTACTGACTGCTCCTCTCTCAGTGCCACTCCCACTCGCCCCTTTACTGACTGCTCCTCTCTCAGTGCCGCTCCAACTCGCCCCCTTACGGACTGCTCCTCTCTCAGTGCCACTCCCACTCGCCCCTTTACTGACTGCTCCTCTCTCAGTGCCACTCCCACTCGCCCCTTTACTGACTGCTCCTCTCTCAGTGCCGCTCCCACTCGCCCCCTTACTGACTGCTCCTCTCTCAGTGCCGCTCCCACTCGCCCCTTTACTGACTGCTCCTCTCTCAGTGCCGCTCCCACTCGCCCCTTTACTGACTGCTCCTCTCTCAGTGCCGCTCCCACTCGCCCCTTTACTGACTGCTCTTCTCTCAATGCCGCTCCCACTCGCCCCTTTACTGACTGCTCCTCTCTCAGTGCCGCTCCCACTCGCCCCCTTACTGACTGCTCCTCTCTCAGTGCCCCTCCCACTCGCCCCTTTACTGACTGCTCCTCTCTCAGTGCCGCTCCCACTCGCCCCTTTACTGACTGCTCCTCTCTCAGTGCCGCTCCCACTCGCCCCTTTACTGACTGCTCCTCTCTCAGTGCCGCTCCCATTCGCCCCTTTACTGACTGCTCCTCTCTCAGTGCCGCTCCCACTCGCCCCTTTACTGACTGCTCCTCCCTCAGTGCCGCTCCCACTCGCCCCTTTACTGACTGCTCCTCTCTCAGTGCCGCTCCCACTCGCCCCTTTACTGACTGCTCCTCTCTCAGTGCCGCTCCCACTCGCCCCTTTACTGACTGCTCCTCTCTCAGTGCCGCTCCCACTCGCCCCTTTACTGACTGCTCCTCTCTCAGTGCCGCTCCCACTCGCCCCTTTACAGACTGCTCCTCTCTCAGTGCCACTCTCACTCGCCCCCTTACTGACTGCTCCTCTCTCAGTGCCGCTCCCACTCGCCCCTTTACTGACTGCTCCTCTCTCAGTGCCGCTCCCACTCGCCCCTTTACTGACTGCTCCTCTCTCAGTGCCGCTCCCACTCGCCCCTTTACTGACTGCTCCTCTCTCAGTGCCGCTCCCACTCGCCCCTTTACTGACTGCTCCTCTCTCAGTGCCGCTCCCCCTCGCCCCATTACTGACTGCTCCTCTCTCAGTGCCGCTCCCACTCGCCCCTTTACTGACTGCTCCTCTCTCAGTGCCGCTCCCACTCGCCCCTTTACTGACTGCTCCTCTCTCAGTGCCGCTCCCACTCGCCCCTTTACTGACTGCTCCTCTCTCAGTGCCGCTCCCACTCACCCCCTTACTGACTGCTCCTCCCTCAGTGCCACTCCCACTCGCCCCTTTACTGACTGCTCCTCTCTCAGTGCCGCTCCCACTCGCCCCTTTACTGACTGCTCCTCACTCAGTGCCGCTCCCACTCGCCCCTTTACTGACTGCTCCTCTCTCAGTGCCGCTCCCACTCGCTCCTCTCAGTGCCGCTCCCACTCGCCCCTTTACTGACTGCTCCTCCCTCAGTGCCGCTCCCACTCGCCCCTTTACTGACTGCTCCTCTCTCAGTGCCGCTCCCACTCGCCCCTTTACTGACTGCTCCTCTCTGTGCCGCTCCCACTCGCCCCTTTACTGACTGCTCCTCTCTCCCTGCCGCTCCCACTCGCCCCTTTACTGACTGCTCCTCTCAGTGCAGCTCCCACTCACCCCTTTACTGACTGCTCCTCTCTCAGTGCCGCTCCCACTCGCCCCCTTACTGACTGCTCCTCTCTCAGTGCCGCTCCCACTCGCCCCTTTACTGACTGCTCCTCTCTCAGTGCCGCTCCCACTCACCCCTTTACTGACTGCTCCTCTCTCAGTGCTGCTCCCACTCACCACATTGCTGCTGCTGCTTTCGGCTCTGTGGAAATGCTTGTCTCCACCCCATTCTCCAATCTCCTTCTCGCCTTGCAAGCCCACATTCCACAGTCTCCACCTCTCTACCCTGAGCCCACATTCCCCTGTATCCATCGCTCCCTCATTCCCCAGTCTCCATCTCCCCGATCCCCCATTCCCCAGTTTCCATCTCTCTCCACAAACCCCAATTTCCATCTCTCTCCACGAACCCCAATTTCCATCTCTCCCTGAGCCTCCATTCCCCAGTCTTCCTCTCTCCGCCTGAACCCCTATTCCCCAGTCTCCTTCTCCCCGCCGAGCCCCATTCCCTAATCTCTATCTCTCCTCCCGAGACCCCATTCCCCAGTCTCCCCCGAGCCCTCATTCCCCAGTCTCCTCCCCCACCCCCGAGCCCCATTCCCCAATCTCTATCTCTCCCCCTGAGCCCCCATTCCCCAGTCTCCATCTCTCACCCCCCCGAGTCCCCCATTCCCCAGATTCCATCTCTCCCCCGAGCCCCTATTCCCCAGTCTCCATCTCGCTCCTCGAGCCCCTGTTTCCCAGTCTCCTCCCGTGCCTCCATTCCCCAGTTTCCCGAGCCCCCATTCCCCAGTCTCCCTGAGCCCCCATTCCCCAGTCTTCCTGTCTCCCCCGAGCCCCCATTCCCCAGTCTTCATCTCTCAACCTCCCACCCCTCCCACCGAGCCCCCATTCCACAGTTTCCATCTCTCCCCTGAGCCCCTATTTCCCAGTCTCCCCCCTCTCCCCCGTGTCCCCATTCTTTTTCTATTCATTCTCGGGATGTGGTTTTCATTGGCAAGGCCAGCATTCATTGCCCACTGCAATTGGCCTTGAGAAGGTGGTGGTGAGCCGCTTCTTGAACTGCTGCAGTCCGTGTGGTGAAGATATTTCCACAGTGCTGTTAGGGAGGGAGTTCCAGGGTTTTGACCCGGCGATGATGAAGGAACAGCCAATATATTTCCAAGTCAGGATGTTGTGTGACTTGGAGGGACCTTGGGGGTGGTGGTGTTCCCGTGCACCTGCTGCCCTTGTCCTTCCAGGTGGTAGAGGTCATGGGTTTGGGAGATGCTGCCGAAGAAGCCTTGGCGAGTTGCTGCAGTTCATCTTGTTGATGGTACACACTGCAGTCACGGTACGCCGGTGGTGGAGGGAGTGAATGCTTGAGGTGGTGGGTGGGTTGCCAGTCAAGCTGCTTATTCCTGTGAAGCGTCTTGGGACATTTTACTGTGTTAAAGGCGCTATGTAAATACAAATTGTTGTTGGATGGTATTGAGCTTCTTGAGTGTTGTTGGAGCTGCACTCATCCAGGCAAGTGGAGAGTATTCCATCACACTCTTGACTTGTGCCTTGTAGATGGTGGAAAGGCTTTGGGGAGTCGGGAGGTGAGACACTTGCCATAGAATACCCAGCCTCTGGCCTGCTCTTGTAGCCACAGTGTTTATGTGGCTGGTCCAGTTAAGTTTCTGGTTGATGGTGGGGGATTCGACGATTCCCCATTCTCCATCTCTCCCCCCGAGCCCCCAATCTACAGTCTCCATCTCTCCCCGAGCCCCCATTTCCCAGTCTGCATCTCCCCCCCAAGTCCCCATTTCCCAGTCTCCATCTCCCCCCGAGCCCCCACTCCCCAGTCTCCATCTCCCCCCAAGCCCCCACTCCCCAGTCTCCATCTCTCCCCGAGCCCCCATTTCCCCATCTCTCCCCCCGAGCCCCCAATCTACAGTCTCCATCTCTCCCCGAGCCCCCATTTCCCAGTCTCCATCTCCCCCCGAGCCCCCACTCCCCAGTCTCCATCTCTCCCCGAGCCCCCATTTCCCCATCTCTCCCCCCGAGCCCAAAATCTACAGTCTCCATCTCTCCCCGAGCCCCCATTTCCCAGTCTCCATCTCCCCCCGAGCCCCACTCCCCAGTCTCCATCTCTCTCCCCCTCCAACCGCCAATCTACAGTCTCCATCTCTCCTCCCAAGCCCCCATTGCCCCTCTCTCCCCGAGCCCCCATTTCCCAGTCTCCATCTCTCTCCCCGCCGAGACCCCATTCCCCAGTCTCCATCTCTCTTCCCCCCCGAGCCCCCAATCGACAGTATCCATCTCTCCCCGAGCCCCCATTTCCCAGTTTCCCTCTCTCCCCCCGAGCCCCAATTCCCCAGTCTGCTTCTCTCTCCTGAGCCCCCATTCCCCATCTCTTCCCTCCCCCGAGCCCCCAATCTACAGTCTCCATCTCTCCCCTGAGCCCCCATTCCCCATATCTCTCCCGAGTCCCCATTCGCCATCTCTCTCCCATAGCCCCCATTCCCCATCTTTCCCCCGAGCCCCCAATCTACAGTCTCCATCTCTCTCCGAGCCCCCATTTTCCAGTCTCCCTCTCTCCCCCGAGCCCCGATTCCCCAGTCTGCTTCTCTCCCCTGAGCCCCCATTCCCCATCTCTCCCCGAGCTCCCATTCGCCAGTCTGCTTCTTACCCATAGCCCCCATTCCCCATCTCTCTGCCTTTAAAAAAAATTTAATTCATGGGATGTGGGCGTCGCTGGCATGGCCAGCATTTATTGCCCATCCCTAGTTGCCTTCTTGAACTACTGCAGTCCATTTGGTGAGGGTACTCCCACAGTGCTGTTAGGGAGGGAGTTCCAAGATTTTGACCCAGCGATGATGAAGGAACAGCCGATATACTTCCAAGTCAGGATGGTGTGTGACTTGGAGGGAACTTGGAGGTGGTGGTGTTCCCATGCACCTGCTGCCCTTGTTCTTCTAGGTGGTAGAGGTCGCGGGTTTGGGAGGTGTTGTCGAAGAAGCCTTGGCGAGTTGCTGCAGTGCATCTTGCAGATGGTACACACTGCAGCCACGGTACGCCAGTGGTGGAGGGAGGGAATGTCTAAGGTGGTGGCTGGGGTGCGAATCAAGCTTCTTACTCCTGTGAAGTGCCTTGGGACGTTTTGCTACGTTAAAGGCGCTATGTCAATACAAGTTGTTGTTGTTGTTGGATGATGTTGAGCTTCTTGAGTGTTGTTGGAGCTGCACTCATCCAGGCAAGTGGAAAGTATTCCATCACACTCCTTACTTGAGCCTTGTAGATGGTGGAAAGGCTTTGGGGAGTCAGGAGGTGAGACACTCGCCACAGAATACCCAGCCTCTGACCTGCTCTTGTTGCCACAGTATTTATGTGGCTGGTCCAGTTAAGTTTCTGGTCAATGGTGACTCCCAGGATTTTGATGGTGGGGGATTCGGCATGGTAATGCTGTTGAATATCAAGGGGCAGTGGTTAGACTCTCTATTGTTGGAGATAGTCATTGCTTGGCACTTGTGTGGCGCGAATGTTACCTGCCACTTATCAGCCCAAACCTGAATGTCGTCCAGGTCTTGTTGCATGCGGGCATGGACTGCTTCATTATCTGAGGAGGTCTGAATGGCACTGAACACTGTGCAGTCATCAGCGAACATCCCCATTTCTGACCTTATGTCGGAGGGAAGGTCTGAAGATGGTTGGGCCTAGGACACTGCCCTGAGGAACTCCTGCAGCGATGTCCTGGGGCTGAGATGATTGGCCTCCAACCGCCACAACCATCTTCCTTTGTGCTAGGTATGACTCCAACCGGAGGGCCTGCGCCCCCATTCCCCATTGCTTTCCCCAATTCCCATCTCTCAGCCCGAGACCCCATTCCCCATCACTTTCCTCGAGCCCACCAGGGTTCCTGATTCCCCCCGATTCCGGACTCAACAGCCCTGTCCCGACTGCATACCAGCCGGTCGCGGCTCTCTGCGGCGGTGATTGGGTGATGTCACCGAGCCAGAGGCCTCTCTGAGCAGCAGCCGGGGACGTCACGGAGCAGAGCTGGGGTTTGGAGGTGTGGGGGTTGCACAAGGGCGGGAAATCTAAAGCACTGAGATCTCCTGTGCTGCTAGAGGCAACGCTTGGTAGAAGAATCACCGATCTCTGGGGACTCCTGCTGAAAGCGGGAGGGTTGGGAACCCTATTCACAACCTCAGGATGTCCCAAAGCACTTTCCAGCAAATGAAGTACTTTTGAAGTGTAGTCACTGTGGTAATGTACAGAACGTGGCAGACAATTTGTACACAGCAAGAACCCACAGATAAATGACCAGATCATCTTTTTACTTTAGTGATGTTGATTGAGGGATAAATATTGGCCAGGACACTAGGGAGAACATGGCATAGTGCCATCACTGCCATAGGATCTTTAGCGTCCACCTGAGAGTGCAGACGGGGCCTCGGTTTAACGTCTCATCCGAAAGATGGCACCTCTGACAGTGCAGCACTCCACTCCCTCAGTACTGCACTAGGGGTGCCAGCCTGGATTTTGTGCTCAAGTCTCTGGAGTGGGACTTGAACCCACAACCTTCTGATTCAGAACGAGAGTGCTACCCACTGAGCCATGGCTGACACCTGGTGGCAGTTAATGGAGTAAAATAGGCTTCTTAGAGGTGATTGCCACAAACCCACCACGAAACAAAGCACCAGTCTCCAGGAGCTGGATCTGCCTCCTGTAAATAGAGTCAAGGGGTTGTGGCTAACTGCTCTGACGTATTTCCCCCACCACTGCCCCAAATAATTACCACCACTATATAAGTGGGGTAGGAGCTGCAGGAAGCTATCCCTGAGGCTGCTTGTTTGCTGCTACTGAAGATTGGTGTTACTTTTACTGCAGATCGATCTATTTACTTCTTAGAGGTTCTGTCAGAACCTTTGCGGCTGGTTTCACTCAGCTCTGCTCAAAGTCCTGCTTTGCACTGGGGGCACGAATTTCCCAATAGGAATCTTTCTATCCCTATGCTACAAAGAGGAGGAGGATGAGGACATGGAAGAGGCTAGATCGGAGGCTCTTAGAGAGTTAGGCATCGCAGCAAGTGTCTCTTCCCTACCTTCTCAACAGTATTTACAGACCAATAAGTTCTTAACTAGACTTTTCTAACTGTCAGTTCCCTCCCGGAGATAATTACATAGAACCTACAGCACAGGGACAGGCCATTTGGCCCAACTGGTCTATGCTAGTGTTTATACTCCACATGAGCCTCCTCCCACTCTCATTACCTCTTCCCGCCCTGCCCTCCAATATTCCTCTATTCTCTTCTCCCTCGTGTCTGCAGCAAGACTCCCCTTAAATGCATCAATGCTCTCTGCTTCAACCACTCCATGTGGCAGCGAGATCCACATTCTCACCACTCTGTTATTGGGGAAATATATCAGCTGCTGGCTAATAACTTGCATCCCACTTCCACCAGGAGACCAGCACTGTCTGTACCAATCAAGGTCACCACTATCCTGAATTTCTTTGCAACCCAGCCCTTCCAGGCAGCATCTGGTGACCTGCCACTGCATTGAGAAGGTCACTGATGCTCTATTTAGACAGGCTGCACAATTTATTTCCTTCCTAGTGGAACTAGAGTAAACCAAAGAGAGAGAGCTGTCCAGTTCTGCAGACTGACAGGGTTCCCATACTTGCAAGGAGGAATTGATGGAACACATATACAAAGCCCCATGAGAAGTTCCTCAATCACATGAACAGGGAAAGTTTAGAGAGAAAGTGTACAAGAGGTAAGGAGGTGAGTGATGACTGTATGAGTGGAAGTGTATTGGCAAGAGTGCCTTGAATTATCTTGATCACCCTTGTGAGGTCATTATACCTCTTCTTGCATTGTGTGACAATTCTTGGGCACTGCCTCTGCCACCTGGTCATAGAGGTCATAGTCATAGACTCATAACGGCACAGAAGGAGGCCATTCGGCTCATTGACTCTGTGCCAGCTCTCTGTAAAGCAATCCAGTCAGTCCCATTCCCCTGCTCTATCCCCGTAGCCCTGCAAGTTTATTTCCCTCAAGTGCCTATCCAGTCTCCCCTTGAAAAAATTGAGTGTCTCCCTTTCACCACCTCCATCCAGGCAGCCGGCACCAGCCTCTTATGGGGCCTTCAGTTCTCAGTGCCCAAAGATCTTGCTTTTCTGGGAGCCCTTCCGACTTCTAACAATGCCACAATGGCTGCTGGTGCTTCAGCCACCTTGTAGAAAAATTGTGCTTTCCTTTAACTTGCTGTAGCCTTGTTAAAGGCTGCACCTGGACTGTATTCCCCTCCCTCCCCACCCCCAGGGGCTGTAACCCTATATTGCTGCTGCAAATCTGCCCTGAACAGCAAATGAGGAGCCCAGGAAGAAACGGCAGCAGGTTAGTGGTGGATTCACATTGCCGGACGGTATTTCTGCTCGGCTGCTAATTCGGCAAGGGAGGCAAATCCAGGCCTGCGTGGTCCATGGATGTGCACTTGGCAGACTTACATAACTCAACCCAGAAGCAACGTTCCCTTCCTAACACCCCACACCATGAGGGTGCACTGATCTGTGCTAAGCTGACTGATCTCAGACAATCATAGAAAGTTACAGCACGGAAGGAGGCCATTTCGGCCCATCGTGTCCGCGCCGGCCAACAAAGAGCTATCCAGCCTAATCCCACTTCCCAGCTCTTGGACCGTAGCCCTGCAGGTTACAGCATCCCAAGTGGACATCCAAGTACTTTTTAAATGTGGTTAGGGTTCCTGCCTCTACCACCCTTTCAGGCAGTGAGTTCCAGAACCCCACAACCCTCTGGTGAAGAAATTTCCCCTCAAATTCTCTCTAAACCTTCTACCAATTACTTTAAATCTGTGCCCCCTGGTTTTTGACCCCTCTGCTAAGGGAAATAGGTCCTTTCTATCCACTTTATCTATGCCCCTCATAATTTTGTACACCTCAATAAGGTCTCCCCTCAGCCTCCTCTGTTCCAAGGAAAACAGACCCAGCCTATCCAGTCTTTCCTCACAGCTAAGATTCTCTACTCCCGGCAACATCCTTGTAAATCTCCTCTGTAGCCTCTCTAGTGCAATCACATCTTTCCTGTAATGTGGTGACCAGAACTGCACGCAGTACTCTAGCTGAGGCCTAACTAGTGTTTTAAACAGTTGAAGCATAACCCCCCCCTGCTCTTGTATTCTATGCCACGGCTAATAAAGGCAAGCATTCCGTATGCCTTCTTAACCACCTTATCTACTTGGCCTGCTACCTTCAGGGATCTGTGGACATGCACTCCAAGGTTCCTTTGTTCCTCTACACTACTCAGTGTCCTACCATTTAAAGTGTATTCCCTTTCCTTGTTAGCCCTCCCCAAATGCATTACCTCACACTTCTCCGGATTGAATTCCATTTGCCACTGTTCTGCCCACCTGACCAATTTATTGATATCTTCCTGCAGTCTACAGCTTCCGTCTTCAGTATCAACCATACAGCCTTTAGTATCATCTGCAAACTTATTAATCATACCCCCTATATTCAAGTCTAGATCATTGATATATACCACAAAAAGCAAGGGACCTAGTACTGAGCCCAGCGGAACCCCACTGGAAACAGCCTTCTAGTCACAAAAACACCCATCAACCATTACCCTCTGCTTCCTGTCTCCGAGCCAGTATTGAATCCAACTTGACACTTTGCCATGGATCCCATGGGCTTTTAACTTTGTGACCAGTCTGCCATGTGGAACCTTATCAAAAGCCTACATCAAACGCACTACCCTCATCTACCCTCCTTGTTACCTCCTCAAAAAATTCAATCAAATTTGTCAGACACGACCTTCCCTTTACAAATCCGTGCCGACTATCCTTGATTAAGCCGTGTCTTTCTAAATGAAGATTTATCCTGTCCTTCAGAATTCTTTCCAATAATGTTCCCACCACCGAGGTTAGGCTGACTGGCCTGTAATTACTTGATCTATCCTTTTCTCCCTTTTTAAACAAGGGTACCACATTAGCAGTCCTCCAGTCCTCCAGCACCACACCTGAAGCCAGAGAGGGTTGAAAAATGATGGTCAGGGCCTATGCTATTTCCTATTTTGCTTCACTTAACAGCCTGGGATACATTTCATCCGGGCCTGGGGATTAATCCACTTTTAAAGCTGCAAAACCCCTTAATACTTCCTCTCTCACTGTTTATTTCATCTAATATTTCACACTCCTCCCCCTGATAGCAATGTCTGCTTCGCCCCTCTCCTTTGTGAAAACAGACGCAAAGTATTCATTAAGAACCCTACTGACGTCTCCCGCCTCCACACACAGATTACCCTCATGATCTCTAATAGGCCCTACCCTTTCTTTAGTTATCCTCTTACTCTTAATATATTTATAAAACATCTTTGGGTTTTCCTTGATTTTTACTTGCCAAGAATTTTTTATGCTCTCTCTTTGCTTTCCTAATATTCTTTTTAATTGCACCCCTGCACTTTCTGTACTCCTCTAAAGATTCTGGAGTATTTAGCCCTTGGTATCTGTTATACGCCTCCCTTTTTTTCTTTATCCTACCCTGTATGTCCCTAGACATCCAGGGAGCTCTAGATTTGTTAGTCCCACCTTTTTTCTTTAAGGGCACATGTTTGGTCTGAACCCTTGGTGGCAGTAGGATGCTACAATAGGCCTCACCCATGCGGTAGGGATCAGTTAACTCAGCGCAGTTAGAGTTCTCGCTCCTCATTATGATCCTGCGAGCCCTGCTTGAAAAAGAGTGCGTGCGTGGACATCAGATGGAGAGAGGCTTGGAATTGGTGGTTCTGCCCCCTATAGTTATGTAGCTGTTTGTCATTCTGTCATCTGCAAACTTTGAAATTATGCCTTGTATACCCAAGACCAGGTCATTAATATATCTCAAAAAGAGCAGTGTTCCTAATACCAACCAATGCCACTATTCGAAGAAGAGCAGGGGAATTCCCTCAATCAACACCACTTAACAACAACAACTTGTATCTGTATAGCACCTTTTAACGTAGTAAAACGTTCCACGGTGTTTAATAGGAGCGTTATCAAACAAAGTTGACACCAAGCCACATAAGGAGATGTTAGGGCAGATGACCAAAAGCTTGATCAAAGAGGTAAGTTTTAAGGAGTGTCTTAAAGGAGGAAAAAAAGGTAGAGTGGTGGAGAGGGAATTCCAGAGCTTAGGGCCTAGGCAGCTGAAGGCACGGCCGCCAATTGTGGAGCGATTAAAATTGGGGATGTTCAAGAGGCCAGAATTGGAGGAGCGCAGATATTTTGGGGTTGGTTGTGGGACTGGAGGAGGTTACAGAGATAGGGAGGATTACATAGGATTACATAGGATATACAGCACAGAAACAGGCCATTCGGCCCACCCAGTTTATGCTCCACATGAA
>NC_140997.1:124199219-124351233 GCF_052327205.1 Somniosus microcephalus
AAAAGCCTGGGACTCGATTTAAAATGTTGCCCGGCAGCAGATTGACAGAGGGACACAGAGAAAGGCCCGAAAGCCTGGGGACTCGATTTAAACCGCTGGCCCAAAACAGCCCTGGCAAAGCTGGGCTCTCCCAGCTAGTATATTAATGATCTAGACGAGGGAACTAGATGTAATATCTCCAGGTTTGCAGATGACACAAAGCTGGGTGGGCGTGTGTGCTGCGAGGACGATGCAGAGAAACTCCAGTACGATTTGGACAGGTTGGGTGACTGGGCAGATGCATGGCAGGTGCAGTATGTCGATAAATGCTTTGGTAGCAAAAACAGGAAGACAGATTATTATCTGAACGGCAATAGATTGGGAAAAGGGTAAGTGCAACGAGACCTGGGTGTCCTTGTGCAGCAGTCACTGAAGGTAAGCATGCAGGTGCAGCAGCCGGCTAAGAAGGCAAATGGTAATCTGGCCTTCATAGCGACAGGATTTGAGTACAGGAGCAAGGATGTGTTGCTGCAGTTGTACAGGGCCTTGGTGAGACCACACCTTGAGTAATGTGTGCAGTTTTGTTCGCCTTATCTGAGGAAGGCTGTTCTTGCCATGGAGGGAGTGCAGCGAAGATTCAGCAGACCGATACCTGGGATGGCAGGAATGAAGTATGAAGAGAGATTGAGTCGATTAGGCTTATATTCGCTAGAGTTTATAAGAATGAGAGGGGATCTCATTGAAACTTATAAAATTCTAACAGGACTAGACAGACTAAATGCAGGAAGGCTGTTCCCGATGGTGGCGGAATCCAGAACCAGTGGTCACTGTCTAAGGATAAGGGGTATGCCAATTAGGAATGAGGTGAGGAGGAATTTCTTCACCCAGAGAGTGGTGAACCTGTGGAATTCTCTACCAGAGAAGACAGTTGAGGCCAATTCATTAAATATTTTCAAGCAGGTGTTGGATATATTTCTTAAGGCTGATGGGATCAAGGGATATTGGGAGAAAGCAGGGACAGGGTACTGAATATGGATGATCAGCCATGATCGCATTGAATGTTGGAGCAGGCTCGAGGGTCCCAATGGCCTACTCCTGCTCCTATCTTCTATGTATCTATGTATCTTCTTTGGTGAAGGCAGATACAAAGTACTAATTTAGCATCTCAGCCACACCCTCTGCTTCCAGTTACATTACGTACAATACCACCTATCTTTGTGTCATCAGAAAAATTGGATATGTGGCTTGTATATGTGACTTATTAAGAAGATGAAAACCCTGGAAATAAGGGGAAAATAGTGGTATTGGTACAACATTGGCTGAGTGACAAGAAGCAAATGGTGCAGGAGGATGGATATTTCTTCAGACTTTGAGGTTGTTTGCCGTGGCATTCCCCAAGGATCATTTTGGGTTCAATTACTCTTTCCATTTTTTATAAATGACGTAGACTCGGGTGTAGGGGCAGCATTGTATTGGCCCAGATTTTGTGCTTTTGATGATGGTGTATGCAAAGCGTACGCTGTCATAAGTCATCAGAAAGGCCCCTCTAGTTCCAGGTTTCCACATGCACTGTGCATGGGCAAAACACGGAACCTGCGATCTGTCAAGGCTCACCTTAACAGATCTACTGCACTGACTCAAAAATCACTTTCACTGCCGCAGATTTGGTGTATTTGTGCAACTACTGCCTAGCAGATGCCCACAAAACCCTTACACCTGGTAAAATCAGGCATAGGATCATATCACTGGATGACCTCACCCTTGCCACAGAAATCCATTTGCCACAGTTTTGCCCAGTCACTTGTTCTATTAATATCTCTTCATAATGTGATGCTTCTATGTACATTGCTTACAATACCACCTATCTTTGTGTCTTTGGTAAACTTTGATATGTGGTTTGTTAAGAAGATGGAAGCGAATGGAATTAAGAGGAAAGTGGCGATCTGAATACAACATTGGCTCAGTGAAAGCCAGCAAATTGTGGGAGTGAACGGATGTTTTTCAAACTGGAAATTTGTTTGCCATGATGTTCCCCAATGGTTCGTTTAGGGTCCATTTCTCTCTTCAATTTGTATAAAGGACATAGACTCGGGTATACGGAGCAGACTTATAACGTTTGCAGATGAAACAAAACTTGGCAAAGTAGTAGTTGGTGATGAGGACAGGTATAAGCTTCCAGATGCCATAGACAGGATGGTGAAATTGGCAGATGAGGTTCAATGCGGAGAAGTGTGAAGTGATGCACTGTAGGAGGACCAATATGGAAAGGCAGTACACTATAAATGGCATGGTTCTGAACAGTGTAGATGAGCAGAGAGACTTTGTTATCCATATCCACAAATCCTTAAAGGTGGCAGGGCAAGCTGATAACGTGGTTAAAAATCATACATGTTACTTGGGTTTATAACCAGAGGAAAGAAACAAAAAGCAAAGAGATCATTCTAGAACTTTATAAATCACTGGTTATGCCTCAGCTGGATTACTGTGGACAATTCTAGGCACCACACTTCAGGAAAGGTGTAAAGGCCTTAGAAAGTCTACAGAGGAGATTTCTCAGGATGTTACTAGGGATGATGGGGTTCAGTTAGGATGAGATTTTTGAAACTTTAGGACTGTTCTGCTTGGAACAGAGAAGGTTCAAAGGTCACTTGGTAGAGGTTTTCAAGATGATGAGAGGTTTGATAGAGTAGATAGAGTAAAGCTATCCCCTCTGGCGAGTGGTTCAAGAACTAAAGATATTGCCTAGCTTTAGATACTAGTGAACCCCCAGTCAAAGTGCAGCATAAAAAGGCCGAGCCTTATCCCAGAAATTAAACGGCACTCAATAGCTGGTTAGACTCTCATGTTGAAAGGTCCTGAATTGATGGGATTCTCAGTGAACCTACTCACCTTTACAAACATTTATGAAGCTTCCTGTTTTATTCCGTCTTGGAAAATAGGGTGTTTGTCCTTTGAACCCAGCGACCTTTTTGGCTTTCCAGTTAGTGTGGTGCTGATCCGACTTTGCTCTCTCCACCATCCTGAGATAATGCTCAGTCCAACACTCTGTTAATACAAATATGATTCATATTAAATGTAGAATCTGTTACTCGAAAACAATGGGACTAATTTTTCGATGATGAATATATTAAATTTGAATTTATTTACAATTAATATTTGGTTGAATTCCTTACTTTAATATTAAGTTGTTCTTTTCTTTCCTTGCCCCTACTTTTAGGGACTATACTCACTCACAATATCTGCTGCCAACTCCAGCTCCGCCAACAGTAACACATCACTGATGGGGCGCAACAAGGGGGGGAAACCTGTCTCCAGGTGACATCACAAAGGAGCCAGGAGCCAATCACACAGCAGCCAGTAACAATGTCACAAAGCAGCTGGAGCTCCGCCCAGTCAAGGTGTCACAGGGTCACATCACCATGCTCTGCTCCCAGTGCACAGTCTCACTGGGGATGAACACATGTTGTACATTCAGTCCTGTCACCGACCCCGTTCTCATGTACTGAAATCCCAGGCAGGGAGCACAACCGCGCAAAACTGTCCCTTACGAATTCTCCGTCCCACCCTCCCAATATGAGAACCCATTATTCAATGGCCCAAATGCTCACCTTCAGATTTATACACCCCAAACACTCCCTCACATAATATCAAGCACTGCGTCTCGCTCCTGGCACGGCGGTGAAAGGCAGTTTGAGGTCATGGTGCTTGGGTGAAGATATGACAACTGTGTTATAAAAGCAGTCTGTTCCCTTTAACAGGAGGGGGTGTACATTGTAGGGATCATCGGGGCTATCACTAGGTGAGGCCATTTGAGTAATAATTGGAGGGGAGATCATGGGCAATAATAGCTAAAACTCCACCTACAATATCCCATCAAACAATCGCAGTTCAGGAATGGCACGAGATACATGCAGAGTAAATCTACTTCCAATCAAACAATCCCAGGTCAGGTAGAGCATGGATTACAGACAGAGTAGAGCATTTTTGAAATGGCCATCAAACAGTCCCACATCAGTTCCAGCACAGAGCAGATACTGAGTAAAGCTCCCTCTCATCTGTCCCATCAAAAGCTCCCAGTGCAGGTACAGCACAGGTTAGATAGAAAGTAAAGCTCTCTCTGAACTTTCACATCAAACGCACCCAGATTATGCATAGTATAGTTGAAATACAGAGTAAATTTCCCTCTACAATGTCCCGTTATACATTCCCAGGGTAGGTATAGCTCGGGCAAGATAGAGCGCAAAGCTCCTACTGCACTGACCCATAAATCACTCCCAAGACAGGTACAGCACAGGTTAGATATTGAATAACGCTCCCTCTACACTGTCCCATAAAACACTCCCATGTCAGGAACAGCACGGGTGAGAGACAGAGTAAAGCTCCCTCAAAACTGTCCCATCATAGCCTCACAGGGCAGGTACAGCACGAGTTAGAAACAGATTAAAGTTCCCTTAATACAGTCTTATCAAAATCTCACTGTATAGTCGTTCATTAAGCACAGTGAACTCAAATACAGCATGTGACCAATGCAGCGTAAAGCTCCTCTTACACTACCCAATGAAGCTCACCATCTCACGTACAGCATGGTATGAATTCAGGACAGAAATCCCTGCTCACATAAGCATCACGCACTCCCAGGTGAGGTATAGGCGAGCTTTACAAACCAGTGAATCCCCAGATCTGCTCTGTGAAACAAGGGACATGTTTCGAGTCCGAGGTAGTGTGGTGCTGATTGGATTTTGCTCTCTCCATCTTCCTGAGATTATGCTCACTCCAAGAATATTTTAATATAAAAATGATTTATATTAATTCTAGAACCTGTTACTCGAAAACAATGGGGCTAATTTGCTGTTTATCTATTATTTTTAATATATTTACAATTAAGGGTATTTGTTTGAATTATTTACTTTAATATTAATCAGTTCTTTCCTTTCCTTGCCCCTATTTTTAGGGGCTATACTCACTCACAATATCTGCTGCCAACTCCAGTTCCGCCCACAGTGAAACACCACTGATGTTGCGTAACCAGGGGTGGAAACCTGTCTCCAGGTGACCTGTGAGGAGTTGGCAGCAGAAGCAGCGGAGGCATAGATACAGCGAATTCCAAAAGAACAGCAAAAAAAGGAGTGACGTCACAGGACAGCAGGTAAGTGATTGGTGGGTGAGTATTAACTATTTTTCTCTAACTTAACTAGATAAACAAATTAATATAAATATAAATAATCATTTGAATAAAGACTTTAACTACGAGAGCGAGAGAAGCGGCTGGATGCAAAGTTTGGACTGACTTTTAAGACTTTAAGGGGATAAAATTCGTCCACTTAGCAGCTTCAGTTAGCACCAGTAGATGGTGCTAATGGGGTGCTAGAACAGTATCGCTGGGGCGAGACAGCTGCAATGCCACACGCCAAATCCACCATACCCATCCCGTAGTGCTATCTGTAAGATGTATTGGCAGGAATATCAACGCCAAGTAGATCGTGACATCAGTAAGTGAGCAACGCTCACTGACTGCCCGATTTGCAACATTGATACTCGCCACTTACCTCACCACCTGGAGTAAACACTGACAGGGAGAGCTGGCGTGCAGCACAAGGAAGCATGCTCCAGGGACGGTATTTGAAGAGATCATCAGTAATTACTCGCAGCTGTCAGGTTCGTGCAGTTTCAGTGGTTGTTTATTAGTTTCACACTTTGCAACAGTTTCATTCAGTTATTTCAAGGTTCTTTTGTATCAGGACTCTTCTGGCAACTAAATGGTAACACAATGTATTCTTCAAATTCAAACTGCTACACTTGGTAATATTAATGGGGGATGTACTGATATGCCACCTCTCCCTCCAGGATCTACGGCAGAGGGAGCGTAGCCAATGAGAAATACGGGAACATCTGTGCAGAGAGATGAGGAGAGACATCAGGGCTCTCACCAGGAGGCCTTACCCTCTGAAGGTATTCCAACAGCACTTCTACCTTCAATGAAGTGAGCAGTGTATTCGATGTCACTGCTTCACCAAGGAGGTGATCAGAGAACTCTGCCAACTCCACCAAACAGACCACCAGCCTCACACAAGAATGGCTTAGACTCCAGTTCCCCTTTGCTCGCAACATCTCCATCACTCCAGCCCTCTTCCAGGCTAAATCACAGCACAAAGCTGAAATGACAGACACCACAAAAGAAAGGAAAATGATGTAATACATTTATCAAAGAGTATTGGGCACATATTTATATCAAAAATATTTAGATTTCACCCTTATGCAATCCCTTACTGCCTGTCGTTAGTGTACCTTTTCCTGCTCCAGTGCTCCTGTGAAGTGTTGGCCCAGTGGCTGCAGCACAGCTGATGGAAGGCTGCTGAGTGTCCGTGCGGGAGACTTCAGATGGCTTTGCATGACTTCCTCGACCAGCTCTGGGCCAGTAAGGCCCAGCTGTAGACTGCATCACCTCAGCATGGGTGACAGCATTCTGGACTGGCTGGATGACAGGCAGCAACAAGGGTAATGGCGGAGTGGCAGTGGTGGGAGCAGGATGCTGTCATCCTGAGAGAGGACAGCAGGTTCCTGCTCCACTGACTCATTGCCACTCCCCAGGACAGCACTTTAGCATCCCTAGTAATCTGTTGCAGTACAGATTGCAGGCCTGCTGCGACACCGTGAAATGGTGGTAGACCCAGCCATGATGGCAGCAGTCAGAGCTTCCGTGGCATCAAGATGAGTCTGCATGAGAGCAATCTGAAATTGGATGCCACCAAGCATAGACTCCATTATAGCACTAAGACTTTGCATTGCTTCCGCCTGTGCTGCAATGGAAGCTGCCAGCTCACCATTCACACGTGGCTTCAGGTCTGGGTCGCCATAGTCTCTCTGGGAGCCTATTATCCTTTGCAGACGGGAAATGATGGGTTCCATGGTGTGCACAGAGCCTTGTGCAATGTTGCAGGTGGATTCCTGCACAATCCTTACCATTGCCAAGAGACTTTCGAATCTAGCCTCTCTGTGTGCATGCCAATCACCCTTCTTCTAAAGGCCTCCCCATCGACGAACTCATCTGAGTCCTGTGCAGCAGAACCCATGCACAAAATTACTCTCCGGTGCATCATCATGTGCAGATCCCACTTCTATGCTAACCTCTAAAGAACGCATAATGCCAGCATCTGAGCTGGTGTCTGCGAGTGACTGATGCAGTGACACGGTGTGCTCTTCCTCCTCCTCAGGAACAGATTGCTCATTATCTGAAAGCATAAAGGCACAAGAGTCGGATTAAGGTGAAGGGAAGGGGCAGGAAGGGAGAAAGTAATGCATACAGCATGATCAGCTGGAAAGTACGATCTGCTTGTGGGGTGAGGGGGATGTGGGATGTGAGAAGGAGGAGCAGGGATGAACATACCATTGTTGTCCCCAAGGGTGTCAACGCTGCCTGTGGTCACAGCACCCACCACCTGGTGCACAATGATTTGCAGCTCTCAATTCTTCAGCGCAGACAGTGGTTGGGTGTCGGCTTCTCCCCCGCCTGTTCGCAACTGCTCCCTCCTCTTGTGTGCCACCTTGGCCTGTAAGGGAATGGAAGGTGCATGAGCGAGTGTGGAGCAATGTGTTCGGGTGATGTGCCTACCATAGTTGACTAGCTGTCATTGTCCGCAAGGTGTGAGATGTGGATGTGGGTGTGGGTGTTGGTAGGTAGAGATTGTTGGTGGGTGAGTGTTGGGGTGTGGTGCTTTGGCCAGTGTGTCACGATTGTGGTGCAGATGGTGGAAAATAGCATTTGTTGAAACATTCACTCACCTTGACTGCCCGAGTGAGTTCGTTAAATTTCTTTCTGCACTGCTTCTGGGTCCTGGGACCACCACAGTGCTGCCTGAAACGTGCTGCAATACCTCCCTCCAATGGTGCAGAAGTCTTGTGACGAGGGCCTCTGCCACTTGCCGGGTAGAACACCGTGCTCCGTCTCTCAACAGTGAAGACAAATGCTTCATCGGAGAACATGCAGGCTCTCTCCCTGTTTCTTGGACCTGCCACGAGCATACCTAGTTCAGTCCTCTGGTACCTTCTCCTTGTTCTACTGCTGCTTACTGATGCAGCTGTACAGCCAGCAACGTTGAGAATGAGGTGCTGCTGCATCAATACACCGCCCCTTTAAGTAGTGAAAAAAGCCTGTGGCAATGATGAGTTGTGATTAGATTGCACCCGATATTGGTTCACCCTTTAAGTGTTTCGCTAATGAGCTTGGGTTTCAAGACTTGATTTAGGACTCCAATCATTTTATTGAGCAGTGAGCATGAATTTTCCTGTTGTCTAAAGCATTTGTACATGGCATTAATTCTCAGCAGGGATATTTTGTAAGACAAGGAACTAGTGAAGTACAACTAGACCTGCATGTTCTGAAACAAGTTGATTGAAGCCTTGCTTTAAGATCAAATCAAGTGCGTAGTGAGATTTATTACGTCAGACCCCACTGTTTCTAATCTCTCACCAGTCAGAAAGTATTCCTATCTATCCTGTTAGGTCCTATGTGGATGAACTCACATTTTCTTAAACTTATAGGCATTTGCCAGAGTTTGCCCACTAAATTAACCTGTGAATATATCTTGCAATTTTATGTTTCCATCTACACTGTTTACAATGCCACATAGCTTTGCATCCTCCAGAAGCTTAGAATGATAGAATCATAGAATGGTTACAGCACAGAAGGAGGCCATTCGGCCCTCCGTGCCCGTGCTGGCTTTCTGAAAGAGAACAGCAGCTAGTCCCACTCCCCCACCCTTTCCCCGTAGCCCTGCAGTTGTTTTTCCTTCAGGTACTTATCAAATTCCCTTTTGTAAGCTGTGATTTAGACTGCCTCCACCAGCATTTCAAACATTGAATTACCGATCCTATCCACTCGCTGCATAAAAAACTTTATCCTCATGTCGCTTTTGGTTCTTCTGCCAATCACCTTAAAGCTCTGTTATAAGATACATAAGAAATAAGAGCAGGAGTAGGGCATTTGGACCTTCCAGCCTGTTCTACCATTCAATTAGATAATGGTTGAGCTTCTGCCTAACCTCGACTTTCCTGCACTATCCCCATATCCCATGATTCCCTTAATATTCAAAAATCTATCAGTCTCTGTCTTGAATATACTCAACGACTGAGCCTCCACAACCCTCTTGTGTAGAGAATTGCAAATATTCACCACCATCTGAGTGAAGAAATTTCTCTTCATCTCAGTCCTAAATGGGCGACCCCTCATTCTGAGACTGTGACCCGTGGTTCTAGGCTCCCCAGCCAGGGGAAATATCCTCCGTGCATCTACACTGTCAAGACCTGAAAGAATTTTGTATGTTTCAATGAGAGCACCTCTCATCCTTCTAAACGCCAGAGAATATAGGCCTAGTCTACCCAATCTGTCCTCAGAGGACAACAGCCCGACCCGAGGAAACAGTCTCGTGAGCCTTCGTTGCACTCCCTCTACAGCAAGTATACTTCCTTAGGCAAGGAGACCAAAACTGAACAAAATACTCCAGGTGTGGTCTCACGAGGGCCCTATATAATTGCAGAAAGAGGTCGTTATTCTTATACTCATACCCACTTGTAATAAAGGCCAACATACCATTTGCATTCCTAATTGCTTGCTGTACCTGTATGGTAACTTTCATTGATTCGTGTACAAGGACACCCATGTCCCTCTTAACACCAACATTTCCCAAACTCTCACCATTTAAAAAATGCACTGCTTTTCTATTTTTCCTGCCAAAGTGGATAATTTCACATTCCTTAGCCTATCTATAGCCCCTTGCAGCATCCTTGCATCCGCCTTACAACTTACCTACCCACCCAGCTTTGTATCATCAGCAAATTATGATACAATAATTAATTACAAGAGCAGAACAACAAATGGCGAGCAAGCAGTACATCATGTTTCCTCCAAGAAGCCCCGTTCAAGCTGATCAAACTTGTTATGCTTCATGGGATATTGTTACAGTGAAAGAACATCCGACTCTCCACGGGAGCATACTAACTATTGGAGGGAAAAGATTCTACACTTATGCTATTCGGCTGCCTTATGCTGCACAAACTATAACAATATTCCACCAAGCTGTTGCCTCACTTGACATGTTTACATCACGTTCTCATCCTTTAGGCCTCGAACTTTCCCCATAAGCATTGTTTATTGTATATTAATGCGTGGGACAATCTTTTGCTTTTAATGTGGTATCTGGTGTCTTACCTGCTAGTTCCATATCCAGGTATGGACAATCTCTTGATCTGGGTGTTTATCATTCTCTTTCTTTGAGTTTCCAAGCTGTCTTTTGTTCACACCAAGAGACAAGGTTCACCTACCCCTTTCCTCCCATTCGACTGGAACACGTATGAGTCTTTAAATATTGTAACATTAATAACAAAATAATTTGTAGAATTGTAATGTAACTGTAACTGCATACATGATGAATTGTCATCGTTTAACAACAACAGGAAGTGTATTGTGAAACGGTGATAACTGCAGGCATCAGGAATGGCAAAATAATAAAAACTGCAGATATGTCCTATTGTGATACATTGATCACCACAGACATGGGGAATTGTAATATATTAAAAACTACAAGTATGCCAAATGTAATATTGATCACACAGACAAGGGGAATTGTAACATATTAAAACTATGTTAAAACTACGTCAAAGGTTGTAATCTCTGGATTACTCCCGGTTCCATGTGCTAGTGAGTATAGGAATAGAAGGATAGAGCAGATGAATGCGTGGTTAAAGAGTTGGTGCAGGAGGGAGGGCTTTGGTTTCCTGGATCACTGGGCCTGCTTCTGGGGAAGGTGGGACTTGTACAAGTCGAACGGGTTGCACCTGAATCAGAACGGGACAAATATCCTTGCGGGGAGGTTTGCTAGCACTGTTCGGGGGGGTTCAAACTAAAATGGCAGGGGGTTGGGAACCTGAGCAGGGAGACAGAGGAAAGGGAACAGGGATAAAAGCAAAAGATAGGAAGGAGAAAAACAAAAGCGGCAGTCAGAGAAATCAATGGTTTAAATCAAACGTGGCCACAGTAAATAATAATTCTAATAGGTCTAAGAGCGTTAAAAGAACAAGCCTGAAGGCTTTGTGTCTTAATGCGAGGAGCATTTGTAATAAGGTGGACGTATTGGCTGTGCAAATAGAGGTAAATGAATATGATTTGGTTGGGATTACAGAAACGTGGATCAAGGATGGCCAAGACTGGGAACTCACCATCCAGGGGTATTCGCTATTCAGGAAAGATAGGCAAAAAGGAAAGGGAGGTGGGGTAGCATTACTGGTTAAAGAAGGGATTTATTCAATTGTAATGAAGGATATTACCTCTGATGATGTGGAATCTGTATGGGTAGAATTGAGAATTACTAAAGGGAAAAATACATTAGTGGGAGCGGTATGTAGACCTCCCAACAGTAAGGTGGAGGTTGGGGATGGCATTACAAGGGAAATTAAAGAAGCGTGCAATAAGGGCACAGCAGTCATCATGGGTGACTTTAATCTACATATAGATTGGGCCAACCAAATTAGTAACAATACTGTGGAGGAGGAATTCCTGGAGTGTTTACGGGATGGTTTCCTGCACCAATATGTCGAGGAACCAACCAAAGATCAGGCCATCTTAGACTGGGTATTATGTAACGAGAAAGGCTTAATTAGCAATCTTGTTGTACGAGGCCCCTTGGGTCGGAGCTATCATAATATGATCGAATTCTTCATTAAGATGGAAAATGAAGTAGTTGTCACAGAGTCTAGGGTCCTCAATTTAAATAAAGGAAACTACGATGGTCTGAGGAGCGAGTTGGGTAGGATTGATTGGGGAATGGCACTCAAAGGGTTGACGGTGGATAGGCAATGGCAAACATTCAAAGACCGAATGGATGAGCTACAGAATTTCTTCATCCCAGTTTGGCATAAAAATAAAACAAAAAAGTGACTCAAGCATGGCTAACAAGGGAAATTAGGGATAGCATAAGATCCAAGGAGACGACATATAAATTGGCTAGAAAAAGCAATAATCCTGAGGATTGGGAGCAGTTTATGATTCAACAAAGGAGTACAAAGGGATTAATTAAGAAAGGGAAAATAGAAAATGAGAGTAAGCCAACAGGGAACATAAAAACTGACTGTAAAAGCAGTTATAGATATGTGAAGAGAAAAAAATTGGTGAAGTCAAGTGTAGGTCCCTTGCAGTCAGAATCAGGGGAATTTATAATGGTAAACAAAGAAATGGCAGAACAACTAAATTCATACTTTGGTTCTGTCTTCACAAAGGAGGACACAAATAACCTCCCAGAGATGCTGGGGAACATAGAGTCCGATGAAAGGGTGGAACTGAAAGAAATCAGTATTTGTAGGGAAATGGTGTTAGGAAAATTGATGGGACTGAAAGCCGATAAATCCCCAGGGCCTGATAATCTACATCCCAGGGTACTTAAGGAAGTGGCCCTAGAAATAGTAGCTGCATTGCTGGTCATCTTCCAGAACTCGATAGACTCTGGAACAGTAACCATGGATTGGAGGGTAGCTAATGTTATCCCACTGTTCAAAAATGGTGGTAGAGCAAAAACGGGGAATTATAGACCGGTAAGCCTGACATCGGTAGTGGGGAAAATGCTAGAGTCTATTATAAAAGATGTAATAGCAGAGCACTTGGTAAGCAGTGACATGATTGGACAAAGTCAACATGGATTTACAAAAGGTAAATCATGCTTGACTAATCTACTTGAATTTTTTGAGGATGTAACTGGTAAAATCGATAAGGGAGAACCAGTGTATGTGGTGTAGTTGGACTTTCAGAAGGCTTTCGATAAGGTCCCACATAAGAGATTAGCGTGCAAAATAAAGGCACATGGGATTGGGGGCAAGGTATTGACTTGAATAGAGAACTGGTTGGCGGACAGAAAGCAAAGAGTTGGAATAAATGGGTCATTTTCCGAGTGGCAGGCAGTGACTAGTGGGGTACCGCAAGGATCGATACTAGGACCTCAGCTGTTTACAATATATATTAATGATCTGGACGAGGGGTTTGGATGTAATATCTCCAAATTTGCAGACGACACAAAGCTGGGTGGGAGGTTAAGCTGTGAGGAGGATGTCGTGAAACTCCAGTACGATTTGGTCAGGTTGGGTGATTGGGCAGAAAAATGGCAAATGCACTATAATGTGGATAAATGTGAGGTTATACACTTTGGTGGCAAAAACATGAAAGCCGATTATTATTTGAATGGCAATAGATTGGGAGCAGGGGAAGTGCAAAGAGACCTGGGTGTTCTTGTGCACCAGTCGCTGAAGGTAAGCATGCAGGTGCAGCGGGCGGTTAAGAAGGCAAATGGTAAGTTGGCCTTCGTAGCAAGAGGGTTCGAGTACAGGAACAAGGATGTCTTGCTACAGTTGTACAGGGCCTTGGTGAGACTGCACCTTGAGTACTGTGTGCAGTTTGGTCGCCTTACCTCAGTTCTTGCCATGGAAGGGGTGCAGCGAAGATTCACCAGGCTGATACCTGTGATGGCAGGAATGACGTATGAGGAGAGATTGTGTTGATTGGGCTTATACTCACTGGAGTTTAGAAGATTGAGAGGGGATCTCATCGAAACCTATAAAATTCTGTCAGGCCTGGACAGACTAGATGCAGGAAGGATTTTTCTGATGGCCGGGGAGCCCAGAACCAGGGGTCATAGTCTAAGGATAAGGGGTAAGCCATTTAGGACTGAAATGAGGAGGAATTTCTTCACCCAGAGAGTGGTGAACCTGTGGAATTCTCTGCCACAGAGGGCGGTGGAGGCCAGTTCATTATATATATTCAAGAAAGAGTTGTATATATTTCTTAAGGCTAAAGGGGTCAAGGAATATGGGGAGAAGGCAGGGACAGGATATTGAACTTGGATGATCAGCCATGATCTCATTGAATGGCGGAGCAGGCTCAAAGGGCCGAATGGACTACTCCTGCTCCTATCTTCTATGTTTCTATCCAATTGTAATATTGAACACACAGACATGGAAAATTTGAAATATATTAAAAAATAAAGGTATATCCAATGTAATATTAATCACCCGCTAACAAGGGCCTGAATGAAAGGCAGCAGATGAACTGTGTTTATTTGAGGTGTTGTCGTGAGTGAGCGAGCCTGGGGAATAATTTGAAACATTCTGTTACATGGCAATGTTGGGCCGTCTTACCTTACTCGGTCCCTTGTCCCGGAGAAGCCCAGTGTCACTCTCGTCTCTGATGATCGTAGTTTCAATATCCACACCAAGGGTTTGTGCACATAATTGGACATGACTGAATGAGTGTTGCATTGTTGGGTGTGCCGTCTGTCGAACAGAAAACGCAATAAACTTCACCTCTGCCTCGGCAGGTGGAAGGGAAATAACCACGGCTCTTTTGCAGGAAGAGCAGGGAGCTCCTACTCGTGCCTTTGAGCTGATTGAGAGGCCTGGAATAATGATCCAGAGACTTACGTTCAAATTCCACCATGGCAGATGGGGAATGGAAATTGAGTTAATTAATTCAACCTGGAATATAAAGCTTGTATCCTGTAACTACCGGATTGTGTTAAAAACCATCAGGTTCACTAATGTCCTGTAGGGAAGGATATCTGCCATCCTAACCTGGTAAAGCCTACAGTTGACTCCAGATCCACAGCAATGTGGTTGACTCTTAAATGCCCTCTGAGGTGGCCGAGCAAACCACTCAGTTGCATCAAACTGCTACAAAAAAGTGAAACGTGGGAGTACCTTCACCACACGGAGCACAGCGCTTCAAGAGGGCGGCCACCACAACCGTCTAAAGGGCTATTAGGGTTGGCCAATAAATTCCGCCTACATCTCAGGAATGAATAAACAAATGACAATTACAGTTGAATTAAATGGTTATTGCTCTATAAAACGGTGCTTATTTCATGACTACACGTTATTAGATTTTAAGTAAATAGTTGTAAAATTAACCGAATTAATTATATTTTGTGTGTGGTAACAGAATGAAGGTTCTCGATGTTCTCCTGATCCAACTCCCTGCCTCGGCCGAGGGTTCATTTTAATAAACTGAGCGCGCTGTTTGTCTGGATTCATTTCACTGCTTGTTCAACACAGTCACCTGATTATTGTGGACTTGCTTTTAACAGGAAAATAAAAAAAGATATTTCAGTCCTTTAAACAGAAACTGGAGTTTCATGAAATGACGTGTATATTCAAATTTTATAACATTTCCGATGTGTAAAGAAGGTGACTGTCAAACGTTTTACCATCGAATTCAGTATTTTAGATGCAATTTAAATGGTCGGGGTTAGCAGTAACAGATTTAGCTCTGGTGGTGTAAAAAATCCATTATTGGAATCGCAGTCTCATGGTTAGAAAAACTGGCTCAATATTCAGGGTCAATGTTCTGAAGTAAACTCCAAACATGTGATGTTGGTTTTGTGACTTCCGTTGTCAGTTATTTTCAGTGAGTGATTTCTGTGTTGCCAGGGTAACAGTCTGTCAGATCTCAGCACAAGAGGCCTTGGCTCCAATTTATATCTGAAAGACCGGGAAGCATTCAGTGTAAACTCCTGTCTGTGTAGTCTGCAGTCCAGGAATAGGAACATCTCCCGAATAGTTTTAAGACAATGGCCACAATATTAAAATAAGATTCTAAAGCTGTTGTTTTGTTGCAGTATGTTATATAGATACAAATAATGCCTAATACATCCACTTGCCATGGTTTAATAATGCTTCTTATATTCATAAAGCCTATTTCAACCCCATTCTGTAAATGGAATATTGCTCCATGTGTTCACACATGTTCCAACATTTGGCCAGGTCCGCCTGCCATTCTGGCCTATTCCAACAGATGCGATGAATTTACATTCCAGTTCATCAATTGAGATTGAGCAATGCCATCGAGATTCACCAGTGTTGAATTAATTCTTGTTTGTAAAGTACACTTTCTGTAAGATTCACATTTTCTGTTGGCCCAACTCATCTCCTGTTAAATTCATTTCCTGTTATACCTCAGACATCAAAGTTCTAGTGAATCCTTTCACACGTCCAAATAGCAGTGGATCTGCTAGTTCTAATTACGTGAGAAACGTTTATTCATGTTACAACTGTTTAGAGAGAATCCTTAAGTGATAGATTCTGAAAATTGGTTCCAGATAATTAACACATGATAGAAATATCGGACAATACAAGATCATAGACCGATAGTAACAAGTGGAAGCCATTCAGTCCCTCAATCCTATTCCGCCAATAACTTAGGTGAGAACTGGCATTCGATAAGGTGCCACACAAGAAGTTATTAAACAAAACTTGGACTCATGGGATTTGGAGTAATATATTAGCATGGATTGAGGATTGGTTATCGGACAGAAAACAGACAGTTGGAATAGACAGGCATGCTGTAACTCGTGGGGAACCGCAAGCATCACTGCTTGGGCCACAGCTATTCACAATCTACATCAACGATTTGGATGAGGGAACAAAATGTAATATATTCAAGTTTGCTGACATTATAATGCTTTGTGGGAATGTAAGTTGTGAGGTGGATGCAAGGATGCTTCAAGGGGATTTAGACAGGCTATGTGATTGGGCAAGATCATGGCAAATGTAATATAATGTGGAAAGATGTGAAGTTAACCACTTTGGTAGGAAATATAGAAAAGCAGTGTATTTTTTAAATTGTGAGAGTTTGTGAAATGTTGGTGTTCAGAGGGACATGGGTGTCCCTTTACACAAATCACTGAAAGTTCAAATGCAGGCACAGCAAGCAATTAAGAAAGCAAAAGATTAGTTGTCAATTATTACAAGCGGATTTGAGCATAAGAGTGAATAAGTATTACTACAATTATGTAGGATCATCGTGAGACCACACCTGATGTATTGTGTACAGCAGTGGTTCCCAACCTGTGGTCCGTGGACCAGCAGTGGTCCGCGAGGGTACTGCAGGTGGTCCGTGAAAAAATGGTCCAACCCCCTAAAATAAATGTGTCTGTAGTCTCCACAGATGTTGAATGACCCGTCGTGTGGTTCCAGTGTTTTTATTGCTGTTTAAATCTGGGTTTAGGGGATGATCTGATGTAAGTGAAAACCTGCCGCGGATGGAGGGCAAATTGGTTTTCTGCAAGAAGCAAATCAACTGGGCCGAAAAATCAGCTACAGACAAATTCACCAAAATATTTCCCACCTCACTACGGCACAACAGCAAGTGCTGCTCCACTCTAGCATATAAATCCAGCTGGTGCTCCCTAAATTCAACAATCTTCACCTGTGTCTCCACTATGATACAACCGCAGGTGTGCATGTACTACAGAGTGTGGGTCTTTGACTGTGGGATTTATACAACAGCAGCGGCCAGTCCTCTTGCGTCACACTAAGTAAAACTAGTTGTCATAAATATAACATCCTCAATCATAAATCCAGTATGGAATTCAGGAAAACTTGTTTATGCAAAGAGTGTTTGGAATGTGGAACGCAATACCACAGGTACCAGATATCAGTGAGGGGAACAGAAAAACTTCAGCTTCATGGCTTAGCTGGTCAAAGCGACTGTCTCAGAGAGCCTGGATTAAATAGCCAGCGGGGCATTTCAAAAAACAAAATATTACCTTATGAGCCCACAGAGGATGGTTGTTTTTCGTCTGAAAGTGATACAATCCTTTGGGATGGAAACGGATAAAGGCTCATCACACGCTCATCACAAATACATATTAAAGTCTGACTGTCATTCGGCGAAAATGCTATCATTTAACATTTCCTCCAGTCTGCAACAGAAAGTTAGCGGTATATTAATGGCGTTTAAAACAAGTATTCATCGTGATACTGCCTTTAATTATAGGTTCGTGTAATTAATTTAATAAACTGCACAACTGTTTCCAAAAATCTGACCGGAAATCAAACCCGTGCTCTGGTTGCACCGAATTCCAACCCCTGGCCCATCAAGGAATGCTCCGCACAGCAGCTGTGTGAACTGTAATTATACTGTGTGCATTCCCGCTAGATACAAATGTATTCCTGATTGTGTTCGATGTAAATGTTTATTATCTCCGCAAGCATGCAAACGAGACTCCAGGATGGTGTGTTGCCTCCCTGGTGCAAGGGCCAAGGATGTCTCATAGCGGCTGCAGAACATCTTGGATGGGGGGGGTGAACAGCCAGTTGTCGTGGTGCATATAGGTACCAACGATATAGATAAAAAACGGGATGAGGTCCTAAAAGCTGAATATAGGGAGTTAGGACGTAGATTTAAAAATAGGACCGCAAAGGTAGTAATCTCAGGAGTGCTACAAGTGCCACGTGCTAGTCAGAGTAGAAATAGAAGGCTATTTCAGATGAATACATGGCTAGAGGAATGGTGTGAGGGGGAGGAATTCAAATTCCTGTGACATTGGAACCAGTTCTGGGAGATGTGGGAACAGTTCAAACTGGATGGTTTGCACCTGAGCAGGGCCAGGACCAATGTCCTAGGGGGAGTGTTTGCTAGTGCTCTGGGGGAGGGTTTTAACTAAAATGGCAGGGGGTTGGGTACCTGAGCAGGGTTACAGAGGAAAGGGAAACAAGGTTAAAAGCAAAAGATAGGAAGGAGAAAAACAGAAGTGGCAGTCAGAGAAATCACTGGTTTTAATCAAACATGGCCACAGTAAATAACAATTCTAATAGGTCTAAGAGCGTTAAAAACACAAGCCTGAAGGCTTTGTGTCTTAATGCGAGGAGCATTCGTAAAAAGGTGGATGAATTAGCTGCGCAAATAAAGGAATACGAATAGGATATGATTGGGATTACGGAAACATGGCTCCAGGGTGGCCAAGGCTGGGAATTCAACATCCAGGTGTATTCAATATTCAGGAAAGATAGGGAAAAAGGAAAGGGAGGTGGGGTAGCATTGCTGGTTAAAGAAGGGATTAACACAATTGTAAGGAAGGATATTAGCTCTGATGATGTGGAATCTCTATGGGTAGAACTGAGTAATACCAAGGGGCAGAAAACGTTAGTGGGAGTGGTATATAGACCTCCAAACAGTAATGCGCAGGTTGGGGATGGCATTAAAAGGGAAATTAGAGAAGCGTGCAATAAGGCCACAGCAGTCATCATGGGCGAATTTTATCGACATATAGATTGGGCTAACCAAATTAGTAACAATGCTGTGGAGGTGGAATTCCTGGAATGTTTACGGTATAGTTTCCTGGACCAATATGTCGAGGAACCAACCAGAGATCAGGCCATCTTTGACTGGGTATAATGTAACGAGAAAGGATTAATTAGCAATCTTATTGTACGAGGCCCCTTGGGCAGGAGCGATCATAATGTGATCGAAATCTTCATTAAGATTGAGAATGATGTAGTTGACTCAGAGACTAGGGTCCTGAATTTAAATAAAGGAAACTACGATGATCTGAGGCGCGAGTTGGGTAGGATTGATTGGGGAATGTCACTCAAAGGGTTTACGGTGGATAGGCAATGGCAAACATTCAAATAATGCATGGATGAACTACGTAATTTTTTGATCCCAGTTTGGCTTAAAAATAAAACAAAAAAGGTGACTCAACCGTGGCTAACAAGGGAAATTAGTGATAGCATAAGATCCAAGGAGAGGACATATAAATTGGCCAGAATAAGCGGTAAACCTGAGGACTGGGAGCAGTTTAGGATTCAACAAAGGAGGACAAAGGGATTAATTAAGAAAGGGATAATAGAATATGAGAGTAAGTTGGCTGGGAACATAAAAAATTGACTGTCAAAACTTTTATAGATATGTGAAGAGAAAAAGATTGGTGAAGTCAAGTGTAGGTCCCTTGCAGTCAGAATCAGGGGAATTTATAATGGGGAACAAAGAAATGGCAGACCAATTAAATATACATTTTAGTTCTGTCTTCGCAAAGGAGGACTCAAATAACCTCCCAGAGATGTCGGGGAACATAGGGTCTGATGAAAGGGAGGAAATGAAAGAAATCAGTATTTGTAGGGAAATGGTGTTGGGGAAATTGATGGGATTGAAGGCCGATAAATCCCCAGGGCCTGATAATCTACATCCAGGGATAATTAAGGAAGTGGCCCTAGAATTAGTAGATGCATTGCTGATCATCTTCCAACATTCGAAAGAATCTGGAACAGTACCCATGGATTGGAGGGTAACTAATGTTACCCCACTCTTCAAAAAGGTTGGTAGAGAGCAAACGGGGAATTACAGACCAGTAAGTCTGACATCGGTAGTGGGGAAAATGCTAGAGACCATTGTAAAAGATGGAATAGCAGAGCACTTCGAAAACAGTGAAAGGATTGGACAAATTCAACATGGATTTACAAAAGGTAAATAGTGCTTGACTAATCTACTGGAATTTTTTGAGCATGTAACTAGTAAAATATATAAGGGAGAATCAGTGGATGTGGTGTATTTGGACTTTCAGAAGACTTTCGATAAGGTCCCGCATAAGAGATTAGCGTGTAAAGTTAAGGAACATGGGATTGGGGGCAAGGTATTGATTTGGATAGAGTACAGATTGGCAGACAGAAAGCAAAGTGGTGGAATAAATGGGTCTTTTTATGAGTGGTCCCTATATCCAGGGCTCTAATACCTATGGTCCCTATATCCAGTGCTCTTATATCCTCAGCCCCTATATCCAGGACTCAAAAGACCCGTTGGAATAAACCGGTCTTTATCCGAGTGGCAGGCAGTGACTAGTGGGGTTTTGCAGGGAGTGTCCTTGGACCCCAGCTATTCACAATATATATTAATGATCTAGACAAGGGAACTAGATGTAATATCTCCAAATTTTCAGACGACAAAAAGCTGGGTGGGCGTGTGTGCTTTGAGGAGGATGCCGAGAAACTACAGGATGATTTGGACAGGTTGGGTGAATGGGCAAAAGCATGGCAAATGCAAAATAACGTGGATAAATGTGAGGTTATCCTCTTTGGTGGCAGAAACAGGGAGGCAGATTATTATCTGAATGGCAATAATTGAGAGAAGGGGAAGTGCAACGAGACCTAGGTGTTGTTGTGCACGAGCAGCTGAAGGTAAGCATGCAGGTGCAGCAGGCGGTTAAGATGGCAAATGGTATGTTGGCCTTCATAGCGAGAGGGTTTGAGTGCAGGAACAAGGATATCTTGCTGCAGTTGTACAGGTATTTGGTGAGACCACATCTTGAGTATTGTGTGCAGTTTTGATCGGTTTATCTGAGGAAGGATGTTCTTGCCATGGAAGGAGTTCAGCAAAGATTCACCAGGCTGATACCTGGGATGGCAGGAATGACGCATGAGGAGAGATTGGGACGATTGGGCTTGTACTCGCTGGAGTTTAGAAGAATGAGAGGGGATCTCATTGTAAATTATAAAATTCTGACAGGACTGGACAGAATAGATGCAGGAAGGATGTTCCCGATGGCCGGGAAGTTCAGAATCAGGGTCACAGTCTAAGGATAAATGGTAAGCTAATTAGGACAGAAATTAGGAGGAAGGCAGTAGACGCCAATACATTAAATATATTCAAGAAGGAGTTGGATATATTTCTTAAGGCTAAAGGGATCAAGGGGTATGGGGAGAAAGCAGGGACCGGGTATTGAATTTAAAGAAGCCATCCCCTATGGATAAGACCTGCGAATACACAGGATCTGCTCAGACAAGGAGGAACGCGATGGACACCTACAGATGCTGAAGGACGCCCTCGTAAGAACGGGATATGATGCTCAACTCGTCGATCGACAGTTCCGATGGGCCACAGTGAAAAATCGCATAGACCTCCTCAGAAGAGAAACACGGGACACAACCAACAGAGTACCCTTCGTCATCCAGTACTTCCCCGGAGCGGAGAAACTACGCCATGTACTTCGCAGCCTTCAACATGTCATCGATGATGACGAACACCTCGCTAAGGCCATCCCCACGCCTCCACTACTCACCTTCAAACAGCCGCCTAACCTCAAACAGACCATCATTCGCAGCAAATTACCCAGCTTTCAGGAGAACAGCGACCATGACACCACACAACCCTGCCACAGCAACCTCTGCAAGGCATGCCAGATCATCAACACAGATACCTTCATCACACGTGAGGACACCACCCACCAGATACATGGTACATACTCATGTGACTCGGACAACGTTGTCTCCCTCATACGTTGCAGGAAAGGATGCCCCGGAGCATGGTACATCAGCGAGACCATGCAGACACTGCGACAATGGATGAATAGACACCACGCAACAATCGCCAGGCAGGAGTGTTCCCTCGCTGTCGGGGAACACTTCAGCAGTCAGGGACATTCAGCCTCCGATCTTCAGGTAAGCATTCTCCAAGGCGGCCTTTGAGACACACGACAATGCAAAATCATCGAGCAGAAACTGATAGCCAAGTTCCGCACCCATGAGGATGGCCTGAACCGGGATCTTGGGTTCATGTCATGCTACATGTAACCCCACCTGACGTAGGGTCATCTAGACTCGAGTCGTCGTTGGCTTGTTCTCTCCACACAGATGCGGCCGGACCTGCTGTGACTTCCAGCAAAAAAAATGTTAATTGTCTGTTTTTTTGTTTTTCATACAGACACCACCTCATTGCTTTTTGATGTAATGTTTTCCTGATTGACCTGTTTGGAAACCATTTACACCTTTGATTGCTGTGATTATCTCTCTGCCGAGGTGTGATAAATGGCAGTTAGAAAGATTACCTGTAAACATCTGACATTATTCTCTGACTATATAAGCTGTGTTTTTATGCATCTCTCCACTTCACCTGACGAAGGAGCAGCGCTCCGAAAGCTTGTGATTTCAAATAAAGCTGTTGGACCATAACCTGGTGTTGTGTGATTTCTTACATTTGTCCACCCCAGTCCAACACTGGCATCTCCACACCATGACTGTCTATAAGGTCAGAGGGATCACATCCAGCTATATATAGTGAGTGTATAAAAATCGCAATCATAAATTAAAATAATTAAGATCAAGACTCAAAAATTCAAAAATTAGAAGCATAAATCTGTCAAGAAAAACAATAAAACACCACAAGACCGTTTGAGACCAAGTAGAGGATCATTTAATTCTTGAACATAAATAAAGGCAATTACAAAACTATGAAGACAGAGTTGGCAATCGTGGACTGGGAAAATAGATTAAAGGGCAAGTCGTTAGAAAAACAGTGGCTGTCAATTAAGGAGATTTTTCATAACTCTCAGGAAAGGTTTATTTCAGTGAGAAAGAAAGAATCTACGAGAAGGATGAATGATCAGTGACTAACTAAGGACGTTAAGGATGCTATGAAATTGAAGGAAATTCTGCTGATGATACAAAGCTAGGTGGGACTGTAACTGTTAGGAGAACACAAAGAGTCTGTGTAAACAGTAACCTGGGGAAGGTATTCTGTAACATCATAAACAAAAGACGTATAAACTTCCTTGAGGAGCACAATGTCTTGAGTAAAAGCCAAATTGGATTCCTGCCAAACTATAGAATATCAGATCATATCTTCACCCTACAGACCCTAATTGACAAACACGTTCACCATAACAAAAGCTAAATCTACGCATGCTTTATAGATTTCCAGAAGGCTTTTGACTCCATCTGGCATGACGGTTTATTCCTGAAACTTATCGAAAGCGGGGTAGGGGGAAAAACATATGATGTAATTAAATCAATGTATACAAACAACAAATGTGCAGTTAAAATTGGAGACAAACAAACAAAATACTTCCCATAGGGGCGGGGGGTGACGCAGGGCTCGTCAATCTCACCGACACTCTTTAATATTTATATAAATGAATTGGCAAAACTACTTGAACAATCTACAGCACCCGGCCACACCCTATATGAATCCAAGGTTAAATTCCTCCTCTATGCAGATGACTTGCTTCTGCTGTCACCAACTAAGGAGGGTCTACAGCAGAACCTGGATCTGCTGGAGTCGTACTGCCAGACTTGGGCCCTGACAATAAATCCCCAAAAAACCAAAGTCCTTGTGTTCCAGCAAAGATCCAGACAGCAGGGACCCAAAATAAATTTCACACTAGGAACAACCAAAATTGAACAAACCACTAACTACACATACTTGGGCTTAAAAATCAGTTCTACGGGAAACTTCAAACTGGCTGTGAATGAAATGAAAGAGAAATCAAGAAGGGCTTTCTATGCCATTAAAAAATCAATCCAAATAGAAATCCCAATTAGCATTTGGCTAAACATTTTCAAATCAGTAATTGAACCAATTGCACTCTATGGCAGTGAGGTATGCAAAATGGTACAAACACCCAATTGAGATCCTACATGCAGAATTCTGTAAAAGTATCCTCCGGACTCAAAGGAAAACAGTAAACAATGCATGCAGGGCGGAACTAGGACAATATCCATTAATAATCACTATCCAAAAAAGAGCCACCAAATTTTGGAATCACCTACAAATGAGCAACCCCCAATGCTATCACTGCGACGCCCTGAAATGCCAAGAGCTGACCATAAAGAAGAATACCCTCAGTCAACTAGTCCTGGGACTCAGTGAAGTAACTACTAACACTACTAACAATAACCAGCCCCAGGACAGTGACAGCGTAACACAAAGAATTCGACCCAACACAATCGTCGCTAAGCAAAAGGAAAAATATCAGACATGTTGGGCAGAAACAACAAAAACCCAAAGCAAACTCAATTGCTACTTGGCCCTAAACAGACAATACAACATAGCTGATTACCTTACCATGGTAAAGGACTGCAAACTGAGAAAAATCCTGACAATGTACAGACTTAGTGAACATAGCCTGGCGATCGAAAAAGGTAGACACAGGCAGACCCGGCTACCAAGAGAGGACAGGATATGCTCTCACTGCAGTCAGGGAATGGTGGAGACAGAGATGCACTTCCTCACAGCTTGTAGAAAATATCAGGGCATAAGGGAGAATTTCTACCCAAAATTTACAAAAATATGCCCGGAATTCAGAAAATTGAATAACGACCAAATACTCCCATACCTACTAGGGGAAGAGAGAAGTTGCATAACACTAGCGGCACACTATGTTACAGCTTGCCATAAACAGAGGGACAACCACTAAAGATAAGATAAGAGTATATATAAATTATATGAAAGTATATTTATACACTCAGGGATATATCTGGTTATACACTGTATGGATAGATCTGTATTTTTGTGAACAAACATGAATGTTTTCCGATGCTTTGGCAACATAAGATGTAACTTGTCATGCCAATAAAGCGATTTGAATTGAATTGAATTGATATATATCTATACATATAAATCGGTCCTTCTGTCTGTCCTTCTGTCTGTCCTTCTGTCTGTCTGCACGTGTGCATCTGGGCGGTTATGCGCTCGAAAGTTACAGGGCGTACCTACGCGTGCGTTACGTCGAAAGAAGCTTACCTTTCCAACACTGTTTTAAGCGTATTTAAGTTTCGGCCGGGCTAAAATCGCGCCCGCGGAATCTGAAAAACCTTAACATTCCGCTCATTAGCATCTCATTATCCGCTCATTAGCGACAGAGTGACCTCAAGCTCGATCAATCGTACGCCGGGTTGCTGGCGTGTGCCGCCGGGCCAATCGATGAGTGTGTTGGCGGGCCTTATCGTTCTGAACCGAGGTGAGTCGCTGCCATCTTGATTCCAAACTTTTCCTTTCTTTTTCCCGCTTTCTGCGTCTTTAAAAAAACGTTGCTTTTAAAACACATATTGTTTTTTAAAAAAATGATTTAGAGAAAGTAATTAACTTATCTAATCTCATTATTTTTCCTACCTTTCCCCGTTTTTCCAGGTTGGCCTCGAAGCCTCGGCCTCTCCTCCGCACCCACGCCCGAGCTAGGCACCTCCCGGCCCCACTCGAAGGCTGGAGGGGCGGGCCTCAGCCCAGCGCCGCTACCTTACTAAAGGATGCGCGCGCGTGCAGCAGGAGCAGCTGCGATGCGGTGTCTCTCTCTCTCTGGCTCGGCTGGGGGGCGGGGCTTGGTGAGCGTCAAGGGTTACCCTGGCAACCGGGCCCGCCGGCCGTCTCGCACAGCCGCAATCTTGAAGCCAGCTCGGGAGGCCGGTGCTCGGAAGATCGCGCCTCCGGAGTTCGGTGCTTGGTTGGTGGGGGGGGCGAGCCACGGGGGTGGGGGTGGGTGTGGGGGTTGTGGGGGCGGGTCTCGGGGGGGCCAACCTCGGGAGTTCGGGTGGTGGGGATCAGGTGGCTCGGGAGTTTGGGGGGACGGGACTCTCCCCCTTCCCTCACCCCTCCCTCCTCTCCCCCCTCCTCTCTCATCCTCCCTCCTCACCCCCTTCTCCCCTCCCTCCCCCCTCTCTCCTCCTCCCTCCTCCCCCCTCCCCTCCCTCCCCCCTCCCCTCCCTCCCCTCCCCCTCCCCTCCCCTCCCCTCCCCATCCTCCTCTCCCCACCTCACCCCCCTCCCCTCCCCTCCCCCTCCCCTCCCTCGCTTCCCCCAGTCGTTCTCTCTCTTCCCCCCAGTCGCTCTCGCTTCCCCCCCAGTCGCTCTCTATCTTCCCCCCCAGTCGCTCTCTCTCTTCCCCCCCAGTCGCTCTCTCTCTTCCCCCCCATTCGCTCTCTCTCTTCCCCCCGAGTCGCTCTCTCTCTTCCCCCCAGTCGCTCTCTCTCTTCCCCCCAGTCGCTCTCTCTCTTCCCCCCCAGTCTCTCTCTCTCTCTCTCTCTCTCTCTCTCTCTCTTCCAACAACAACATACCCTCGAAAAAGCCTCGGCACCGCTGGGCACTCCAGCTAGTATATATATATATAGATACTAGCTGGAGTACTCGGCATTGCCGAGGTAACTGAAGAACCCTCTGCCATGTTTATAAAACTGTTAATGAAACAGTTGGGATTGAAGAACTCTTCCTAAGCACCCAGGAGGTGGCTCTTTAACTTCGTTTTTTGTTAACGGGGATCGCCAGTAGCCATATACTCCAGGTTTTATAGTTTTGGGTATGTCTCGCCTGGTCAACAGCTTGCCGTGCCTGAGTATGGTCAGGAGTCTGAGCATCTGGCTTGGGTATGTCTCGCTTGGCCAACAGCTTGCCGTGCCTGAGTCTGGTCAGGAGTCTCTGACACCCCCTCCCTCTCCCTCCCTCACTCTCTCTCCCTCCCTCCCTTCCTCTCCCTCCACCTCTCTCTCCCTCCCTCTCACTCCCTCCCCTTCACTCTCTCCCTCCCTCCCCCGTCTGTCCCACTCCCCCTCCCTCTCACTCGCTCCCCTTCACTTTCTCCCTCCCTCCCCCTCTCTCTCCCTCCCCGCGCTCCTTCTCAGCCTCTCCTCTCAATCCCTCCCCCTCTCTCTCCCTCCCCCTGTCTCTCCCTCCCTCCCCCTCTCTCTCCCTCCCTCCCCTGACTAACAATCTATCTCTTCCAATTGTGCCTTCAGTGTCCTTGCCCGCTGTACTCTGTCCTTGCTGCCCATCCCTGCCCCGGTTGAGAGAAGTGCCAGATGAATGCAAGTTGCTGCCGAGGAGGAGGGTAATATTGGCGTCGAGCAGGTTGACGGGCAGCTGCAGGGCAGAACCAAATAGATGGAGACTGGAACCGTTCACAGTAACTCCAAGTGTGGTTAGGAGAGAGAGAGAGGGGGAGGGGGGAAGGAGAGAGAGAGAGAGGGGGAAGGAGAGTGATAGAGAGGGGGAAGGAGAGAGAGGGTTGAAGGAGAGAGAGAGAGAGAGGGGGAAGGCGAGAGAGAGGGGGAAGGAAAGAGAGAGAGAGAGGGGGGAAGGAGAGCGAGAGAGAGGGGGAAGGAGAGAGAGAGGGGGAAGGAGAAAGAGAGAGAGAGAGAGGGGGAAGGAGAGAGAGAGAGGGGGAAGGAGAGAGAGAGAGAGTGGGGAAGGAGAGAGAGAGAGAGGGGGAAGGAGAGAGAGAGAGAGGGGAAGGGGAGAGAGGGATGGAGAGAGAGAGAGGGAAGGAGAGAGTTAGGGAAGGAGAGAGAGAAGAGAGGAAGACAGCCCAGGGAAGGCGTTGGACACAGAGCCCGAGCGCAGTGACCCGGAGCCCCTGTGCGTGGCCTAGCGCCTCAGGCCCGGCCAGACTCACCTCAGCTGAGCTCCTGCTCCAGCCCACCGCCGGCGCTCCCCCGCTCACTGTCTCTCGGGCCGCGCAGTTCTCTCTGTGTAGATACATAGGAGAGAGAGAGAGAGAGGGAGGGGGGAAGCAGAGAGAGGGGGAAGGAGAGAGAGAGAGAGGGGGAAGGAGAGGGAGAGAGAAGGAGAGAGAGAGAGAGGGAAGGAGAGAGAGGGGGAAGGAGAGAGGGGGAAGGAGAGAGAGAGGGGGGAAGGAGAGAGAGAGATAGAGAGGGGGAAGGAGAGAGAGAGAGAGAGGGGGGAAGGAGAGAGAGAGAGAGGGGGAAGGAGAGAGAGAGAGAGAGGGGGAAGGAGAGAGAGAGAGGGGGGAAGGAGAGAGAGAGAGGGGGAAGGGGAGAGAGAGAGAGGGGGAAGGAGTGAGAGAGGGGGCGGAAGGGGAGTGAGAGAGAGGGGGAAGGAGAAAGAGAGAGAGGGGGAAGGAGAGAGAGAGAGAGGGGGAAGGAGAGAGAGTGAGCGAGGGAAGGAGAGAGAGAGAGAGAGAGGGAGAGAGGGAAGGAGACAGTGAGGGAAGGAGATAGAGAAGAGAGGAAGACACCACGGGGAAGGGGTTGGACTCAGAGCCCGGCCTTGGTGACATGGAGCTCCCATGCGCAGCGTAGCGCCTCCGGCCCAGCTCGAGTGACCACAGCTCAGCTCTCGCTCCGGCCCGCCACTGCCGCTCCCCCGCTCACTGTCTTTCAGGCTCTCAGGCCCCGCAGGTGTGTCTGTCTCTGTGTGTGTATGCTCGCTGTCTCTCGGGCTCTCGGGCCACGTGGTTGTCTCTGTCTATGTCTGTGTATCTGTTTTCCCGGTCCCGCACTCACGGCAGGCTGTAGGATTAGGCCCCGCCCCACTCACGCCATGAACCGCCCCCCATTGGCAACCATCACATCACTCAACGCTAATGAGCGGATTTTGTCCTTTTTTTGAAGGTTTTTTGTATACAATCCGAGCAATTTTTGTCTAACCAAAAAGTAAGTACGTCTATGACATTCCCCTAATCATAACCTTTCTTTTGATATCACAGATGTGTAGGTACGCTCTATAACTTTTGAGTTTACCGTGGACATACAGACAGACAGACAGACAGACTCATTTATATATATAGATATATATAGAAGAAGTGAGTGGGCAGTAAGGTAGCAGGTGGAGTATAATGTATGGAAATGTGAGGTTATTCACCTTGTCAGGAAATATAGAAAAAGATAATATTTTTTAAATGGTGAGAAACTTTCAAATGTTGGTGTTCAGAGAGACTTGGGTGTCTGTGTCCAAGAAACAGAGAACCTAGCATGCAGGTACAGCAAGCAATTGGCATGTTGGCATTTATTGCAAGGGGGTTGGTGTACAAGAGTAAGGAAGTCTTGCTACAAATGTACAGTGCCTTGGTGAGACCACACCTGTAGTACTGTGCACAGTTTTGGTGTCCAATTCTAAGCTAGGATACACTTACCTTTGAGGCAGTGCAACGAAGGTTCACCAGACTGATTCCTTGGATGAGAGATCTGTCCTATGATGAGAGATTGTGTAGAATTGGCCTATACTCTCTGTAGTTCAGAAAAATCAGTGGTGATCTCATTGGAACATACAAGATTCTGAAGGGTTTTTAAAGGCTGAGAGGTTGTTTCCCCTGGCTCGAGTGTCTGTAACTAGGGGACATTGTCTCAGGATAAGTGGTAAGCCATTTAAGACTGAGATGAGGAGGGATTTCTTCACTCAGAGGGTTGTGAATATTTGGAATTCTCTGCCCCAGAGGGCTGTGAACGCTGAATGTTTGAGTATATTCAAGGCTGAGATAGATATATTTTTGGACTCTGGGGAATCAAGGGATATGGAGATCGGGCTTGAAATTGCAGTTGAGTTCGATGATCAGCCATAATTTATTGAATGGCAGAGCAGGCTCGAGGCGCCGTATGGCTTACTCCAGCTCTTACATCTTACGTTCTTATGTCCTTATGAAAAGGCATACGACGTTGCAAGATTAGTGGTAGGCCAGAGCATTGTGATTTTTTTAGAAACCAGCAAAGGATGACTAAAAAATAATTAAAATGGAGAAATAGGTTATGAGAGTAAACTAGCAAAAAATATAAAACTATAAAAAGAGAGTAGCTCAAGTAATGGTTAGTCATATAGAGGATGAGACTGGGGAATTAATAATGGGAAACAAGGAAATGGAAGAGAATTTGAACAAAATTTCGTATCAATCTTCATGGTAGAAGATTGTGAATCAAGCGGCTATAGGGAGGGAGGAATTTGAACAATCACTCTTAGCAGAGAAAATGTACTAATCAAACTAATGGGACTGAAGAATGACAAGTCCCCTGGACCTGATGGCACACATGCTATTGTTTTTAAAGTACTGGCTGCAGAGATAGTGGATGTGTTGCTTGCAATCTACCAAAATGGATTGCGGATAGGTCCCAGCTGATTGGAAAACTGCAAAAGTAACTCCGCTATTCAAGAAAGGAAGGAGCCACAAAGCAGGAAACTATAGGCCAGTTAGCCTACCATCTGTTATCGAGAAAATGTTGGAATCCATTATTAAGGATATAATAACAGGACATTTAGAAAATCATAATATAATCAAGCAGAGTCAACATGGCTTTATGAAAGGGAAGTCGTGTTTGACAAATTAGCTGGAGTACTTTCAGGATGTATCGAACAGGGTGGATAAAGGGGTACCAGTAGATGCAGTGTATTTGCATTTCCAGAAGGCATTCAATAATGTGCCACATAAAAGTTTACTGCACAAGATAAGAGCTCATGGTGTTGGTGGTAATATATTCGATTGGATGGAGGATTGGCTGAATAAAGCAAATCAGAGATTCAGAATAGATGGATCATTTTCAGGTTTGCAAAATATAACTAGTGGGTTGCTAAAGGGGTCAGTGTTAGGGCTTCAAATATTTACAATTTATATTACTGACTTGGATGAAGGGATCGAGTGTACTTTTGCTGAATTTGCTGACGATACAAAGATAGTTGGGAAAGCAAGTTTTGAGGAGTACAGAAAGAGTCTGCAAAGGGTTAAATTAATGGGGAAAAAATTGTCAGATGGAGTATAATGTGGGAAAATGAGAGGTTATCCAATTTGTTAGGAAGATTATAAAGCAAAATATGATTTAAATGCAGAGACACTACATAATTCGGTGGTGCAGAGGGATCTGGGTGTTCTTGTACATGAAGCACAAAAAGTTAGCATGCTGGTACAGCAATAAGGAAGGCAAATGGAATATTGGGCTTTACTGCAAGGGGGAAGGAGTATAAATGTACAGAAGTCTTGCTACAAATGTACAGAGTGTTGGTGAGACCACAGCTGGTGTACTGCGTACAGTTGTGGTCTCCTTATTTAAGGAAGGGTATACTTGTATTGCAAGTTCAGAGAAGCTTCACTTGGTTGATTCCTGAGTTGAAGGGGCTGTCTTAAGAAAAAATGGTTGATCAGGTTCGACCCATACTCATTGGAGTTTAGAAGAATGAGAGGTGGTCTCATTGAAACATATAAGTTTCTGAGGGGGCTTGAGATGGTAGATGCTGAGAGGATGTTTCACCTCATGGGGGAATCTAGAACTATGGGGCATAGTTTCAGAATACTGGTCGCCCAATTAAAACGGAGATGAGGAGGAACTTCTTCCCTCAGAGGGCCGCGAATACTTGGAAATCTCTACCCCAGGGAGCTGTGGAGCTGAGTCATTGAATATATTCAAGGCGGAGAAAGAAATCTCTATTTGAAAGTATGGTACATTCCAAGAAGAAGGAAGCATAAGGGAACCAAAGCAAGGGCTCCTTGGATTACGAGAGAGATAGAGAAGATGATGAAACAAAAAAGAGGGTGTATGATGCATGTCAGGTGAATTCTTCAAGGGACAACCAGACTAAATATAAAACGTTGGGAGGGGAAGTGAAGATGAAAGTAATATTGGTAAAGAGAGAATATGAGAGTAGAATGGCTGTTAACATAAAAGGGAACCTGAAAATCTCCTACCAGCATATAAAGAGTAAACAGGTGTTAAGAGGCGGGGAGGGGCCTATTAGGAACAAAGCAGTTGATATATGCTCAGAGGCACAGGGCTAGAATACTTAATGAATACTTCGTATCGGTGTTTACTAAGGAAGTGGATGCTGACAAAATATTGGTAGAAGCCGATATGGTAGAGGTATTGGATGGGGTGGAAATTATAGGCAGGATGTACTGGAAAAGCTGGATATGCTTCGAGTGGGTAAGTCGGCTGGTCCAGATCGCTGGCATCCCAGATTGCTAAGGCAAGTAGGGTTTGAGATAACAGAAGGGCTTGCCATAATCTTCCAATCTTCCCTAGACACGGGAGAGGTGCCAAAGGATTAGAACGTGGCAAAGATGACACACTTGTTCAAGAAAGGGTGCAAGGACAATCCACGTAACTACAGTTTAATATCAGTGGGGGGTCAGGTTTTAGAAACTATAATCAGGGAAAAATTAACAGGAACTTGTAGAGCTTTAAGTTAACTAAGAAGAGCCAGCACGGATTTATAAAGGGCCGATCATGTTTAATTAATCTAATTGAATTTTTTGATGAAATAACAGAGAAGGTTGATGAAGGGAATGCAGTGGATGTTGTCTATATGGATTTGAAGACCGCGTTATCAAAATTGGGCCTCATGGAATAGGAGTGTCAGTGTCAGCTTGCATAAGAAACTGGCTTAAGGACAGAAAACAGCGAGTCATGGTAAATGGTCATTCTTCAAACTAGAGCATGGTAGACAGTGGGCCTCCCAAAGTGTTAGTGCTGGAGCCACTGTTTTTTGATATATATATATAAACGACTTGATATTGGAATACAGGACAAAATTTTAAAGTTTGCCGATGATACCAAACTTGGAGGTGTGGCAAACAGTGAGGAGCATACCAATCTACAGCAACAGAAAATAGATAGGCTGGAATAACGGGAAGACAAGTGGCAGCTGGAATTTATTACAGAGAAGGATGAGATGATGCATTTTGGCAGAAGGATAGGGAGAGGCAATATAGACTTAATGGCGCAGTTCTAAAGAGTGTGCACAGGCGGACCTGGGTTTCATGAGCACAGATCTTTGAACGTGGCAAGACATATTGAGAGAGTAGTTTTCAAAGCATGTGGGATCTTGGGCTTCATGAATAGAGGTATAGAGCATAAAAGCAGGGAAGTTATGCTGGAATAACAACAGAAAATGCTGGAAAAACTCAGCAGGTCAGGCAACATCCGTGGAGAGAAATTTGAGTTGACGTTTCGTGTCGAACCCTTCTTCAAAACTGGAAAAAAAAGAAAATAGATCGAAGGCAGGGCTGCGATCGGACAAAAGAAGTGAAAGAAACAAAAGAAGTAAAAGTGCTAGACGAGATGGTAATAGGCTGAGATTAGGTGTAAAGTGTACTGGCAGGGCAAGAGATAGCTGCCAGGTGTGAGAGAGAAACAAAAGGAAAGGCGGGGGAAAGGAGTGGAAAAATTACAAGAAAAAATGTGAAATAGGGGCCGAGGTTATGATCTGAAATTGTTGAACTCGATATTGAGTCCGGAAGGCTGCAGAGTGACCACTTTGCGGGACACCTCCATTCAGTCCGTAAGCGTGACCCCGAGCTTCCGGTCGCATGTCATTTTAATTCACCGCTCCATTCCCACTCGGACCTCACCGTCCTTGGCCTCTTGTATTGTTCCACGGAAGCTCAACGTAAACTCGAGGAACAGCACCTCATCTTCCGATTAGGCACTGTGCAGCCTTCCGGACTCAATATCGAGTTCAACAATTTCAGATCATAACCTCGGCCCCATTACACATTTTTTCTTGCAATTTTTCCACTCCTTTCCCCCCCCCCTGTCCTTTTGTTTCTCTCTCACACCTGGCAGCTATCTCTTGCCCTGCCAGTACACTTTACACGTAATCTCAGCCTATCACCATCTCGTCTAGCTCTTTTACTTCTTTTGTTTCTTTCACTTCTTTTGTCCGATCGCAGCCATGCCTTCGATCTATTTCCTTTTTTTTCCAGTTTTGAAGAAGGGTTCGACCCGAAACGTCAACTGAAATTTCTCTCCACAGATGTTGCCTGACCTGCTGAGTTTTTCCAGCATTTTCTGTTGTTATTTCGGATTTACAACATCTGCAGTATTTTGCTATCGTACAAGTTATGCTGGACCTTTATAAAGCTCTAGTTAGGCCACAACTATGCTATTGCATACAGTTATGGTCACCACAGTTTAGGAAGGATGCGAAGGTGCTTGAGCTGGTTCAGAGGAGATTGACCAGAATGGTTCCAGGGATGAGGGTTTTTAGCCAGAAGGTTAGGTTGCAGAGGCTGGGTTGTTCTCCTTGGAGAAAACGAGTTTGAGGGGAGATTTGATAGAGGTGGACAAGATAGTGACGGGTTTGGATAAGGTAGACAGAGAAAGGCCGTTCTCATTAGCTGATGATATAAGGACTAGGGGATACAGATTTAGCTTTAGATCTCCACTGTTTCTAGCATTGGACCTCTAATATTTCTAGCTTTGAAATTCCAGTTTTTCTAGCTTTGGACCTCTAATATTTCTAGCTTTGAAATTCCAGTGTTTCTAGCTTTGGACCGCTAATATTTCTAGCTTGGAAGTTCCAGTGTTTCTAACTTTGGACCGCTAATATTTCTAGCTTTGAAATTACACTGTTTCTAGTTTTAGATCTCCACTGTTTCTAGCTATGAACCTCCAGTGATTGTAAATTTGGACCTCCACTGTTTCTAGTTTTGGACCTCCAATGGTTCTAGCTTTGAACCTCCAGTTATTCTGGATTTGGACCTCCACTGTTTCTAGATTTGAACCTCCACTGTTTCTAGATTTGAATCTCCAATGTTTCTAGCTTTGAACCTCCAGTGATTCTAGATTTGAACCTCCACTCTTTCTAGATTTGAACCTCCACTGTTTCTAGATTTGGATCTCCACTGTTTCTAGATTTGAACCTCCATTGTTTCTAGTTTTGGACCTCCAATGTTTCTAGATTTGAGCCTCCATTGTTTCTAGATTTGAACCTCCACTGTTTCTAGATTTGAATATCCACTGTTTCTAGATTTGATCCACCACTGTTTCTAGCTTTAGATCTCCAATGTTTCTAGCTTTGGACCTCCAGTGATTGTGGATTTGGACCTCCAGTGATTGTAGATTTGGACCTCCACTGTTTCTAGCTTGGGATCTCCACTGTTTCTAGATTTAAACCTCCAGTGATTGTAGATTTGGACCTTCACTCTTACTAGTTTTAGACCTCTACTGTTTCTAGCTTTGACTCTCAACTGTTTCTAGCTTTGGGCTTCCTCTGTTTCTAGCTTTGGATCACCACTTTTTCGACCATCAAAACATTATTCCTTTTACTGTATTTATAAATCACTGCTGACAAGATGAAAACCCTTTCAGACCCTCCTGTAACCTTCGACTTTTATTATGTTAATGGCGACTTCAACTTATTATATTAGACCAGTTACTGGGTTTTAAAGTCAGGGACAGAGGAACACCAGCCCAACAAGTTAAGAGCTGCTATGATGATTCGGCATTTACGTTTACATTACCAAGGTGAGTAAATGGAGATCAGATACAGATCAACCATGATCCAATTGAATGGCAGAACATGTTCGTTGGGGTGAATGGCCTTCTACTATTCCTATGTTACTAATCAAGCCAAATAATCTTAAATTGCTAAGTCAACATGGATTTACAAAAGGAAAATCATGCTTGACTGATCTACTGGAAATTATTGATGATGTAACTGGTAGAACATATAAGGGAGAACGAGTAGATGTGGTGTATTTAACTTTCAGAAGGCTTTCGATAAGGTCCCGCATAAGATGTTAGCGTGCAAAGTTAAAGCACATGGGATTGGGGGTAAGGTACTGTCTTTGATAGAGAACTGGTTGGCAGACAGGAAGCAAAGAGTTGGAATAAAAGGGTCTTTTTCCGAGTGGCAGGCAGTGACTAGTGGTGTACCGCAGGGATCAGTGCTAGGACCCCAGCTATTCAAAATATATATAAATGATCTAGCCGAGGGAACTAGATGTAATATCTCCAAGTTTGCAGATGACAAATAGGTGGGTGGGCGTGTGTGCTGTGAGGAGAGTGCTGAGAATCTCCCGTATTGTATTGACAGGTTGGGTGATTGGGCAGATGCATGGCAAATGCAGTATAATGTGGATTAATGCGTGGTTTTCCACTTCGGTTGCAATACAGGAAGGCAGCTTATTATCTGAACAGCAATTGATTGGGAAAAGTGGAAGTGCAACGATGCCTGAGTGTCCTTGTGCACCAGTCGCTGAAGGTAAGCATGAAGGTGCAGCTGGTGGTTAAGGAGGCATATGGTATGTTGGCCTTCATAGTGAGAGGATTCATGTACAAGAGCAAGGATGTATTGCTGCAATTTTACAGGGCCTTGATGAGATCACACCTTGAGTATTGTGTGCAGTTTTGGTCGCCTTATCTGAGGAAGGATGTTCTTGCAATGGAGGGAGTGCAGCGAAGATTCACCAGACTGATACATGGGATGGCAGGAATGACGTATGAGGAGAGATTGGGTCGATTAGGCCTGTATTCGCTAGAGTTTAGAAGAATGAGAGGGGAGCTCATTGAAACTTATAAAATTCTAACAGTACTGGACAAACTAGATGCAGGAAGGTTGTTCCCGATGGCGGGGGAGTCCAGAACCAGGTGTCATAGTCTAATGATAAGGGGTAAGCAATTTGGGACTGAGATGAGTAAGAATTTCTTCACCCAGAGAGTGGTGAACGTATGGAATTCTTTACCACACAAGGCAGTTGATGCCAATTCATTAAATATATTCAAGAACGAGTTAGATATATTTCTTTAGGCTAAGGGCATCAAGAGATAAGGGGAGAAAACAGGGACATGGTACTGAATTTGGATGATCATCCATGATCTCATTAAATGGCAGAACAGGCTCGAGGGGCCGAATGGCCTACTCCTGCTCTTATCTTTTCTGTTTCTATGTTTCTATTACAAACCGATTGAAGTATAATATTAAATCAGTCACTCTGCAATTTTATACGTCCTTGCTGGGGATGTTGAGGATGGGGATGTTCATTGATCTTTCTCCCTCCGGTTATTTGTTTAATTGTCCACAACCATTTATGACTGGATGTGGCAGGGCTGCAGAGCTTTGATCTGATCCATTGGTTGTTGGGTCACTTAGCTCAGTCATTAGCATGTTGCACCGCTATTTAGCATGCATGCACTCCTGTGTTTTAGCTTCACCACATTGGCACCACATTTTCAGGTACGTCCCCTGGCTTGATGGTAATGGCAGAATGATGGATATGCCAGGCCATTATAAGATCGCAGAGGGAACCTGGATCCAATTGATTCGAGGTTGAACCGTACTGGGGACAATAATTTCTCCTTATGCAGCACAAGCAAGGCTTAATACATTACAGTGTTTGAGCAGTAGTTTGGAGAGGACACTTGAGACTTACATTAATCTGTTAATCTCCGGGTACAAGCGCAACCGTGAAAAAGTTGCACCCTATGTCTCTGGTCACTCCTCTTCCTTTTTCTCCCGAGTGTCTCCTTGAATCTTCCTGAAACCTTCTACACAATGGCCCAGAAATTCGGGTCCCCACGCAAGAGTACACGCTGGGTACTCATGCATCGGCCCAACGAAAGTGCCGGTTTTGTGCATGCACTGCACATGCGTGGGAAACCGGAACTTCCATTCCCTTGAAAGAAGGGGTTGACAGGTGGAACGCGTGCACCAGAGAGGCAGTGCGTGCGCATCAAACTTACGTTTTTTTTGCAGATTTCTCCGGGAGGGTAAGTCTCCAGCAGTTACACTTTTACAAAGCAGATGCAAGGCCTGCTTTTAACAAGGTAAGTGGTGAATTAATTAAAGTTAAAACATTTTTCCACAGATTTATTATTCTTAAATACTTTAACGAAAGATAATGTTATTTTTAGCCCCATTAGAATATGTAATTAATTTTTTCAAAATTTTAAATTATTGTTTAAAATAGTTGTTTCTTGTTATTTATAGATATTTAAAAAATATTGTCCCAGAAATTCGGGTCCCCACTCGTGAGTACGCTCTGGATACTCACGTGTAGGCCCAACCAAAGTGCCGGTTTTGTGCATGCACTGCACATGCGTGGGAAATCGGAACTTCCGTTGCCTTGAAAGAAGGGGTTGACAGATGGAACGCGTGCGTCAGAGAGGCAGCGCGTGCGCATCGAATTTATGTTTTTTTTGCAGGGTTCTCCGGGAGTGTAAGTCTCCAACAGTTACACTTTTAAAAAGCAGGTGCAAGGCCTGCTTTTGACAAGGTAAGTGGTGAATTAATTACAATTAAAACATTTTTCCACAGGTTTATTATTTTTAAATACTTTAAAGAAAGGTAAGTTTATTTTTAACCCAGTTAGAACATGTAATTAATCTTTTCAAAAGTGTAAATTATTGTTTAAAATAGTTATTTCATATAATTCATAGTTGTTTTAAAAATGTGATTTAGTAAAATTTAATTGAAGTTTTAATGATGTTTTGGGGCTTATAGTATTTATAGGTTTGACAGCTCTTCCTGTCAAATTTATGAATGAAGCATTCCCTGCTACCATTGGTTCTCCATGGCCCACATGATCCCAGGGGATGCTTTGAACTAACTACGCCCCTGGTATACGCAAGCACTATGCGCCGGCAGTTGCAGGTGGCCCAGGATTGGAATACCACGGGGGCCCACAGCACAACGTCCAGTGCGCAAGTTAAGTGCAGGTTAGAGGCTTGTGCCCTCGGGAAGCCTCTGACACGAATTTCTGGGCCTTTGTGTCTGTTAAGTTCCCCCTGTTATACACTTACGCGCATTCAAAACCTTTTGGACTCTTACTGTGCAATTGCTGGCTGCCATCCAAAAGCCCTCAAATCAAATCACAGAGATGCCACGTCCGCTCCTACTTGGCTTACGCATGTTCTAGACATAAGAGAATAATACATCAACTGTTTTTGAACAACAAGACACATATTTGGGTTAATTATGGCAATACAACGGCACATGTCTCCAGTTTGCAGAGATATAGCGTCCTAGCTGTTTCTGTGAAAGGCTTAGGTTTTAGTTTCGTTGGAGAAGTCGTAACATTCCATTACAGTGGCAGCTACACCTGACCTTGCCTCTCAGGCTAGTTGCACTCTATGTATCATCCTTACTGTGGCTAATATCCACCTTTCACCCACAACCTCCCTATTCGGCTATAGCAATTCTCTTTCTCACCCATAAGCTTACAGCATAAGTACATAATTTTAATTATAAGCACAATGATTACATATATATAATTCAGGTTACCATTACATAAAAATGATGATAACAGATTTCTACATTTAATTCATATACATGATTATAACCTCATTACAGATGATTGGATTGGAGGCAGTTATAGAGTGGTGTTCCCCAGAGGTCTGTACAAGGACCACTGCTTATCTTGATATATATTAATGACTTGAGCTTGGGTTTACAGGGAACAATTCAAAATTTGCAGATGACAGAAAACTTGCAAGTATAGTGAACAGTGGGGAGGATAGTGGTAGACTTGAAGAAGACATAGGCAGGTTGGTGGAATGGGCAGACACGTGGCTGATTAAATTTAACGCAGAAAAGTGTGAAGTGTTACATTTTGGTGGGAAGAACGAGAAGAGGCAATATAAACTAAAGTGTACAATTCTAAACTGGGTGCATGAATAGCGAGACCTGAAGGTGTAGGTGCTCAAATAGTTGAAGGTGGCAGGGCAGTTTGAGAAAGCGGTTAAAGAAACATTCGGTATCCTGGGCTTCATAAATAGAGGCATAGAGTACAAAAGCAAAGAAGTTATAATGAAAGTATATAAAACACTGGTTCAGCATGAACTGGAGTATTGTGTCCAATTCTGGGCGCCACACTTTAGCAAGAATGTGACGGCCTTAGAGACATTGCAGAAAATAATTCCGAGAATGATTCCAGGGACGAGGGACTCCAGTTACGTGGATAGACTAGAAACACTGGGGATATTCCCCTTAGAGCAGAGAAGGTTGAAAGTAGATTTCATAGATATATTCAAAATCATGAGGGGTTTAGACGGAGTAGATAGAGAGAAACTGTTCCCATTGGCGAAAGGGTCGATGAACCAGAAGACACAGATTTAAGGTGATTGGGAAAAGAACCAAAAGCAACATGAGAAATATTTTTTTATGCAGCGAGTGGTTAGGACATGGAATGCACTGCCTGAAAGGCTGGTGGTGGCAGACTCCATCGGGGCTTTCAAAAGGGAATTGGATAAATACCTGAAGGAAAAAAATGCAGGGCTACGATGAAAGGGCGGGGAAGTGGGACTAGCTCAAGTGCACCTGCACAGAGCCAGCACGGGCTCGAGCGGCCGAATGGCCTCTTTCTGTGCTGTAAATATTCTGTGTTTCTATGATTATAGATATTTATTATAAGATATTAAATCAATATTCTAAAATCCAATTAATGCATGATTTTCTTGCACCATGGCTTTACAGATTGTGGTCTTATCCAATTTTGTGGCTGTTGATGGCGCACGGCGTCTAGTAGAAGCTAAGTTTTGAGCTGCTAATTCTGTTCTGAATCATTTAGCAAGGTGGTCGTGCCACACAACATGTTGGAGGTTCTCCGCAGTGAATAGACGGCACTTCGTCTCGACAAGAACTGTGCGGTGGTCTCTCCTAAATATACTGTCATAAACAGATGCATCTGCGACAAGTAGATTACTGTGGACGAGGTCAACTAAGTTTTCCCTCGTGTTGTTTTTCTCACCACCTGCCCCAAGCTGAGTCTGGCAGCTATTTCCTTCTGGAGTCGGCCAATTCGGTCAGTAGAGGTGCTACTGAGCCAGTTTTGATTTTGGACATTTAGGTCCGCCTCTCAGAGAACATTCTGTGCCCTTGCTACCCTTAATGTTTCTTCCAATGGTGTTCAACATGAAAGAGCACTTCTTCGTCACTGATGGAGGCTGGTATGTGGTAATCAGCATGAGGTTTGCTTGCCCATGTTTGGCCTGATGGCATGAGACTTCATGAGAGCGGCAGTCAATATAGAGTATTCCCAGTGCCGTAACTTCACGAATGTATACCAGACTGTTGGCACATCTTGGAGGTTTCTCCTGCTGGTGGGACAGCACATACCCACGGATGGTGATAGAGGAGCCTTGGACATTAGCTGCCGGACTGGGCATTTGGCAGGTGGTGAGAGAACAATCACGAGAGTAAAAACTACTTGACCTCGTCCTCACCATCTACCTGTTGCAGATGCATCTGACAATTACAGCACTGATAGCAGTGACCAGCGCACGGTCCTTGTGGAGATGGAATCCCGTGCTAAATGGGATAGAATCAGATAAGATCAAGCAGCTCCAAGCTGGGCTCGGTGAGGCGGGTGGCCATCAGCTGCAGCAGCATTGTATTACACCTGAACCTGTAAACTCATGGCACAGAATATCCCTCATTGTGCTGTTACCATCAAGCCAGGGCCTTTGCAACCTTCTTCAGCCAGTATTGCTGAGTGGATGAACCGTCTCAGCCTGCTCCTGAGATCGCCACCTTCACAATTAGCTCAGAAATTCGGGTCTCCACGGGTGAGTACGCACGGGGTACTCACCTGTAAGCCCAATGGAAGTGCCGGTTTCCTGCATGCACTGCACAAGCGCGGGAAACCGGTACTTCCAGTCCCCTGAACGAAGGGGTTCAGAGGTCAAACACGTGCACGGGAGAGGCTGCGCGTGCGCATCAAACTTAGGTTTCTTTTGCAGGTTTTCCCGGGAGGGTAAGTCTCCAGAAGTTAGACATTTAAAAACCAGGCGTAAGGCCTGCTTTTTACAAGGTAAGTGGTGAATTAATTAAAATTAAAACATTTTTCCACAGGTTTATTATTTTTAAACACTTTAAAGTGAGGTAAGTTTATTTTTAGCCCCGTTAGAAAATAAAATTATTTTTTTCAAAAATTTAAATTATTGTTTAAAATAGTTATTTCATGCAATTTTTAGTTTATTTAAAAAATGTGAATTTTTTAAAACATTTATTTGAAGTTTTAGTGCTATTTTGGGGCCGAGGTATTTGTAAGTTTTGACAGCTCTTCCTGTCAATCTTATGAATGGAGCACTCCCTGCTCCGATTGGCTCTCCATGTCCCACATGATCCCAGGGGACGCACTGAACTAACTGCGCCCCTGGGATACGCAAGCACTGTGCACCGGCAGCTGGACCAGGCCCCGGATCGGAATTCCACGTGGGCCCACAGCTCAATGGCTGGCGCGCAGGGTAAGTGCAGGTCGGGGGCTCGCATCTGCGGGAAGCCCCCGACCCGAAATTCTGGGCCAATGTCAGTTTCATCCAATTCGATTCACTCCACGTGACATCAAGAAACGACTGAGCGCGCTTGATACGGCAAAGTCTGTGGCCCGACAGCATCCGGGCTGTGGTGCTGCAGATTTGTGCTCCTGATCCAGCTGCACTTCTAGCCAAGCTCTTTCAGTACAACTACAACATTGGCATCTACCGATATAGTGAAAAATTACCCCGGAATGACCTGTCAACAATAATCAGGACAAATCAAATTCGGCCAATTAACACCTCATCACCTTACTCTCAATTATCAGCAAAGTGATGGAAGGTGTAGTCGCCATTGCTATCAAGTGTCCCTTAATGATCAATAACCTGATCATGGATGCTCAGTTTGGTTTCCACCACGTTAACATGGCTCCAGATCTCATTACAGCTTATTCCAAACATGGACAAAGGATCAGAATTCCAGAGGTGAGGTAACGATGATTGCCCCGGACATCAAACAGCATTTGACCTAGTGTGACATCCAGCAGCCCTGGTAAAATTGACGTAAATGGGTTTCAGGGGGAAAAGAATTCTCTGGCTGGAGTCATCCCTAGCAAAAAGGAAGATTGTTGCAGGTCAGTCATATCAGCCACAGAACATCGCTGAAGTATTACCTCAGGGCAGTGTTCGAGACACAACCATCTGAAGCAGCTTCATCATTGAAGTTCCGGCCATCATAAGAACAGAAGAGTCTGGATGTTCGCTGCTGATTACAGAGTGTTCCGTTCCATTCATAGTTCTTGGGATAATGAAGCCCACATGCAGCGAGAGCAGGACAACGTGCGGGCTTGGGCTGAAAAATGGCAAGAAATATTGCTGACAGACATATGCCAGGAATTGAAAAAATCCAAAAAGAGTGAGTGTAACCACCTCCCCTTGAAAGCCAACGGCATTACCATTGTCGAAACTCCCAGCACAAACATCGTAGGAGACACCAATGACCAGAAAATTAACAGGAGGAGCCAAATAATTAATGTGGCTGCAAGAACAGGTCAGAGGTCGGGTGTTCTGCGGCGAGTATCCCACCTCCTGACTCCCCAAATTCTTTCTCCCATTTACAAGGCAGGAGTGTGATGGAATACTCGCCACTTGCCTTGATGAGTGCAGCTCCAACAACACTCAAGTAGCTCAACAGTTCCAGGAAAAAGCAGCTCTCTTGATTGGCACCGATTCACCACTTTAACCATTCACTCCGTCCACCTCCGTTGCACTGTGACTGCAGTATGTACCATGTACTGCAGCAACTCGCAAAGTTTCTTCGACAGCCCCTCCCAAACATGCAAACTCTGTCGCCTGGAAGGACAAGGACAGCAGGCACATTGTGAAAACGACCACCTGCCAGTTCAACTCCAAGTTACACACTATTCAGACTTGGAATTATGTCTCCGTTTCTTCATCGCCCTTCGGTCAAGATCCTGGAAATCCCTCCCTAACAGCACTGTGGGAGGACTTTCAACAAATGGACAGCAGTTGTTTAAGAAGGCGGCTCACCACCAAATTCTCAAGGGCAACTGGTGATGGGCAATAACGTTTGGCCTTGACTGTGCACACCAACATCCCGTGAGCAAATAAAAAAAACGTCAGAAGCAGTAATGGTAGAGATGAGTCATCACCCATTGGCTTAGATTATTGTTACCAGCAGTAACATTTGAGATGGGTGACTGCCAGCAATATTAAAATCGGATCACCAGGAATAATGGTGATTAGGGTCACCTACATTATTATTAGAGCCATGTAAGCACCAGTAATATGATCGTAGAGTCACCAGCAGGAATGTAACAGTAGGGGCATAGCCATTAATGTTAGAGTAGGGTCACCCCCAGTCATGTTAAAGTAGAGCCACCGCAAGTAATGTTTGAGTAGGGTCTCCCCCGTCATGTTAATGTACAGGCACCACCAATAATGTTAGAGTAGGGTCATCACCAGTTTGTTAGAGTAGTGTCTTCACCAGTAATGTTAGAGCAAGGGCACCACCAGTGACGTTAGAGTAGAGCCACCAACAGTAATGATAGAGTAGAGTCACCACCACTAAAGTTAGAGTAGGGCCAGCACAAATAATGTTAGAGTAGGGTCACCACCAGTAATGTTAGAGTAGGTTCACCACCTATAATGATAGAGTAGAGTCATCACCATTATTGTTGGAGTAGCGTCACCATCAGTAATGTTAGAGCCGATTCAACATCATTCATCATCACAGTAAAAAACACAGTTTAATTAGGCAATGGATGAGCGACGATTTCACCAAATTAAGATGAGGCTCCAAGAAATCAACGCAATATCCGGGGGAATGTTTGCTTTATCCTTCAGGATTTACTGGACACGCGCAGAGTGCAGTGCTTCTGGGATTACTTTCCGTTAATGGATGCTAATAGACGGAGTTTCATGGACTGAGCTGTTCAATTTCCCCATTGGCGGCCCGGGCGCACTGAAGTTGAAAATCGCTCCTTGTTTGTTAAGTGACTGTAACTAAAGCCAATTATTGTGTAACCGGATTGTCTCACCGGGGCACCGATTGATCTATAAAGGGGGAGCATTTACAGATCTCAGAAACACTCAAGCCGGAACCGTAAAGTAGCTCAGAATTCACACAAATCTTAAAAACAATGGTACGGCCAATAATTCTACAGATACGGGACATTTACTACCATGTCCTCGCAGCATTTGGCATTCCCGGTAAGTCAATGTATACTGTTGCCTAATACCTGTTGACTATCTCAGTGTTAATGTAACAGATTCCGAGAATGTCCACACTGCAGAGTCATTTATTCACCGGGATCAGTCGGTGAAAATCAGCGGCAATCCCAATCGCCCGCGCGACCGCTGAGGCGCTGTTCCGGTCGCTGGATCGCGGGCACCGGGTGCTCAATGTTCCTCCCTATACTGAGGGAGGGCGAGGCTGATTCCCCGGCCTCTCCAACAACACATAGCTAAGTAAAGAATGTGTTGCTCAGTGCCCATAGTAATCACGTCTTTTGTGCCGTTGTTCCCTGTCTACATTACGTTGATAATAACTCGGACTGCAGAAACTTCCATCCAACAGGCGTTTTACGAAATAAATTCCACGCTGGAAGGAGCTCCCCTCCTCTCTGCAGCGTTTGTTTATAACTTGAACGCTTGTTTTTTATCGGAGTTGAGAATTTTATTTGAAATATATCTTTCCATTAATTGCCGTGTAATTATATTTAATACTTGACTGAAGTTTGCTGGACGGACGGCGTGTTTTCAGCCCCTCGATATTGAATGTTCAGTGATTTCATTCCTTTAAATAAAGTGTCTTCACCATCGCCTATGTTAATGAAAAAATCTGAGATTTATCTGAATGCCCCCGTTACTGACCTCTTGTTGCTCCTTCTTACAGCGAACCTACTGACAATCGTGATTCTCTCCAGAGGAAACTGCGGCCTTTCCAAATGTATCTCTGTCTACATGGTGGCCATGGCAACAGCAGATCTACTGGTCATGATCATCAATGTATTATTGAACCGCATTTTACGTTATTACTTTCCACATACATTCCTGTCGTTAACTGCCGTCTGTAAGTTCATTATATACCTGCAATGTGTCGCCCTCTATCTGTCGGTGTGGTTTACAGTCTCGTTCACATGTGACCGATTTGTAGCTATATGTTGTAAGAGGTTTAAAACCAAGTATTGCACAGTGAGAACTGCGGCCGGGATTATAACAACGGTCTCTGTCCTGATCTGTTTACAGAGCCTCCTGTTTTGGTTTGCATTTGAACCTGCGCGAATAATTAACAATGTTCACTGGGGTTGCCGCTCCAGAGCGGAGTTTATTTCATCGCCTGTAGGTGTGGTGTTTTCCTGGCTACGGAGCATTTGTTTTTCTTGGCTTAGTTATGTTTTGATATTACTGTTTAATTGTTTGACAGCCAGACGTATTTTAGTGGCCAGTCGAGCCCGCAGGGGACTACGGGGGCATAACAGTGAGAATCAGAGCGATCCCGAGATGGAGAGCCGAAGGAAATCCATAATTTTACTGTTCAGTGTATCGGGCAGTTTTGTATTGTTGTGGCTGACAACTACCGTTACTTATTTAACTACCGGACCGACAAGCACCACGCATTACCGAGGCGATTATGCAGCCCCTGCCTATATTGCCGCTGAAACCGGATATATGCTCATGTATTTGAGTTCCTGTACAAACACGTGCATTTATGCAGCTACACAAACTAAATTCAGGAACGAGCTGATGCAGCTGATGAAAACTCCTTGGACATTTATTTGCAAATAAATGAAAAAAAAAACAAAGATTCTTGTCCAAATTAGAGAGCAAATACTATGGTTTGCTGTAGTGAAAATTAAAAGGCAGCAGAGAACATTTACTCCAATTTGTGCCTTGTGTTTGATGTCTGCTGCTTTCCCCGGATGAACATGATCGATTCCCGCTAAAACAGCGCACTTCCCGCTCAAGAACCAAAGAGAACAGTTATGATTGAGCTTCAGCAGTGGAGTAGAACTTGTGGGCGTCAGCGTTAACTTGCTTACACCGTAGTTACTGGAATGAGACGCCCCAGTATAATTAATAGTTAAAGGTTACTTTAATGTAGAACCTATGTGATACAATCGTGGTTTTCTGTAATTCTGTAATGTTGGTGTGAATGTTGCAGGCGCTGGTCTCCCCATCAGACTCCTCCCCACATTGTCTCCTGGACCAATAGAACGGAGTCCTGGCTCCTGATCAGTGTCTAATGATGGAGACAGTAGGAACTTGACTCGTCAATGTGACACTAGACATCTTTGTTCACAGATGTTTACTTAAATCCCAAACTGGTCACCGAAATGTTGTAGAATTGATAACAGGGGAACAGATAATTTTAGCCAAAGAGTTCGTGTCCGCGTTTACACTGCACCCGAGAAAATAGTTCCATTCACTTTAAACCCCCTGATCTCAACGTCCCATCAACCTATTTTTATTCATTGATATATAAAATTTAAACTTGAAATGGCGATAATTTATCCCTCTGTGAATTCCACAGCCTCACAACACTCCATGTAAAGAGGGTTATCCTGCTCGCAGTTCTAAATCACTTCCATTTATTCCTTTATCTATGGCAGTTAGTTCTTGATCATGAACTATTGGAAAGTGTCTCATTCGATCTATGCTATGACGTCCCTACTTATCGTAAGTCACCTTGGCACGACTCGTCGAAAGATATTAGTCTGGAATCAATGCACAATCTCGTGAAAGTCAAGAAATTTTAGTTAAGATGGTTAACTGATAGCTTTCCGTTTGAGATGGTTGTGTCCTTGCTTAAATTGAATAATGAGAAAAATGTAGTTCATATCTTGAAATCTAACACCTACAGAATCCGCCCCTCCCCCCACCCGGATTGACAGAAAGGGCGGGATTGTTTTGTGTCGGATGTATTGCGCTGCATGATCTTAGATTATCGCTGTGTGTGCAGAGGCGACGTGTTGTGCAAGAAACAGCTGGCTTGCGATATTCATGATGAAGATGCTATGGCGAACAGGTCCAAGAAACGGTCAATCATGCTGAAAACAACCCTACTTGAAAAGGTTAATGTGGTTGTGGAGAGTTTAATGTGTAAAACCAATGGGCAGAGATCTGCACAAAAGAATAGACCGCGATAGATATACGTTGCTGATGAGATATAGTTTAATGCTGGAATGAAATACTCTAATCCTACGACAGAGGGCACTGTACGGGTTGGGATAATCAGACTGTCGTGAAGTCTGCTAATGTTATACTGTATTGGTTTATCTTAATGTTGTATTAATGTAAATCTTTATCCTTTGCCTGTTAAACAGTTAATTTAAAGTAGCACTGAGCTGATGAGCGAGGGCTCACCCTACAGCAATGGTCAGATTCAGGATGCAGTAAGAATAAATGTAATAAAAGTCATATAATTTTAAACTGATTCATATATTTCATAGAACTTTACTCATTTGATAACAGTGTTGGAAATTTGTTCATTATGTAAAGGAAAACATCTGGATTGTCATCATAATTTTTGTATTTGTTCATGGGATGTGGGGGCGCTGGCAAGGCCAGCATTTATTGCCCATCCCTAATTGCCCTTGAGAAGGTGCTGGTGAGCCGCCCTCTTGAACCACTGCAGTCCATGTGGTGAAGGTATTCCTACAGTGCTGTTAGGTAGGGAGTTCCAAGATTTTGACCCAGCGATGATGAAGGAACGGCGATGTACTTCCAAGTCAGGATGGTGTGTGACTTGGAGTGGAACTTGGAGGTGGTGGTGTTCCCCTGAGCCTGATGCCCTTGTCATTCTAGGTGGAAAAGTTCGTCGATTTGGAAGGTGCTGCCGAAGGAGCCTTGGCGTGTTAATTTGTACAAATAGTACAGAAATAAAGACAGAGTTATACTTAAAGTATTCACTTGGTCGAATAGCAATTAAAGGAACAAGCGTGAAATTAATGTTAATATAATGAACTAAGGTAATTATACGGGTCAGCCCAAAGGAAAACGTGCTCTTTAAGTAAAGAAAACTATCAGTTATGATAAAAAGATGAGACCATTAAAGTTTCCTTATGTGGAGTTATATTTTTACTTCTATATGATTAGATAACGCAAAATTGTGAGGATTGATACGAAGAGGCAGTGGAAATGTAACAGTTTGGACTGAGCATTCGCAATGGTCCAAGTAACTGAGTTCAGAATTACAACACGTTTGAATCCCCAACCAACAATCAGCAGATGTGATTGTAGTTAGTACCTTTAATTGTATGATTAATTTCTATTGCTTATACTTTGTGCTAAAATACCTATGTGACCTCACTTCAATGTTGAAGATTAGCTGATTGAAAACCTTTCGCTAACAATAGCTTCAGTACTTTGTGAATGAGCTTCATTTATTAATTGTGATTAAGTGCCCACTTAACCCTCTTCAAAGTTCCACTTGATCCTTAGCTTCTGTAAAAGCCAAACTCCACTTGGTTTCATGTCTCTGTGGAGCCCAGGCTTTGCCAATCCGGCTACCATCCAACTTCTGCAGAAGTGATTATGAGTTTCGAGTAAGTCTGTGTAACAGGCACATTCTCATTTAACTGGAATCAGACGATCAATCATACATAAGGCACCAGTAAGGCTTCATGTAGAGGTTTTCACTCCATCAGACTCAGATGCGATGCATCTGCACCCAGCTACAATCGTGAGAAGTCGATATTTAATCAATCACATCATCCCAAATCAAAAAGTAAAATAGAAAGCAAAGTTAACAGTTGCATTATCGTGTCAAATTCCATTCCATATGGTTGTGATTCTCGACCTCGTTTCTAATTAACCCGGCCCCAAGCCCAAATTCAGTTGCGGCCGCCTCGCCCGTGGCAGCCGCAACCAACGATTGTTGAAAGGGATGTTACACTCCTTTGCGCCGGCGCATAAAGGTGGAGCGGCGGCCGGCCGCTTTCCCGGCGGCCGCCTGCCCACACCTCCCTCCCCGGACTCCTCCACCACCCCCCCGCGGCACTGATGTGTGCGGCCCGCGAGCCCGGCTCTTCCCCGAGGTGCCGGGCTCATTTGTCGGGTGAATCGACCGGCCAGCGGTCGGCTGCAGGCAGCTCCTCCTTAACAGAAGGAGGAGGCCTGCAGTACCCCAGCCTGCCGCACCGCCTCGGGTGCCGCAGCGGGTGATTAGCGCCTCAAAACTGCAGTGAACGCCCATAGTGAGGCGCAAAAACCCTCCATTAGCGCCCGCCGCCGTCTGGGCCCGGGGCAACCGAATTTTCGTCGGGCGCAGCGGCATTAACGCCGGCGCAAAATTTCGGACGATAAAGCCCTGGCGGACCCACAACCGAATTTCTAGGCCACTGTTTTGCACTAAGTTACCATGTCACCTATCACTAATTACACAGTTACGCTGTTCCCCTAATTGACACTGTCGTCTATCTTTCATTACACAGCAACTGTGTTCACATACATTTACCTGTGCTCTGTCACTAATTGGACAGTTACTTTGTTCCCCTGAATTACCCTGTCTGCTATCTCTAATTAAAGAGTTACTTTGACCCCCTAACTTACCCTGTCTGCTTTCTCTAATTAAACAGTCACCGTGTTCCCCTTAACTTCCCTACCCTCTCTCTCTAATTACTCAGTTACTGTCTTCTCCTAAATTACCCTGTCCTCGATCTCTAATCACACAGATACTGTGTTCCCCAAAATATCCCTGCCCTCGCTCTCTAATTACACAGTTACTGTGTTCCCATAATTTTCCCTGTCATCAATCAGTAACTACGTAGTTAGTTTTCCCCTAAATTTCCCTGTCCTCTATCTCTAATTACACTTACTTTATTCTTCTATATTATCCTGTCCTCTATCTTTTATTATCATTACTCTGTTGTACTAAATTTCCCTGTCCTCTCTCACAAATTACACAGTTCCCCTGTTCCCCTGTGTTACCCTGTTCTCTACCTTTAATTACAATTACTGATTTCGCCTAAATTACCCTGACCTCTATCTCTAATTACAGAGTTACTGTATTCCCCTAAATTACCCTGCCCTCTACCTCTAATAACAAAGTAACTGTGTTCCCAAAAATTACCCTGTCCTCTATCTCTAATTAAAAAGTTACTTTGATCCCCTATAGTGCCCTGACCTCTAACTCTAATTACAAAGTTAGTGTGTTCCCCTAAATTACCCAGTCCTCTGTCACTAATTACACAGTTACTGTGCTCCCCTAAATTACCCTATGCTCTATTTCTAATTACACTGTTACTGTGTTCCCCTAAATTACCCTGTCCTCTATCTCTAAATACACAGTTACTGTGTTCCCCTATATTATCCTGTCGTCTGTCTCTAATTATACATACTGGCCTAGAAATTCAGTTGGCGCCGCGCCAGAGCTTTAGCGCCGGAAAGTTAGCGCCGGCGCTAAGACCCCTGCGCGCGCCAAAAATTCAGTAGCGCCGCGCCCAAACGGCTGCCGGCGCTACTGAAGGGTGTTTGCGCCTGAAAATGGGCGCTACCTGCCGCATTGCGGCGCTATTCCGGAGCTGCAGCGCCCGATGCAGTGCGGCAGGCTCGGGAAGTGCAGGCCTCCTCCTTCAGTTAAGGAGGAGCTGCCTGCACCCGCCCGCTGGCCGGTAAAATCTTTACAAAAATGAGCCCGGCACCTCGGGGAAGTGCCGGGCTCGCAGCCCAGAAGCATCTGTTCCGCGGGGGGTGGGTGGAGGAGTCCGGGGAGGGAGGTGCGGGCAGGCGGCCGGCGGGAAAGCGGCCGGCCGCCGCGCGACCTTAATGCGCCGGCACAAACTCCTGTAAGACTCGGTTGCCAGAGTCTTAGTTGCGGCTGCCACGGGCGAGGCGGCCGCAACTCAATTTCGGCGCTGGGGCCCGTCACCACGGCAACCGGGACGCTGCGCACACCGATGACGTCATCGGTGCCGGCGCAGCGCAACCGGTCTACCGCCGATGGTAGGGCCCCAGGGAATTTCTGAACCGGCTGTAAGTCCAGCGCAATGACCTCTAGCGCCGCAAAATGGGCGCAAAGCCCACTCAATTTCTAGGCCACTGTGTTCCAATAAATTACCCCATCCTCTATCACAAATTGAACCGTTACTGTGTTCCCCTAAATTACCATGTCTGCTATCTCTAATTAAAAAGTTACTTTGATCCCCTAAATTATCCTGTCCTCTATCTCTAATTACACAGTAATTGTGTTCCACTAAAGTACACTGTCCACTATCTCTAATACAAAGTTACTGTGTTCCACTAAATTACCCTGTGCTCTATATCTAATTAGACAGTTACTGATTTCCCCTAAATTATCTGCCCTCTATCTCTAATTACACAGTCAGTGTGTTCACCTCAATTACCCTGTCCTCTGTCACTAATTACATTCTTACAGTGTTCACCTAAATTAGCCTGTCCTATATCTCTAATTATAATGTACCTGTGTTCCCCTAAATTACCCTGTCCTCTATCACTAATTACATTTATTGTGTTCCCATAAATTACCCTATCCTCTATCTCTAATTACACGCTTAATATTGTCCCCTAAATTACCCTGTCCTCTATCACTAATTACACAGTTACAGTGCTCACCTAAATTGCCCTGTCCTGCACCTCTAATTATACAGCAACTGTGTTCCCCTAAATTACCCTGTCCTCTGTCATTAATTACATCGTTACTGTGTTCACCTAAATTAGCCTGTCCTACTTCTCTAATTATACATTTACTGTTTACCCCAAATTACCCTGTCCTCTATCACTATTTACCCAGTTACTGTGTTCAGGTAAATTACCATGCACTATATCGATAATTATATAGTAACTGTGTTCCCCTAAATTGCCCTGTCCTCTGTCAATAATTACACGGTTACTGTGTTCCCCTAAATTAGCCTGCCCTCTATCTCTAATTACACTTACTGTGTTGCTCTATATTACCCTTTCCTCTCTCTCTAATTATAGGTACTGTGTTGCACTAAATTATCCTGTCCTCTATCTCTAATTACTCAGTTGCTTTGCTCCCCTAAATTACCCTGTCATCTATCTCTTATTGCACTGTTAAATTGTTCCCCTAAATTACCCCATCCTCTGTCACTAATTACACAGTTACTGTGTTCCCCTAAATTACACTGTGCTCTATCACTTATTACACATACTGTGTTCCTCTATATTATCCAGTCCTTTGGCTCTAATTATACATACCGTGTTCCAATAAATTCCACCGTCCTCTATTACAAATTGAACCATTACTGTGTTCCCCTAAATTACCATGTCTGCTATCTCTAATTAAAAAGTTACTTTGATCCCTTAAATTAACCTGTCCTCTATATCTAATTACACAGTTATTGTGTTCCCCTAAATTACCCCGTCCTCTGTCACTAATTACACAGTTAATGTGCTCCCCTAAATTACCCTGTGCTCTATCTCTAATTACACTGTTACTGTGTTCCCCTATATTATCCTGTCGTCTGGCTCTAATTATACATACTGTGTTCCAATAAATTACCCCGTCCTCTATCACAAATTGAACCGTTACTGTGTTCCCCTAAATTACCATGTCTGCTATCTCTAATTAAAAAGTTACTTTGATCCGCTAAATTACCCTGTCCCCTATATCTAATTACACTGTTACCGTGTTCCACTAAATTACCCCGTCCTCTATCTCTAGTTACACGGTTACTGTGCTCCCCTAACATACAGTGTCCTCTATCTCTAAGTAAACAGTTACTGTGTTCCCCTTAATCTCCCTCTCCTCTCTCTCTAATTACACAGTTATTGTCTTCTCCTAAATTACCCTGTCCTCTATCTCTAATTACACAGTTACTGTCTTCCCCTAATTTTCCCTCTCATCAATCACTAACTACAAAGTTAGTTTTCCCCCAATTTTCCCTGTTGTCTATCTCTAATTAGACTTACTGTGTTCTTCTATATTATCCTGTCCTCTATCTTTAATTATCATTACTCTGTTGCACTAAATTACCCTGTCCTCCATCATTAATTACACAGTTACCCTGTTCCCCTATAATACTCTCTTCTCTATCTTTAATTACTGTTACTGATTTCCCCTAAATTACACTGGCTCTATCTCTTATTACAGAGTTACTGTGTTCCCCTAAATTCCCCTGCCTTCAATCTCTAATAACAATGTAACTGTCTTCCACTAAATTATGCCGTCTTCTAACACTAATTTACACAGGTGCTTTTTTCCCATAGATTTTCAACCCTCTATCTCTAATTATACAGTTACTGTGTTCCACTAAATTACACTGTCCTCAATCTCTAATTACACAGTTACTGCCTTCCCCTAAATTACCCTCTCCTCAATCACTAATTACACACGTAAGTTTTAACCTAAATTATCCTGTCCTCTATCTGTAATTACACAGTTACTGTGTAACACTAAATTATCCTGGCCTCTATCTCTAATTAGAAAGTTACTGTGTTCACCTAAATTACACTGTCTCCTCTCTCTAATTACACAATTGCAGCTTTACCCTAAATTATCTGCCCTCTATCTCTAATTACACAGTTACTGTGTTCACCTAAATTACACTGTCCCCTCTCTCTAATTACACAGTAGCAGCTTTCCCCTAAATTACCCTGTCCTATATCTCTAATTACACAGTTACTGTGTTCATCTAAATTACCCTGACCTATATCTATAATTATAAAGTTACTGTGTTCCCCGAAATTATCCTGTCCTCTATCACTAATTACACAGTTACTGCGTTCCCCTAAATTCCCCTGTCCTCTATGACTAATTACACACTTATTGTGTTCCCCTAAATTACCCTGTCCTCTCTCTCTAATTACACACTTAAAGTGTTCCCCTAAATTACCCTGTCCTCTATCGCTAATTACACAGTTACTGTGTTCCGCTGAATTTCACTGTCATCTATCACTAAAAAGGTAGTTTGTTTTCCACTAAATTCCCCTGTCCTCTATCACTAATTACGCAGTTACTGTGTTCCCCTAAATTAACCTGTCCTCTATCTCTAATTACACTTACTGTGTTCCTCTATATTACCCTGTCCTCTCAATCTAATTATAGGTACTGTGATGCACTAAATTATACTGTCCTCTACCTCTAATTAAACAGTTACTGTGTTCCCCTAATTGTCCGTCATCTATGACTAATAACAAAGTTGTTTTCCCTAAATTACCCTGTCCTCTATCACTAATTATACAGTAACTGGGTTCCCCTAAATTAACCTGTCCTCTATTTATAATGACACAGTTACTGTCTTCCCCTAAATTACCCTGTCCTCCATCACTAATTACACAGTTACTGTGTTCCCCTAAATTACCCTGTCCGCTATTTCTAATTACACAGTTACTGTCTTCCGCTAAATTTCACTGTCCTCTATCATTAATTACATAGTTAGTTTTCCCCTAAATTAGCCTGTCCTCTATCTCTAATTACATTTACTGTGTTCCTCTATGTTATCCTGTCATCTGTCTCTAATTATACATACTGTTTTGCACTAAATTGCCCTGTACTCTATCACTAATTACACAGTTACTGTGTTCCCCTAAATTACCCCGTCCTCTAGCGCTAATTGAACAGTTACTGTTTTCCACTAATTTACCCAGTCCTCTATCTCTAATTAAATAGTTACTTTGATCCCCTAAATTACCCTATCCTCTATATCTAATTACACTGGTACTGGGTTCCCCTAAATTACCCTGTTCTCTCTCTCTAATCACACAGTAACTGTGTTCCCTTAAATTTCCCTGTCATCAATCACTAAATACATAGTTAGTTTTCCTCTAAATTACCCTGTTCTCTATCTCTAATTACTCACACTGTGTTCTTCTATATTATCCTGTCCTCTATCTTTAATTATTATCACTCTGTTGCGCAAAATTACCCTGTCCTCTATCACAAATTACACAATTCCCCTATTCCCCTATATCACCCTGTTCTCTATCTTTAATTACAGTTACTGAGTTCCCCTAAATTACGCTGCCCTCTATCTCTAATAAAAAATTAACTGTGTTCCATTAAATTTCACGGTCTTCTATCTCTAATTACACAATTACTGTGTTCCCCTAAATTACAGAGCCCTCTATCTCTAATTACATATTTACAGTCTTCCCCTAAATTGCCCTGTCCTCTTATCTTTCTTTAAACTGTTACTTTGATCCCCTATAGTTCCCTGTCCTCTATCTCTTATTACAAAGGTACTGTGTTCCCCTAATTTACCCAGTCCTCTATCTTTCATTAAACAGTTACTTTGATCCCTTGAATTACCCTGTGCTCTATCTCTAATTAGACAGTAACTGTGTTTCCCTGAATTACCCTGTCCTCTATCACTAATCACACAGTTACTGTGTTCCCCTAAATGATCATGTCCACTATCTCTAATTATACAGTAACTGTGTTCCCCTAAATTACCTTGTCCTCTATCACTAATTACACAGTAACGGTGTGAACCCAAATTAATCTGCCCTATGTCTCTAATTATGCAGTAACTGTGTTCCCCTAAATTAGCCTGTGCACTATCACTAATTACAGTTACTTTGTTCCCCTAAATTACCCTGTCCTCTATCTCTAAGTACGCACTTAATGGGGCAGTAATTCCTCCCCAAACGCGTGAGTACGGAAGGGGTACTCACGCGTCTGGCCGGAGGAAATGCCGGTTTTCAGCATGCACAGCGCATGCGCTGAAAACCGGCATTTCCTCTCCTCTAACCCAAGAGGTGAAGAGGCTAGCGCGTGCGCTGTAGGGGGCAGCACGTGCGTCTTGGATTTCCTCTGTTTTGGGGGATTTGCGCATGTGTAAAGGCCTCCGGTCTTTACGCTTGTAAAAAGCACACGTAAGTATTTATTTTTACAGGTAAGTGGTGTTTTAGTGCAAATTAGAATTTTTTTCCACAGGTTTATTATTTTAAAGAATCTACAATAAGGTAAGTTTAGTTTTAGACGCTTTTTATTAAAAAAAAAAATTCCAAAAAAATGATTATTGTTTAAATTTTTTTTTAACTTATTTATACTTAATTTAACGATTGGGATTTTTTTTTAATTTTATTTAAAGTTTAAGTAGTGTTTTGGGGTGCAGTACTTCTCATGAGTTTGACAGTTCTTTCTCTCAAACTTCTGAATGAAGTTTCCCCTCCCCTGATTGGCTGAACAGTGCTCACCTGATCCCAGCCGGCACATCGCACCAACTACGCCGCTGACATCAGAACCGGGCCACTGACAGGAAATCCACTGCGGGTCAGGTTTCAGATGTCGGCGCGCCGGGTAAGTGCACATCGGGGGCTTGCACGCGCGGCAAGCCCATTGACACCAAGTTCTGGGCAAATGTGTTCCCCTAAATTAACCTGTCATCGATCAGAAATTACACTGTTGCTGTGTTCCCCTAAATTACCCTGTCCTCTATCTCTATTTAGACACTAAAGTTTTCCCCTGAATTATCCTGTCATTTGTCTCAAATTACACAGTTACTGTGTTCCCCTAAATTTCCCTGTCATCTATCACTAGTAACGCAGTTTCTTTTCCCCTAAATTACCCTTTCCTCTATCTCTAATTACACAGTTAATGTGTTCACCTAAATTAACCTGTCCTCTATCTCTAATTATACAATAACTGTGTGACCCTAAATTATCCTGTGCTCTATCTCTAATTGCACTGTAACTGTGTTCCCCTAAATTTCTCTGTCGTCTATCACTAATTACCTAGTTAGTTTTCCCCTAATTTACCCTGTCCTCTATCTCTAATTTCACTTGCTGTGTTCCTCTATATTATCCTGTCCTCTGTCTCTAATTAGACATACTGGCCTAGAAATTCAGTGCCCTTAGCACCGATTTTGCGGCGCTAGAGGGCCTAGCGCTGCAATTGGCGCCGGTTCCTAAATTGCCTGGGGCCCTTCCGCGGCGGTAGACCGGTAGCGCTGCGCCGGCACCGATGACGTCATCGGTGTGCGCAGCGTCCCGGTTGCCGTGGTAACCCGGCCCCAAGCAGAAATTCAGTTGCGGCCGCCTCGCCAGTGGCAGCCGCAACCAAGACTCCGGCAAATGAGTGTTGCCGGAGTCTGCGCCGGCGCTTTAAGGAGGCGCGGCGGCCGGCCGCTTTCCCGCCGGCCGCCTGCCCACAGCTCCCTCCCTGGACTTCTCCCACCCCCCCCCCCCGGAACAGATGCAAGCCCGGCACTTGTCCGAGGTGCCGGGCTCATTTTTGAAGAGATTTGCGCGGGCCGCGGCCGGGTGCAGGCAGCTCCTCCTTAACGGAAGGAGGAGGCCTGCACTTCCCGAGCCTGCCGCACCGCAGCGGGCGCCGCAGCGCCGGAATAGCGCCGCAATGCGGCGCGTTGCGCCAGTTTTCAGGCGCTAAAACCCTTCAGTAGCGCCGGCAGCCGTTTGGGCGCGGCGCTACTGAATTTTTGGCGCGCGCAAAGGGACTTAGCGCCGGCGCTAACTTCCGGCGCTAAAGCCCTGGCGCAGCGCAAACTCAATTTCTAGGCCAGTGTGTTGCACTAAGTTACCATGTCACCTATCACTAATTACACAGTTATGCTGTTCCCCTAATTGACACCATCTTTCATTACACGGCAACTGTTTTCACATTAATTAACCTGTGCTCTGTCACCAATTGGACGGTTACTTTGTTCCCCTAAATTACCCTGTCTGCTATCTCTAATTAAAGAGTTACTTTGCTCCCCTAACTTACCCTGTCTGCTTTCTCTAATTAAACAGTTACTGTGTTCCCCTTAACTTCCCTACACTCTCTCTCTAATTACACAGTTACTGTCTTCTCCTAAATTACCCTGTCCTCGATCTCTAATCACACAGATACTGTGTTCCCCAAAATATCCCTGCCCTCGCTCTCTAATTACACAGTTACTGTGTTCCCCTAATATTCCCTGTCATCAATCAGTAACTACATAGTTAGTTTTCCCCTAAATTTCCCTGTCCTCTATCTCTAATTACACTTACTTTGTTCTTCTATATTATCCTGTCCTCTATCTTTTATTATCATTACTCTGTTGTACTAAATTTCCCTGTCCTCTCTCAAAAATTACACAGTTCCCCTGTTCCCCTATGTTACCCTGTTCTCTACCTTTTAATTACAGTTACTGATTTCGCCTAAATTACCCTGTCCTCTACCTTTAATTACAGAGTTACTGTATTCCCCTAAATTACCCTGCCCTCTATCTCTAATAACAAAGTAACTGTGTTCCCAAAAATTACCCTGTCCTCTATCTCTAATTAAACAGTTACTTTGATCCCGTATAGTGCCCTGACCTCTAACTCTAATTACAAAGTTACTGTGCTCCCCTAAATTACCCAGTCCTCTGTCACTAATTACACAGTTATTGTGCTCCCCTAAATTACCCTATGCTCTATCTCTAATTACACTGTTACCGTGTTCGCCTAAATTACCCTGTCCTCTATCTCTAAATACACAGTTACTGTGTTCACCATGTTACCCTGTCCTATATCTCTAATTATACAGTTACTATGTTCCCCGAAATTACCATGACCTCGATCACTAGTTACACAGTTACTGTGCTTACCTAAATTACCATGCCCTATATCGCTAATTACAGAGTAATGGTGTTCTCCTAAATTACTCTGTCCTATATGTCTACTTATACATTTACTGTGTACCCCTAAATTACCCTGTCCTCTATCACTATTTACTCAGTTACTGTGTTCAGGTAAATTACCATGCCCTATATCGATAATTATACAGTAACTGTGTTCCCCTAAATTGCCCTGTCCTCTGTCAATAATTACATGGTTACTGTGTTCACCTAAATTTCCCTGTCCTATATCTGTAATTATGCAGTAACTGTGTTCCCCTAAATTAGACTGCCCTCTATCTCTAATTACACTGACTGTGTTCCTCTATATTACCCTGTCCTCTCTCTCTAAATATAGGTGGTGTGTTGCACTAAATTACCCTGTGCTCTATCTCTAATTACACATAATGGCCTAGAAATTGAGTGCCCTTAGCGCCGATTTTGCGGCGCTAGAGGGCCTAGCGCTGCAATTGGCGCCGGCGCCGAAATTGCCTGGGGCCCTTCCGCCGCGGTAGACCGGTAGCGCTGCGCCGGCACCGATGACGTCATCGGTGTGCGCAGCGTCCCGGTTGCCATGCCGACGGGCCCCAGCGCCGAAATTCAGTTGCGGCCGCCTCGCCTGTGGCAGCCGCAACTAAGACTCTGGCAACAGAGTCTTACAAGTTTTTGCGCCGGCGCATTAAAGGCCCCGCGGCGGCCGGCCGCTTTCCCGCCGGCCGCCTGGCCGCAGCTCCCTCCCCGGATTTCCCCCCCCCCGGAACAGAAGCAAGCCCGGCACTTGTCCGAGGTGCCGGGCTCATTTTTAAAAAGATTTTCGCGGGCCGCGGCCGGGTGCAGGCAGCTCCTCCTTAAGGGAAGGAGGAGGCCTGCACTTCCCGAGCCTGCCGCACCGCATCGGGTGCCGCAGCGCCGGAATTGCGGCGCGAAACGGCAGTTAGCGCCGATTTACCGCCGCGAAGACCCTTCAGTAGCGCCGGCAGCCGTTTGGGCGCGGCCCTGCTGAATTTTTGGCGCGCGCAGGGGGACTTAGCGCCGGCACTAACTTCCGGCGCTAAAGCCCTGGCTAAGCCAAAACTCAATTTCTAGGCCACTGTGTTCCTCTATATTATCCTGTCCTCTGTCTCTAATTATACATACCGTGTTCCAATAAATTACACCGTCCTCTATTACAAATTGAACCATTACTGTGTTCCCCTAAATTACCATGTCTGCTATCTCTAATTAAAAAGTTACTTTGATCCCCTAAATTACCCTGCCTTCAATCTCTAATAACAATGTAACTGTCTTCCACTAAATTATGCCGTCTTCTAACACTAATTACACAGTTACTGTGTTCCCATAAATTATCGAGCCCTCTATCTCTAATTATACAGTTACTGTGTTCCACTAAATTTCACTGGCCTCAATCTCTAATTACAGAGTAACTGTCTTCCCCTAAATTACCCTCTCCTCAATCACTAATTACACACGTAAGTTTTAACCTAAATTATCCTGTCCTCTGTCTGTAATTACACAGTTAATGTGTAACACTAAATTATCCTGGCCTCTATCTCTAATTAGAAAGTTACTGGCCTAGAAATTCACTGGCCTTAGCGCCGCTTTTGAGGCGCTAGAGGGCCTAGCGCCGAAGTTATGGCCAGTTTGGAAATTGACAGGGGCCCTAAATCGGCGTTAGGCCGGTAGCGCTGCGCCGGCACCGATGACGTCATCGGTGTGCGCAGCGTCCCGGTTGCCATGGTAACCCGCCCGAACTCGGAAATTGAGTTGCGGCCGCCTCGCCCGTGGCAGCCGCAAGCAACGTTCTGGCAGAGGTGCCTTACAGAACTTTGCGCCGGTGCATTAAAGGCCCCGCGGCGGCCGGCCGCTTTCCCGCCGGCCGCCTGGCCGCAGCTCCCTCCCCGGACATCCCCCCCCCCCGGAACAGAAGCAAGTCGGGCACTTGTCCGAGGTGCCGGGCTCATTTTTAAAAAGATTATCGCGGGCCGCGGCCGGGTGCAGGCAGCTCCTCCTTAACGGAAGGAGGAGGCCTGCACTTCCCGAGCCTGCCGCACCGCAGCGGGCGCCGCAGCGCCGGAATAGCGCCGCAATGCGGCGCATGGCGCCAGTTTTGAGGCGCTGAGACCCCACAGTAGCGCCGGCAGCCGTTTGGGCACGGCGCTACTGAATTTTTGGCGCGCGCAGGGGGACTTAGCGCCGGCACTAACTTCCGGCGCTAAAGCCCTCGCTGCGCCAAAACCGAATTTCTAGGCCACTGTGTTCACCTAAATTACACTGCCTCCTCTCTCTAATTACACAGTTGCAGCTTTACCCTAAATTATCTGCACTCTGTCTCTAATTGCAGAGTTACTGTGTTCACCTAACTTACACTGTCCCCTCCCTCTAATTACACAGTTGAAGCTTTCCCCACATTACCCTGTCCTATATCTCTAATTATAAATTTACTGTTTTCCCCGAAATTATCCTGTCCTCTATCACTAATTACACAGTTACTGTTTTCCCCTAAATTCCCCTGTCCGCTATCACTAATTACACACTTATTGTGTTCCCCTAAATTACCCTGTCCTCTCTCTCTAATTACACACTTAAAGTGTTCCCCTAAATTACCCTGTCCTCTATCGCTAATTACACAGTTACTGTTTTCCGCTGAATTTCACTGTCATCTACCACTAAAAAGGTAGTTTGTTTTCCACTAAATTCCCCTGTCCTCTATCACTAATTACACAGTTACTGTGTTCCCATAAATTACCCTGTGCTCTATCTCTTATTACACATACTGTGTTCCTCTATATTATAATGTCCTCTGGCTCTAATTATACATACCGTGTTCCAATAAATTACACCGTCCTCTATTACAAATTGAACCATTATTGTGCTCCCCTAAATTACCATGTCTGCTATCTCTAATTAAAAAGTTCCTTTGATCCCCTAAATTATCCTGTCCTCTATATCTAATTACACAGTTAATGGATTCCCCTAAGTTACCCCGTCGTCTGTCACTAATTACACAGTTAATGTGCTCCCCTAAATTACCCTGTGCTCTATCTCTAATTACACTGTTACTGTGTTCCCCTAAATTACTCTGTCCTCTATCTCTAAATACACAGTTATTGTGTTCCCCTATATTATCCTGTCGTCTGGCTCTAATTATACATACGGGCCTAGAAATTGAGTTTGCGCTGCACCAGGGCTTTAGCGCCGGAAGTTAGCGCCGGCGCTAAGTCCTTTGCGCGCGCCAAAAATTCAGTAGCGCCGCGCCCAAACGGCTGCCGGCGCTACTGAAGGGTTTTAGCGCCTGAAAACTGGCGCAATGCGCCACATTGCGGCGCTATTCCGGCGCTGCGGCACCCGATGCGGTGCGGCAGGCTCGGGAAGTGCAGGCCTCCTCCTTCCCTTAAGCAGGAGCTGCCTGCACCCGATCGCGGCCCGCGAAAATCTTTTAAAAAATGAGCCCGGCACCTCGGACAAGTGCCGGGCTTGCTTCTGTTCCGGGGGGGGGGGGGGGGGGGAAGTCCGGGGAGGGAGCTGCGGCCAGGCGGCCGGCGGGAAAGCGGCCGGCCGCCGCGGGGCCTTTAATGCGCCGGCGCAAAGACTCCTAAGACTCTGTTGCCAGAGTCTTAGTTGCGGCTGTCACGGGCGAGGCGGCCGCAACTGAATTTCGGCGCTGGGGCCCGTCGGCATGGCAACCGGGACGCTGCGCACACCGATGACGTCATCGGTGCCGGCGCAGCGCTACCGGTCTACCGCGGCGTTAGGGCCCCAGGCAATTTCGGCGCCGGCGCCAAATGCAGCGCTAGGCCCTCTAGCGCCGCAAAATCGGCGCTAAGGGCACTCAATTTCTAGGCCCAGGTGTTCCAATAAATTACCCCATCCTCTATCACAAATTGAACCGTTACTGTGTTCCCCTAAATTACCATGTCTGCTCTCTCTAATTAAAAAGTTACTTTGATCCCCTAATTTATCCTGTCCTCTATATCTAATTACACTGTTACTGTGTTCCACTAAATTACCCGTCCTCTATCTCTAATTACATGGTTACTGTGCTCCCCTAACATACAGTGTCCTCTATCTCTAAGTAAACAGTTACTGTGTTCCCCTTAATCTCCCTGTCCTCGCTCTCTAATTACACAGTTAGTGGCCTAGAAATTCAGTTTGCGCTGCGCCAGGGTTTTAGCGCCGGAAGTTAGCGCCGGCGCTAAGTCCCTTTGCGCGCACCAAAAATTCAGTAGCGCCACGCCCAAACGGCTGCCGGCGCTACTGAAGGGTTTTAGCGCCTGAAAACTGGCGCAACGCGCCGCACTGCGGCGCTATTCCGGCGCTGCGGCACCCGCTGCGGTGCGGCAGGCTCGGGAAGTGCAGGCCTCCTCCTTCCGTTAAGGAGGAGCTGCCTGCACCCGGCCGCGGCCAGCGCAAATCTCCTCAAAAATGAGCCCGGCACCTCGGACAAGTGCCGGGCTTGCATCTGTTCCGGGGGGGGGGAGGAGTCCGGGGAGGGAGCTGCGGGCAGGCAGCCGGCGGGAAAGCGGCCGGCCGCCGCGCCTCCTTAAAGCGCCGGCGCAGACTCCGGCAGCACTCGTTTGCCGGAGTCTTAGTTGCGGCTGCCACTGGCGAGGCGGCCGCAACTGAATTTCGGCTTGGGGCCGGGTTACCACGGCAACCGGGACACTGCGCACACCGATGACATCATCGGTGCCGACGCAGCGCTACCGGTCTACCGCCGCGGAAGGGCCCCAGGCAATTTAGGAACCGGCGCCAATTGCAGCGCTAGGCCCTCTAGCGCCGCAAAATCGGTGCTAAGGGCACTGAATTTCTAGGCCATTGTCTTCTCCTAAATTACCCTGTCCTCTTTCTCTAATTACACAGTTACTGTCTTCCCCTAATTTACCCTCTCATCTATCACTAACTACAAAGTTAGTTTTCCCCTAATTTTCCCTGCCGTCTATCTCTAATTACACTTACTGTGTTCTTCTATATTATCCTGTCCTCTATCTTTAATTATCATTACTCTGTTGCACTAAATTACCCTGTCCTCCATCACTAATTACACAGTTACCCTGTTCCCCTATAATACCCTCTTCTCTATCTTTAATTACTGTAACTGATTTCCCCTAAATTACACTGGCTCTATCTCTTATTACAGAGTTACTGTGTTCCCCTAAATTACCCTGCCTTCAATCTCTAATAAAAATGTAACTGTCTTCCATTAAATTATGCCGTCTTCTAACACTAATTACACAGGTGCTGTTTTCCCATAAATTTTGAACCCTCTATCTCTAATTATACAGTTACTGTGTTCCACTAAATTACACTGTCCTCAATCTCTAATTACACAGTAACTGTCTTCCCCTAAATTACCCTCTCCTCAATCACTAATTACACACGTAAGTTTTAACCTAAATTATCCTGTCCTCTATCTGTAATTACACAGTTACTGTGTAACACTAAATTATCCTGGCCTCTTTCTCTAATTAGAAAGTTAGTGTGTTCACCTAAATTACACTGTCTCCTCTCTCTAATTACACAGTTGCAGCTTTACCCTAAATTATCTGCCCTCTATCTCTAATTACACAGTTACTGTTTTCACCTAAATTACACTGACCCCTCTCTCTAATTACACAGTTGTAGCTTTCCCCTAAATTACCCTGTCCTATATCTCTAATTACACAGTTACTGTGTTCATCTAAATTACCCTGACCTATATCTATAATTATAAAGTTACTGTGTTCCCCAAAATTATCCTGTCCTCTATCACTAATTACACAGTTACTGTGTTCCTGTAAATTCCCCTGTCCTCTATGACTAATTACACACTTATTGTGTTCCCCTAAATTACCCTGTCCTCTATCGCTAATGACACAGTTACTGCGTTCCACTGAATTTCACTGTCATCTATCAATAAAAATGTAGTTTGTTTTCCACTAAATTCCCCTGTCCTCTATCACTAATTACACAATTACTGTGTTCCTTTAAATTACCCTGTCCTCTATTTCTAATTTCACAATTACTGTGTTCCCCTAAATTATACTGTCCTCTATCTCTAATTACACTTACTGTGTTCCTCTATATTACCCTGTCCTCTCAATCTAATTATAGGTACTGTGATGCACTAAAATACCCTGTCCTCTATCTTCACGCTCTCAGTTACTGTGTTCCCCTAAATTATACTGTCCTCTACCTCTAATTAAACAGTTGCTTTGATCCCCTAAATTACCCTGTCATCTATCTCTTATTGCACTGTTACAGTGTTCCCCTAAATTACTCCGTCCTCTGTCACTAATTACACAGTTACTGTGTTCGCCAAAATTACACTGTCCTCTATCTCTAATTACACTGTTACTGTATTCCTCTAAATTAATGTGTCTTCGATCTCTAATTACACAGTTACTGTGTTCCCCCAAATTACCCTGTCCTCTATCTCACATTAAACAGTTACTGTTTTGTCCTAAATTACCTGGACCTCTATCTCTAATTACACAGTTGGTCTGTTCCTCTGAATTTACTCTGTCCTCTATCTCTAATTACACAGTCACTGAAATCCACTAAATTACCTGTCCTCTATCGCTAATTATAATATTTATGTAATCCCCTAAATCTATCACAAAATACATAGTTTATTTTCCCCTAAATTACCCTGTCATCTATCACTAAGTAGACACTTACTGTGTTCCCGTAAATTAACAAGTCCTCTTTCTCTAATTACACAGTTATGAGTTCCCCTAAATTACACTGTCCTCTCTCTCTAATTACACAGTTGCTGTGTTCCACTAAATTACCCTGTGCTCTATCTCTACTTAGACATATCCTGCGTTCCCCTAAATTAACCTGTCTGCTATCTCTAATTAAACAGTTACTTTGATCCCCTAAATTACCCTGTCCACTATATCTAATTACACTGTTACTGTGTTCCACTAAATTACCCCGCCCTCTATCACTAATTACACTGTTACTGTGCTCCACTAAAATACACTGTCCTCTATCTCTAATTAAACAATTACTGTGATCCCCTTAATTTCCCTGTCCTCTCTCTCTAATTACACAGTTATTGTCTTCTCCTAAATTACCCTGTCCACTATCTCTAGTTACACAGTTACTGTGTTCCCGTAATTTTCCCTCTCATTAATCACTAACTACATAGTTAGTTTTCCCCTAAATTTCCCTGTCGTGTATCTCTAATTAGACTTACTCTTTCTTCTATATTATCCTGTCCTCTATCATTAATTATCATTACTCTGTTGCACTAAATTACCCTGTCCTCTATCACTAACTATACAGTTACCCTGTTCCCCTATAATACCCCCTTCTCTATCTTTAATTACAATTACTGATTTCCCCTAAATTACACTGGCTCTATCTTTAATTAAAGAGCAACCGTGTTCCACGAAATTACCCTGCTCTCAATCTCTAACTACATAGTTACTGCGTTCCCCTAAATTACCGAGCCCTCTATCTCTAATTACACAGTTACAGTGTTCCCCTAAATTACCCTGTCCTCTATCTCTATTTAAACAGTTACTTTGAACCCATATAGTACCCTGTCCTCTAACTCATATTACAAAATTACTGTGTTCCCCTATTACCCAGCCCTCTATCATTAATTAAACAGTTACTTTGATCCCCTGAGTTACTCTGTTCTTTTTGTCTTATTATACAGTTACTGTGTTCACTAAATTACACTGTCCTCAATCTCTAATTACGCAGTTACTTTCTTCCCCTAAATTACCCACTCCTCAATCACGAATTGCACACGTACTGTGTTAACCTAAATTACCCTGTCCTCTATCTGTATTTACAGTTACTGTGTAACACTAAATTACCCTGCGCTCTATTTCTAATTAGATAGTTACTGTGTTACCCTAAATTATCCTGCCCTCTATCCCTAATTACAGTGTTACTGTGTTCACAATGTTACCCTGTCCTATATCTCTAATTACACAGTTACTGAGTTCACCTAAATTACCCTTTCCTATATCTCTAAATACACAGTTACTGTGTTCACCTAAATTACCATGTCCTATATCACTAATTATACAGTAACTGTGTTCCCCTAAATTGCCCTGTCCTCTGTCAATAATTACATGGTTACTGTGTTCACCTAAATTTCCCTGTCCTATATGTGTAATTATGCAGTAACTGTGTTCCCCTAAATTACCCTGTCCTCTTTCTCTAATTACACTGTTACTGTGTTCCCCTGAATTTCACTGTCATCTATCACTAATAGCGTAGTTTGTTTTCCCCTAAATTACCACGCCTTCTATCTCTAATTACACATTTACTCTGTTCCCCTAAATTAGCCTGCCCTCTTTCTCTAATTACTGTTACTGTTGTCACCTAAATTACCCTGTCTTTTATCTCTAATTATACAGTAACTGCGTTCCCCTAATTAACCTGCCTCTATCACATATTACAGTTATTGTGCTCCCCTAAATTACCCTGTCCTCTCTCATTAATTACACAGTTACTGTCTTCCCTTAAATTACCCTGTCCTCTAATTCTAATTTCAGAATTACTGTGTTCCCCTAAATTACCCTGTGCTCTATCTCTAATTACACTTACTGTGTTCCTGTATATTACCCTGTCCTCTCTCTCTAATTATAGGTACTGTGTTGCACTATATCACCCTGTCCTCTATCTCTAATTACACAGTTGCCTTGATCCCCTAAATTATACTGTCCTCTACCACTAATTAAACAGTTGCTTTGATCCCCAAATTACCCTGTCATCTATCTCTTATTGCACTGTTACATTGTTCCCCTAAATTGCCCTGTCATCTGTCACTAATTACACAGTTACTGTGTTCCCCTAAATTACCCTGTCCTCTATCTCTAATTACACTGTTACTGTATTCCGCTAAATTAACGTGTCCTCTTTCTCTAATTACATAGTTACTGTGTTTCCCTAAATTACCCTTTCCTCTATCTATGAATACACAGTAACTGTGCTCCCCTAAATTACCCTGTCCTCTATCTCCAATAAAACAGTTACTTCGCTCCCCTACATTGCACTGTCCTGTATCTTTAATTACACTATGACTGTGTTCTCCTAAATTGCCCCATCCTCTATCACTAATTACACAGTTACTTTGTTCCTCTAAATTATCCTGTCCTCTATCTCTAATTACACAGTTACTGTGTTCCACTAAATCATCCAGCCCTCTATCTCTAATTAGACAGTTACTGTGTTCCCCTAAATTACCCTGTCCTCTATCTCTAATTACAGTTACTGTGTTCCCTAAATTAAACTCTCCTCTATCTCTAGTTTTACAGTTACCATGTTTCCTTAAATTACCATGTCCTCTATCTCTAATTATACAGTAACTGATTTCCCTTAAATTACCCCGTCCTCTATCACTAATTACACAGTTACTGTGTTCCCCTAAATTACCCTGTCCTCTTTCACTAATTACACAGTTACTGTGTTCCCCTAAATTACCCTGTCCTCTATCTCTAATTACACAGTTACTGTGTTCCCCTAAATTACGCTGTGCTCTATCTCTAAAAACACTTACTCTGTTCCTCTCTATTATCCAGTCCTCTGGCTCTAATTATACATACTGTGTGCCAATAAATTACCCCGCCCTCTATCACAAATTGAACAGTTACTGTGTTCCCCCTAAATTACCCTGTCTGCTATCTCTAATTGAAAAGTTACTTTGATCCCCTAAATTACCTAGTCCTCTATATCTAATTATTACACTGTTACTGTGTTCCAGTAAATTATCCCGTCCTCTATCACTAATTACACTGTTACTGTGCTCCCCTAACATACACTGTCCTCTATCTCTACTTAAACAGTTACTGTGTTCCCCTTAATTTCCCTGTCCTCAATCTCTAATTACACAGTTATTGTCTTCCCCTAAATTACCCTGTCCTCTCTCTCTAATTACAATGTTACTGCCTTCCCCTAATTTTCCCTCTCATCAATCACTAACTACAAAGTTAGTTTTCCCACTTTTCCCTGACCTCTATCTCTAATTAGACTTACTGTGTTCTTCTATATTATCCTGTCCTCTATCTTTAATTATCATTACACTGTTGCACCAAATTACCCTGTCCTCTATCACTAATTACACAGCTACCCTGTTCCCCTATATTACCGTCTTCTCTATCTTTATTACAGTTACTGATTTCCCCTAAATTACACTGGATCTATCTCTAATTAAAGAGTTACTGTGTTCCCCTAAATTACCCTGCCCTCTATCATTAATTAAACAGTTACTTTGATCCCCTGAATTACCCAGTCCTTCATCTCTTATGATACAATTACTGTGTTCCACTAAATTACACTGTCCTCAATCTCTAATTACACAGTTACTGTCTTCCCCTAAATTACCCTCACCTCAATCACTAATCACACAAGTAAGTGTTAACCTAAATTATCCTGTCCTCTATCTGTAATTACACAGTTACTGTGTAACACTAAATTACCTGCCATCTATCTCTAATTACACATTTACTATGTTCCCCTAAATTAGCCTGCTCTCTTTCTCTAATTACACAGTTACTTTGGTCACCTAAATTACTCTGCCCTATATCTCTAACTAGACAGTAACTGCCTTCTCCTAAATTAACCTGTCCTCTATCACTAATTACAATTATTGTGTTCCCCTAAATTACCCTGTCCTCTATTTCTAATTTCACAATTACTGTGTTCCCCTAAATTATACTGTCCTCTACCTCTAATTAAACAGTTGCTTTGATCCCCTAAATTACCCTGTCCCCTATCTCTTATTACACTGTTACAGTGTTCCCCGAAATTACCCCGTCCTCTGTCACTAATTACACTGTTACAGTGTTCCCCTAAATTACCCTGTCCTCTATCTCTAATTACACTGTTACTGTATTCCTCTAAATTAACGTGTGCTCAATCTCTAATGACACCGTTACTGTGTTCCCCTAAATTATTCTTTCCTCTATCTATGAATACACAGTAACTGTGTTCCCCACATTAAAATGTGCTCTATCTCCAATTAAGCAGTTACTCTGTTGCCCCAAATTACCCTCTCCTCTAAATCTGATTACATAGTTACTGTGCTCCCCTAAATTACACTGTCCTCTATCTCCAATTAAACAGTTACTGTGTTGTGCTAAATTACCTGGACCTCGATCTCTTGTTACACAGTTTGTCTGTTCCTCTGAATTAACCCTGTCCTCTATCTCTAATTACACAATTACTGAAATCCACTAAATTACCTGTGCTCTATCGCTAATTATAATGTTTATGTAATCCCCTAAATCTATCAGAAAATGCATAGTTAGTTTACCCCTAAATTACCCTGTCGTCTATCACTAAGTACACACTTACTGTGTTCCCCTAAATTAACACTCCCTCTATCTCTAATTACACAGTTACCATGTTCCCCTAAATTACACTGTCCTCTCTCCCTGATTACACAGTTACTGTGTTCCCCTAAATTACCCTGTCCTCTCTCTCTAATTACACAGTTACTGTTTTCCCCTAAATTGCACTGTCCTCTATCACTACACAGTTACTGTGTTCCCCTAAATGAACCCGTCCTCTGTCACTAATTATACACATACTGTGTTCCCCTAAATTACCCTGTCCTCTATCTCTACTTAGACATTTACTGTGTTCCCCTAAATTACTCTGTGCTCTCTCTCTAATTAGACCATTAATGTGTTCCCCTAAATTACCCTGTCCTCTCTCTCTAATTATACTTAGTGTGCTGCACTAAATTACCCTGTCCTCTATCAGTAATTGCACAGTTACCATGTTCACCTAAATTACCCTGTCCTCTCTCTCTAATTACACAGTTACTGTTTTCCCCTAAGTTACCCTGTCCTCTATATCTCATTACACAGATTGTGTGTTCTCCTAAATTTCCCTGTCGTCTATCTCTATTTACACAGTTACTAATTTCCCCTAAATTACCCTGTACTCTATCTCGAAGTACACAGTAACTGTGTTCCACTAAATTACCCTGTCCTCTATCCCTGATTACACAGTAACTGTGTTCCACTAAATTACCCTGTCCTCTATCCCTAATTACACAGTTACTGTGTTCCTCTCAATTACCCTGTCCTCTATCTCTAATTACACAGTTACTGTTTTCCCCTAAATTGCACTGTCCTCTATCACTACACAGTTACTATATTCCCCTAAATTACCCCGTCCTCTGTCACTAATTACACACTTACTGTGTTCCCCTAAATTACCCTGTCCTCTATCTCTAATTACAGATGTTCTGTGTTCCCCTGAATTACACTGTCCTCTATTACTAATTACATAGTTACTGTGTTCCTCTAAATTACCCTGCCCTCTATCTCTAATTACGCAGTGACTCTGTTACTGTAAAGTCAGTTTAATCTAATTTTTACTAAATATTTGCTGCACTCCTCAAACTTACCCTGTTCTCTATCTCTAATTAAACATTCACTGTGTTCCTGTATATTACCCTTTAGTCTATTTCTGGTGAAATACTTGCTGCATTCCTCAAATTACCCTGTTCTCTGTTTCTAATTTAACAATTACTTGTGTTGCCCTATACTTCCCGTTATTCTACTGATAAGTAAACCATTGTTGTATTCCCCTAAAGACTCCTTTATTCTATTTTAATTAAAGAGTTGCAGCATTCCCCTACGTTTACCTGTCCCGTAATTTAATTAAACACATACTGTATTCCAGTGAATTCCCCTATTACCCGTCCTGTAAGTCTGTGTTTTCCCGGAAACCATATCCATTTGCCTTAATCCCATTCCAATTAAACTGCATGACATCCTGTTTCTCTTCCTAGCCCCATGCTATCTGATAATTTGAACAGTTCTCTCTGCTCTGGAACTGTACCCTCCCTTTCACATCAGCCGCCATCACTCCCTCCTGACAAATGCACCCTTGACCCCTCTAACTTTTGCAACATCTCCAACATCATATTCCTGTCCAAAGTACTATACCTTATTGTCGCCTCCCAAATTCATGTCCATCTCTCCCGCAATTCCCTGTTTGAATCTATCGAATCAAATTTCTGCCTTTGCACAGCACTTCAAATGGCCCTTATTGAAGTCACAAATTATAAGCTCTGTGTCTGTGACCATCGTGCAATATTCCCTTTCATCCTTCCAGTTCTTGTCGCGGTTGACCACCCCATACTTCTCCACGCCTATCCTCCATTTTCCAACTGTGCGGAACTGCCCTCGTCTGGTTCCACTCTAACCTAAGCACTCTGAGCCAGAGAATTATGATCTTGTGGCCATTACAGAAACATGGCTGCAGAGTGACCATGACTGGGAATTAAACATACCAGGTTATTTAACAATGAGGAAGGACAGGCAGGAAGGGAGAGGAGGTGGGGTGGCTCTGTTAATAAAGGAAGGAATCACTATAATACAGAGAAATGATATTGGGTCAAAGGAGCAGGATAGAGAAACAGTTTGGGTGGAGATAAGGAATAACAAGGGGAAAAAAACACTAGTGGGTGTAGTCTATAGGCCTCCGAAGAGTTGCAACTCTGTTGGATGGAGTATTAATCAGGAAATATTTGAGGCTTGTAATAAGGGAACAGCTATGATTATGGGGATTTTAAATATCATATTAACTGGACAAATCAAATTGGGCAGAGCAGTCTTGAGGATGAGTTCATTGAGTGTATTAGGGATGGGATTCTTGAGCAGTATGTAACTGAACCGACCAGGGGGCAAGCAACCTTAGATTTGGTCCTGTGTAATGAGACAGGATTATTAAAAATGTCCTTGTAAAGGATCCCCTTGGAATGAGTGACCATAACATGGTTGAAGTCCTTATTCAACTAGAGGGTGAGAAGGTTGGATCTCAAACAAGCGTGTTGAGCTTGAATAAAGGAGACTATGAAGGTATGAGAGCGGAATTGATTAGAGTGGACTGGGAAAATAGATTAAAGTTTAAGATGGTACATGATCAGCGGTGTACATTTAAGGAGTTATTATACAACTTCCAAAAAATATATATTCCACTGAGGAAAAAAGGGTGTAAAATAAAAGATAGCCATCCGTGGCTAAGTAAAGTAATTAAGGATAGTATCCGACTAAAAACAAGGGCATGCAAGGTAGCTAAATCTAGTGGGAGGATGGAGATTGGGAAGTCTTTAAAAGACAGCAAAAAATAACTAAAAGATTGAGTAAGAAAGGGAAGATAGATTATGAAAGTAAATTAGCAAAAAATATAAAAACAGACAGCAAAAGTTTCTATAGTTATATAAAAAGAAAAAGGGTGGCTAAAGTAAATGTTGGTCCCTTAGAGGATGAGACCGGGAAATTAATGGTGGGAAACATGGAGATGGCAAAAACACTGAACAATGATTTTGTATCAGTCTTTACAGTAGAGGACACTAAGAATATCCCAACACTGGACAAACAGGGGGCTCTAGGGGGAGAGGAACTAAATACGATTAAAATCACGAAGGAAGTGGTACTTGGTAAAATAATGGGACTCAAGGCGGATAAATCCCCTGGACCTGATGGCTTGCATCCTAGGGTCTTGAGGGAAGTGGCGGTAGGGATTGTGGATGCATTGGTAATAATTTTCCAAACTCACTGGACTCAGCAAAGGTCCCGGCAGATTGGAAAACTGCTAATGTAACACCCTTATTTAAAAAGGGTAGTAGGCAGAAGGCTGGAAACTATACACCTGTTAGCCTAACATCTGTGGTTGGTAAAATGTTAGAGTCCATTATTAAGGAGACAGTAACGGGACATTTGGATAAACATAATTTAATAGGACAAACTCAACATGGTTTCATGAAGGGGAAGTCATGTTTGACAAATTTGCTTGAGTTTTTTGAGGATATAACATACAGGGTGGATAAAGGGGAACCAGTGGACATAGTGCATTTAGACTTCCAAAAGGCATTTGACAAGGTGCCACACAAAAGATTATTGCTCAAGATAAAAAAGCACGGGTTTGGGGGTAATATTCTGGCGTGGGTGGAGGATTGGCTCTCTAACAGAAAGCAGAGAGTTGGGATAAATGGTTCATTCTCAGATTGGCAACCAGTAACTAGTGGTGTTCTGCAGGGGTCAGTGCTGCGTCCCCAACTCTTTACAATCTATGTTAACGATTTGGAGGAGGGGACCGAGTGTAACATATCAAAGTTTGCAGATGATACAAAGATGGGACGGAAAGTAGTGAGTGAGGAGGACATAAAAAACCTGCAAAGGGACATAGACAGGCTAAGTAAGTGGGCAGAGATTTGGCAGATGGAATACAATACTGGAAAGTGGGAGGTTATGCACTTTGGCAGGAAAAATCATAGAGCAAGTTATTATCTTAATGGCAAGAAACTGGAAAGTACTGTAGTACAAAGGGATCTGGGGGTCCTGGTGCACGAAACTCAAAAAGTTAGTATGCAGGTGCAGCAAGTGATCAAGAACGCCAATGGAATGTTGGCTTTTTTTGCTAGGGGGATGGAACATAAAGACAGGGAGGTATTGCTGCAGTTGTACAAGGTATTGGTGAGACCGCACCTGGAATACTGCATACAGTTTTGGTGTCCATACTTAAGAAAAGGCATACTTGCTCTCGAGTCAGTACGAAGAAGGTTCACTCGGTTAATCCCGGGGATGAGGGGGTGGTCATATGAGGAGAGGTTGAGCAGATTGGGACTCTACTCATTGAAGTTCAGAAGAATGAGAGGCGATCTTATTGAAACATATAAGATTGTGAAGGCGCTTAATCGGGTGGATGCGGTGAGGTTGTTCCCAATGAAGGGTGAAACTAGAACTAGGGGGCATAATCTTAGAATAAGGGGCTGCTCTTTCAAAACTGAGATGAGGAGAAACTTCTTCACTCAGAGGGTGGTAGGTTTGTGGAATTTGCTGCCCGAGAAAGCTGTGGAAGATACATCATTAAAAAAATTTAAAACAGAAATAGATAGTTTCCTAGAAGTAAAGGGAATTAAGGGTTACGGGGAGCGGGCAGGAAATTGGACATGAGTCTAGGTTCGGAATGATCATGGCCCTGTGGGTAGTGGAGTGGGCCCAGGGGCCATGTAGCCTGGTTCTGCTCCTACTGTGTTCTAATTCTGTGTTAGATTTCAGGAGATGGTTTTATTCCTGTTCCTGGCTGGGGTGGAGATCGCCTTTACAGAAGGTAAGTACTGTAGAAAATATAGGGACAGAGTGATCTCCTGGAAGAATTTCGATCGCCTAGATGTGTCGGAGAGGAATTTCCCAGATTTTTTTCTACCAAATTGGCCATTGGGTCTTTATCTGGTTTTTCGCCTCTCCCGGGAGATCACATGGGTTCGGGTGGGTGCAGAGTGATAGAAGATTTGAGGTTAGGATCAGATCAGCCATGATCTTATTGAATGGTGGAGCAGGCTCGAGGGGCCGATTGGCCTACTCCTGCTGCTATTTCTTATGTTCTTATGTTCTTATATCCTGCAATGGCATATCTTCGGTCTCTCACACCGTTACCTCTAACCCCAAAGGTAATGCTCTTTGATCCTTCAATTTCGCATCTACATGCTACCCCTTGGTGACATCAGCCAAAAACGCAACATCAGATTTCACGGGTATACAGAAGGCACAGAACTCTACCTCACCACCAACTCTCTCAACTCTTCCACTGTCTCTGTGTTGTCAATTAGCATGTCTGCCCTCCATTCAAGGATGAGCCAAAATTTCCTCCTGTGAATCCTACACGTTCTTCACCCCACCATTGACAGCCATGCCTTTAGTTGTATAGGCTTTAAACATTGGAATTACCTCCCTGAAACTCTGCATTTCTCCTCTCCTTTATGACACTCCTTAAAACCTACCTCTGATCAAGCTTTTGGTCACCTCTCCACGTGTCTCCTTCTTTGGCTCTTTAGGCCTTTGTGTCTGATTACGCTATTGGAAGCGCCTTGGGGAGTTTTATTAATTTAATTGCGCTATATAAATGAACACTGATGTAAAAGGAAGTCCATTCTAGCCAGTCCCTCAGCCAGATGCATGTAGCTGGTTTGGGCCATTCATAATGAAAATATTGGGGGTTGGGCATTGGGCTGCAGTGATCAATCTATTTTAATGAGCAGAGCATCATAGTCAAGTTTCTGGTCAATGGTGAACCCCAGAATATTGATGGTGGGGTATTCAGTGATGGTAATGCCGTTAAATTTCAAGGGGTGGTGGTTCAACTCTCTCTTGTTCGAGATAATCATTGCCTGTCACTTGTGTGGCGCTAACGTTTCTTGCCATTCATCAGGCCAAGCCTAAATGTCGACCAGGTCTTGCTGCATGCGGGCATGGACGGCTGCATTATCTGAGGAGTTATGAATGGAACTGAAAACTGTGGAATCATTAGCGAACATCCCCAATTCTGAGCTTACGATGGAGGGGAGGTCATTGCTGAAGCAGCTGACGAATGTTGGGCCTAGGACATTAAGCTGAGGTTCACCTGCAGCGAAGTCATGGGGTTGTGATGATTGACCTCCAACCACCAGATTCATCTTCCTTTGTGCTAGTTATGACTCCAGCCAGCGGAGAGTTTACCCCCTGATTCCCATTGACTTATGTTTTACTAGGGCTCCTTGATGCCAGACTCTGTCAAATGCTGCCGTGATGACAAGGGCAGTCATTCTCACCTTCCTCTGGAATTCAGCTCCTTTGTCCATGTTTGGACCAGGGTTGTAATTAGGTCGGGAGCCGAGCCGAGTTGTCTTGGTGGAACACAAACTGAGCATCTGTGAGTTGGTTATTGGTGAGAAAGCGCCACTTGATGGCACTGTCGATGACATCTTCCATCACTTTGCTGATCATTGAGCATAGACGGATCGGGTGATAAGTGGCCAGATTGGATTTGTCCTGCTTTTTGTGCACAGGACATATTTGGGCACTTTTCCACATTGTCGAACAGATGCCAGTAATGCAGCTGTACTGATGCCAGTGTTGCAGCTACACTGCAGCAGCTCGGCTAGAGGCACAACCGGTTCTGAAGCACAAGCCTTCAGCATAACAGCCTGGATGTTGTCGGGTATCACAGCATTTGTTGTATCCAGTGCGCTCAGCCGTTTCTTGATATCATGTGGAATGAATCGAATTGGCTGAAGACTGACTTCTGTGACGGTGGGGAACTGCAAGAGAATGCCGACATGGATCATCTACTGGACTCTTCTAGCTGCAGATGGTTGCAAATGTGTCAGCCTTGTCTTTGCCCTCGCGTGCTGGGCTCTGCCATTATTGAGGATGGGGATAATAATGGAGCCTCCTCCTCCCGTAAGTTGTTTAATGGTCCACCACCATTCACGATTGGATGTGGCAGGACTGCAGAGCTTTGATCTGATTTTTGATTGTGGGATTGCTTAGCATTGATTGTAGCATGCTGCTTCCGCTGTTTAGCATGCATGTACCTCTGTTGCAGCTTCCCCAGTTTGGCAACCCATTTTTAGGTACGCCTGATGTTTCCCCTCGCATAGCTTCTGCACTCCTTATTGAACCAAGTTTGCTACCCTGGCTCGAAGGTATTGCGAAATTGAGGGATATGTCAGGCCATGAGGTTACACATTGTGGTGGAATACAATTCTGCTGCTGCTCATGGCCCACAGCGCCTCATGTATGCCCAGTTTTGAATTGCTAGATCTGTTCTGAACTTTACATTTATCACGGTGATATTGCCACACAACATGGTGGAGGATGCATTCAGTGGAAAGACGGGACTTCATCTCCATAAAAACTTTAACACGGTCACTGCTACCACAGCTATCAAGGACAGCTGCATCTGCGACAGGTAGATTGGTCAGGACGAGGTCAAGTAGGTTTTTCCCTCGCCTTGGTTCTCTCACCACCTGCTGCCGGCCCAGACTGGCAGCTATGTCCTTCGGGACTTGACCAGTATTGGTGTTACCGAGCCAATCTTGGTGATCGACATTGAAGACCCCCACCCAGAGTACATTCTGTGCCTTTTCTACTCTCAGTGCGTCTTCCAAGTGGTGCTCAACATGGTGGAGTACTGATTCATCAGCTGAGTAAGGGCAGTAGGTGGTAATCAGCAGGCGGGTTCCTTGCCCATGCTTGACCTGAAACTTCACGGGGTTCCCAGTTAATCTTGAGGACTCCCAGGTCCAGTCCCTCCCGACTGTGCCCCCACCTCTAGTGGGACATGACATATCCAGGGATGGTGATGGAGGAGTCTGGGACATTGGCTGAAAGATATGATTCTGTGAGTATGACTATGTCACGCTGTTGCTTGACTAGTCTGTGGGATAGCTCTCCCAATTTTGTCACAAGTACCCAATGTGTGTGACGAGGATTTGGCTGGTTCTACAGGGCTTGGTATGCCAGTGGCGAGGTCCAAACCAGGAGTTCCATCCGCTTTTGTTCTTATTCGTAGCAGTTTGGTTCAACTGATTGACTTGCTATTCCATTTCAGAGGCCCGATCAGAGTCAAGAACATTGCAGTGGATCTGGAGTCACATATCAGCCAGACCAGGTAAAGTCAGCAGATGTCCTTTCCTAAAAGGACATTATTGAACCAGATGGGGTTTTACGACAATGTAATAGTTTCATGGTAATCATTACTGATACTAACTCTTTTATTCCAGACTTTTATTTAATTAACTGAAGTTAAATTCCTCAGGTATTGTGGTGGGATTTGAACTCACATCTCGGGATCATTAGTCCAGGCCTCTAGATTACTAGCACAGTAACATAAACACTACACAGCCCTGCACTCATGGAGCCCAGAGTTAGAAATCGCATCATGTTATTGTCGCACTTTAGAAAGTCCTACTGCTGGTCAGTTTTAGCTCACTTCCTGTTCAGAGACACGCTGATGGAGGTATATCTCATAGAGCTCTGCTTGCAACAAATAAATGATTATTCCCGTGTTAATAAAGGAAATTCAAGAATGAAATGCATCAAAACTGGAACGTCTGGTGAATATAATTGCGAGAGACAGATATCCAAATACAGAAGGTAAATACAGGGCCTGTAAAAGGCAAATGTAATGCAAATGTCGATATAGAACAGTTTATCAGTAGATTGTTATGATCAGAGAGAGGACAGGAAGGCAGGGAAAATTCACCTTTTTCTCAGCCACAACACATTGGACATAGTCACGGTTTGCTTCTAGTTTCTTTTTCTCCTTCCTCAATAGGGTCGTTTTTGTGCTGAAAAATGGAGGCAGAAATTCAGCATAGCCCAGGATACAATGTGTGGGTGAACAGTTTACTCGTCTCCTCAGTCACAATCTAGCATTATTTTACATCTGGCAAACTGCACCTGCAGAAATTTTACTCCCTGATTAAATGCTTAGCCCTCTACTGATGATAGTCTCCTTCAAACTATCTCTCTCTCTCTGTCTGTCTCTGTCACGGGGCCGTGGATTCACGGGGCCGTTATGCTAGGGTTTTCGGTAGTGGACCCAAGTGCAGGAAACCTATCCAAGGACTCGAGACCAGATAGAACTTGAAAGATGCTTCCTTGAGACTCGAGAACATAGAAACAGGGTTACACTCAAAAGGAGATTCAGTTGAGACTCAAAAACACAGAGACATGGTAACACTCGAAAGGAGATTCAGTTGAGACTCGAAAACACAGAGAGACACAGCAAGAGCTGTTACTTGCAGGCAGGCGAACCCAGGACTGAGCAAAGAGGACAGGAAACAGGAAGCGTAAATACAGTCCAGAGTGGTCACGTGACATAATTAATCAAATGAGACAGGAGACAAATACATTAACAACACACAGGTGAGGCCAGAGGCACAGAGACAAAAAAAACCGAACAACTTTATTAACTAGCCTAATTACACTGATGAGACCAATTACTCGAGAAACAGGTGAGGAGAGGGACTCAAAAGGCACAGCAACAGCGGTACACCGAGGCCTCAAAAACTGCCCTCAGGCGGTGAGCAGAGGGAAGTGCCACTGAAGCCATTACAGTCTCTCTCTCTCTTGCTGTATATCGCTGTCTCTCTCTGCCCTCTATCTTTGCTTTACTCTCTCTTTCTGTCCCTCTTTCTTTCTCCCTGACGCTCTCTTGGTCTGCTCATTCTCTGTTTCTGTCTCTGTCTTTCACCTCTCTCTCTCTCTGTGCTTCATTATATCTCTGTCCCCGAGTTTCGCCTGTATTTCTCTTTAAGCCCCCTCTCTCTGTTTCTGGCTCCACTTGTCTCTGTTTGTTCCCTTACATCTGCCTGTGTGTTTGTAGATGTCTTTGGCTCTTTCTGACATTACCTAGCTTCCTTCATCTGTTACTCCTTCTCTCCCTATATCTGACTCTTTCAGTCTCTCTAGCCTTATCCCTTTACATTGCTTTCCCTTTGTTTTTGTTCTACTGCATCTTCCGCTGTCAGAGTAACATTTACCTGGAATAGCACTTTGAAAGGAACATCGAAACGGACATGAATCCGATCAGCATAATCAGCGCCAGAAGGTAACTTTCTCCGATTAACCAGTTCCAGGTTTTAGATACACACCATTAGCCAGAAGAGAAGAGTAACAAAGTGGCACATTGAGCAGGCCTGTAATAAAGGTGGAGTAAAAGTATCACATTGCAATCTTCATAATTCACGTTTATGGTAAGAGTTTATGATGGTACATTTCAGGTTAGATTGAACTTATCTTGATGAAATAAAGCGCTGGCCCCTGTTACAAGACAATAACTTTCAGCTCTTGAGAAATCTAGGGGAAAGTCAAAGGCATCTGAGATCAACTTAGCTGAAAGTGAACATTTGAAATGGCCAGCAAAGCATATCTGATTTCCAATTTTATTTTGCAAGAATGAAATTGACCGGAGAATTGGAACAACCTCATTATTTCACTGAAATATATAGACCCAGGAATTCGGTTTGGGAGCTTCCCACGGGTGCAAGCCCCCGACCTGCACTTACCTTGCGCGCTGGCCGTTGTGCTGTGGGCCTGCGTGGAAATCCAATCCGGGGCCTGGTCCAGCTGCCAGCGTGCAGTGCTTGTGTATCCCAGGGGCGCAGTTAGTTCGATGCGTCCCCTGGGATCATGTGGGCCATTGAGAGCCAATTGGAGCAGGGAATGCTCCATTCATAAGAATGACAGGAAGAGCTGTCAAAACTTTTAAATACTACGGCCCCAAAATAGCACTAAATTTCAAATAAATTTTTAAAAGTCACATTTTTAAAATAAACTATAAATTACATTAAATAACTAAAACAATAATTTAAATTTTTGAAAGAAATAATTTTATTTTCTAACGGGGCTAAAAATAAACTTACCTTGCTTTAAAGTATTTAAATTAATAAACCTGTGGAAAAATTGTTTAATTTTAATTAATTCACCACTTACCTTGTAACTTCTGGAGACTTACCCTCCCGGGAAAAACTAAAAAAAGCATAAGTTCAATGCGCAGGCGCAGCCTCTCCCGTGCATGCAATCGACCTCTGAACCCCTTCGTTCAGGGGAACGGACGTGCCGGTATCCCACGCATGCGCAGTGCGTGCAGGAATCCAGCACTTCCATTGGGCCTACGGCTGAGTACCATTTCTGGGCCATTAAGTTCTTCTCGACCACCCCCTCATTCTATGCCCACAGTAAATTCTAGCATCTTATCTGCAAAGCAAGACTAAGATCTGAAAAAAATCCAGCTACTCATACCTGCAACTACCACCAGGTTAGGTACAGTAGGAGTTTAACACAAAGTAAACCTCCTTCAACATTGTCCCTTCAAACACACGTAGGGCAGGTACAGCACGGGTTAGATACAAAGTGAAGCTCCCTCTACAATGGCCCATTGAATATTTCCATTGCCGGTGCGGCACTGGTCAGATGCAGAGCAGAACGCCCTCTACAATATCCCATCAAACGCACACATCAACTACCGTCAGGTTATGCACAGTAAGGGTTAGATAAAGCAAGCGTCAGATACAGAGCAAAGCTCCATCTAAACGGTCCCATAAAACACACCTGTGTTAGGTACAGCATAGGTTATATACAGCATAAAGCATTCGCTACACTATCCCAACAAACACTCCCAGTGAAGGTGCAGCATGCGTCAGATACAGAATACAATGTCCTGTAAAATGCCGAGTCAAACACTCACATCAAATAACATGAGATGAAATACGGTATGGTTTAGATAAAACATGCGTCAGATAGAGAGTAAAGCTCCATCTGTACAGTCCCATTAAGCACTCCCAGGGCAGGTAGAGCACAGTTTAGATACAGTGTGAAGCTTTCGCTGCAATGTCCCATCAAAACCTCCCATGAAGGTATAGCACGGGTTAGATACAGAGGAAAGCTCTTTATACACTGTTCCATAAAACAATCCTAGGTTTGGTACAATACGTGTTTAATACAGAATTAAGCTCCCTCTGTATTTTCTCCTCAAACACTCACGGGGCAGGTACAGATCGAGAGATGGAATAGTGCTCCATCTACGCAGTCCAATCAAACAAATAGATGCCTAACACTGCTAGATATTCATTGGTAAGACTCAGGGTAGTAAAAGATTGTCATACCGCCCAGGTCAGCGAAATGTGGGCCAAGTCCTCTCCCATTATATCGGCGAGGCTTTCTCTTGATGTATTGGAAATACTGAAACTTGTCAGCAGTGAGAGTGGTGCCAGGTATGTCAAGGAGCTGAAGAACATATGTTTGATCCAGGCTTTCCTGTTCTGAGATGCCAGTTCACTGAAATGGAAATCAGAATCATTCTCTTCAGTAACTGTTGTAAAACAGATTCCACAAGTCCACCAAATCAGTGTAATAATGGAAACTCTGCACCGCAGGAAACCAGAAATCAACAACAGTGATCCGAAGCTGGATCATTTCTTAATATATGAGATCAACTATTATTACCATAAATTTATCTCATTTAGAATCTATGGGAGTAATTTCAACTTTGGGCGCAGATGCAAAATGGACGTTTTTGAGTTGGACGCCACTTTATGCCATGTCCAATTTTCCCTTTGATTGACTTGATGGTGTATGTTGGGCGCATAATTCTATATCGTCGATTTTACACCATCACACAACGTTATAATAACCCACCACCGTATACTTTATTCCTGATCGGTCCTACCCTGTCTAACTAATTGTTTAATTTTGTATATTTGTAAAAGCCCTTACTATTTGTTGTTATGCTACCTATTGTCAGCTTAATACCCCATTTTAAACCTTCCACTCTCCCGTTTGAAAACGCCATTAAACTTTTTGCATTCCACGTGATTATATTTAACATTATTAGCCCCAAACTTCACCAGATGGCTTCATTTGAAGTTTCGCATTGTGGGTAATTTTAACTCTGGGAGATAGTGTTCAATGGGCGATGTCCATTTAGCCGCCCATTATAGGCCCATTCGAATTTCCTTGCCGTGGGAGTAATTCTGGTTGTGTGCCATGGTGTAAAATGGGTGATAGTGAATCGGCAGCCGGTTTCACATCTCTCCCGAATGACTCTAATTGAATGGAACATTCCGTGAGGTTTATCACGAGCAGTCCAACCCATATCATCCGTTTTACATTATGGACCATAGTTAAATTGGCCAACAGTATGATGTGCCCCTTTCTCCCAATATGTGATGGTCACTATTTCCAAGGTTCTCTCCTACTCTCAAACCTGAAAATTTAAGTTTCAAGGCCAGTCCAAATCTAAGTTATGTTCCCGTTACAGAAACATTCTATTTTCCATAATTATTATAGCTTTCAGCTCAAACTCTTTTTAGAATGCTTTGTGCATCCACACGCATATCGCTCACTCCTGACTCCAGGCCCTTTGCGCTGCTCGCTTCAATTCTCTTCAATGGTAAATGATTCCAGGATCTCAGTTCACTTTGCATAAAATGGGTCATTCGACTTCTGTTCTTGATTCTAATTCCCCAATTCTACCTCGCGTGTCTTGGTATATGAACAGAACACAATAATATTTTGAACTGTCCCATTAACTTGAAATCTTGGATAAGATCTTCCTGAAGTATAATATCTGCTAAAAAATTAAGTCCAAATTTCCTATCTAAATATTCATGATATGATAACAGCTTATCTTTATATAGCGCTTTTAATGTAATAAAACGTCCCAAGGCGCTTCACAGGAGCGTTATCAAACAGAATTTGACACCAAGCCACATAAGGAGATAATAGGGCAGATGAAAAGTTTTTAACGAGCGTCTTGAAGGAGGAAAGAGCAGTAAAGAGGTGGCGAGGCTTGGAAAGGGGATTCCAAACCTTAGAGCCTCGGCAGTTGAAGGCAGGGCCGCCAATCATGGAGCGATTAAAATCGGAGATGTGCAAAAAGCCAGAATTAGAGCAGCACAGGAAGGAATATCGAGCCCAGTCTCCTATCCCGATGCCCCTTCAGTTATAATAATTTTTCTGTTACCATTTCTGACAATGTTGTTTATTCCTATCCTTGTTTGCCCAGTCTCACTGCACCTGTCCTGAACACAACTCACACTAAAGCCTCACCTGCTCTCCTCGAGCTGGCTCCTGGTGGTGCGCATGCTCAGCTCACAGTCCTTCTCCAGCTGGTTCAGCGTGTTCTCAACTGTCCGGTTCACCATCTGTTCTATTGTCGCGCACACCTCTTGGATCTGATTGATGCAACATGTTGGCTCCCAGTCCAAATGTTCCAAAAAGACATAGGAACTACCAACAGATAAATAAGAGGCTTCCCATTCCGAAGTACACACTGTATTCTCTTATCCACATCGATGAATAACTGATCCTACTGCGACCTCCCTACCTCCAGGCTGTATTTAACTGAGAGATCGGGGCAATGTTTCCGACACTAACTCAATGGGGTTCATTTTAATTGTGTCCAATAGTTTGAAACTGGCTATATCGGATCGACTAATTAGTGGGGGGGGGGGAGGTTTCTAGAGAACAAATAATAAAAATGACAACGGAGAAGGTCATAGACCTAGGTAGCAGTAGGGGAATTAAAAACCAGAGCGTGTCAGGAAGGGACAGAAGGTATGGAGTAAAAGGTAAAGTAGTAAAAGGGGAAAAAGCAGGAACTAAGTGTCACAAAACATATTTGAAAGTTCTTTATCTGAATGCACGTAACATTCGTGACAAAATGGACGAGTTAACGGCACAAATAATTACATATGGGTATGATCTTGTGGCTATTATGTCCGTGTGTAATTGAGACACGGACTGCAGGAGTTGGTTATAACAGGTCTTTACTGAGAGGTGACAACTTGGAACTACTATGCAAAAGTTACTACACAGGCTTATATACAGGGGTGGTCACTACTGGTACTGCAGTATACAGGGGCTGCAGAATATTGTTCCTTCTGCAAAGTACATACACTACAATTCCTCCCCTTTTAGCTAAACAGTACATAACATCGATTAATAATTAAATAACATATTTACAATTACAGTTGCTAGATACATTAGTTGAAGTTAAGCAATTATAAGTTCAGTCTTTGAGGAGGTTTCCTGATTCTGTCTGGATAACGCCTCTTTGGGGTATCAGGTTCTTCTGGCAAAGTTGATTCAGGATCAACGTCGTTGTTTGGTTCGCCTGCTTCCAATATCACCGATTCTGAGGTAGATGCAATTGGTACTTCGGTTTCATCGCCAGGTGTACCGGATCATGGTGTGGAATTGACGTTTCCAGTGACTCTAGAATCTGGTCAGCATGGCGTCTTACAATGCTCTCTCCAATGTCCACGGTATACATTAGAGGTCCTTGCCGTGTACAGATCATTCCTGGCTGCCATTTCTCTGTGCGGTAGTCCCGGGCCAAAACTGGTTGACCTATCTTAAAACTCCTGGTCGGCCTTTCATTCATATTCTGAAACTGCCTGTTCTCCACATCTCTTCTGATGTTTGGCTTAACCAAATCCAAGCGGCATCGTAGTCTTCGATTGAAGAACATCATGGCTGGAGTTTGGTTGGTAACCGCATGTGTCGCATTCCGGTAGGCAAACAAGAAGTTATCCATCTTGTGTTGTAGGGGTATGTCTTAATTACACATTGCCTTGATAGCCTTCTTGAATGTTTGAACGAACCTCTCAGCCAATCCATTGGTGGCTGGATGATATGGGGCGGATGTGTAATGCTTAACACCATTGTTCTTTAAGAACCTCCAGAAATCTTCAGACACAAACTGTGGTCCATTGTCGGAGCAAATCTGTTCAGGCAGCCCATTTCTGGCGAATATGGTTCGTAAGACTGTGATAGTTTTTTCTGTGGTGGTTGAGGACATTTTTATTACCTCTGGCCACTTTGAATGTGCATCCACCGCAATTAAAAACATTGAGTCCATAAATGGACCAGCAAAATGAATGTGCACCCTTTGCCATGGAGATGAGGGCCACTCCCATGGATGTAGAGGGGCTGGTGGTGGGGCGTTTTGGACCTTCTGGCATCCTGTACAGCTCTTGGTCATCTCTTCGATTTCTCTATCGATTCCCGGCCACCACACAAACGCTCTGGCTAAGTTCTTCATTTTTACCCCTCCCAGATGACCCTCATGAAGCTCATTGAGCACTCTATCCTTCAATTTGGGTGGAATTACTACTCTGGACCCACACATCAAGGTTACATAGATACATAGAAGATAGGAGCAGGAGTAGGCCATTCGGCCCTTCAAGCCTGCTCCGCCATTCAATGAGATCATGGCTGATCATCCAAATTCAGTACCCGGTCCCTGCCTTCTCCCCATATCCCTTGATCCCTTTAGCCTTAAGAAATATATCCAACTCTTTCTTGAATATACTTAATGAACTGGCCTCCATCGCCCTCTGTGGCAGAGAATTCCACAGGTTCACCACTCTCTGGGTTCCTCTGCACACTGACAGCTGTTTTCTTCTCGGCAAGAATGCTGGCAGCAGTGGTTCGCCATGTGCTGGCCATCCCTTCACCGTTAGATCATAGACCCAGGAGAGTGTCGGGTCATTTCATGTTTCCTTTTCTATGTTTGCATTCATCACAGGGAGACATTCGACGATGGTCGAGTGGAATATCTCCACTGGATCCACTGCAGGTGCTTCTTCCACTGTCGGCAACGGTAGGCGCGACAATCCATCAGCATTCCCATGCTGTTTAGTTCCTTTGAACTCGATGTCATATTGGTGTGCCCCTAGGAAAAGGGACCACCTCTGTAGCCGTTGTGCTGTCCTTATCGGTACTCCGTTCTTAGGGTTGAAAATGGAGACAAGAGGTTGATGATCAGTTAGTAGAGTACATTTCTGACCGTGCAGGTAGTGATTGAACTTCTTCACCCCCGACACCAAGCTGAGGGCCTCTCTGTCAATCTGGGTGTAGTTACGCTCGGCTGAAGTTAACGAGCGTGACGCAAAAGCTATCGGCCTCTCTGAACCATCAAGGAATTTATGTGAGAGTACCGCTCCATTGCCGTAAGGAGACGCATCACACGCCAGTCTTATCGGTAGTGCTGGGTTGTAGTGAGCCAATACTTCTCTTGAAGTGATTAGGTCCTTACTCTTCTGAAAGGCCCACTTACATTCATCGCTCCATTTCCATGCTACTCCAATTTTTACTAGGGCATTCAGTGGGTACAGAATTGTGGACAAATTCGGCAAAAACTTATGGTAGTAATTCACCAATCCGAGGAATGACCTCAGTTGCGACACATTTTCAGGCGCTGGAGCCTTAACTACCGCTTCAATTTTGTCAGGGGACTTATGTAACCCCTCTTCATCAATCACGTGGCCACAATACGATGTTGGTTTCTTAAAAAACTCGCACTTGGGGCGATTGGCTCGTAGCCCATGTTCTCTTAGTCTAGTGAGCATCTGCTCTAGGTTGGCAAGGTGTTCACTGTTATCTTCACCTGTCACTAGGGTGTCGTCCAAGTAACACTGAGTCCCCGGAATCCCTTGCAGGACTTGTTCCATCACTCTTTGCCATATCGCCGGAGCTGATGCTACTCCGAATACCAGTCGATTATACTGGTAAAGACCTTTGTGAGTGTTTATCGTGAGATACTTCCGAGAGGATTCTTCAACCTCCATCTGCAAATATGCTTGTGCTAGGTCAATTTTTGTAAAACGCTTTCCTCTAGATAATGAGGTGAAAATATCTTCTATCCTCGGAAGGGGATATTGTACTGTGTGAAGGACTGGGTTCACCGTCAACTTGAAGTCCCCACAGATGCGAACCTTCCTTGGCTCCTCAGACTTATTGTTTAACGTTTTCTTCATGACAGGAACGATGGGTGTTGCCCACTCCCTCCAGTCTACCTTAGATAACACGCCTGCATTCTCCAGATTCTCCAGCTCTGCCTCGACGGCTGGGCGAATTGTATATGGTACCGGTCTTGCTTTGAAAAACTTGGGAATTGCATTCTCTTCTATTTTTATCGAGGCGGTTATGCCTTTAAGAGTTCCCAGTTCTTGTTGAAATACCTCTTTGGCGTTAGCTAAGATGGTTGACAATCGTCCAGGAGTGACGTCGTCATCCTTTTTACCAGCCACCGTCAGTGCCTGAATGGAGTGCCAGTCAAAACTTATCTTTCTGATCCATTCACGTCCCAATAACGGTGGTCCACCATCTTGCAGTATGTACAGATACAATTTCTGTATTTCCTTGCCGTTGTATTCGACAGGCACCCTTATTTTTCCTCTGCGGTATACTTTTTGCCCCGTATACGTCTTCAAGACAATGGATGCCTCTTTCAAGGGTATGTGTGAGAATTGCCGCTCGTAGTCTCGTCGATTCATGACGTTCAGAGCTGATCCTGTATCCAATTCCATTTTGACTTGGGACCCTGCTATCGTGAGGGTGACCCAAATGGTTCGGTGATCCTCTTTTGCGATTACATTGTGAAGTTTGAGACAGCTTAGTCTCTTGTTCCCGGATTCACTATCGCTCATCTGGTCTTCGGAACTACTGTCCATCATCTTTTGTACTTTCCTGTACTGTTCCTTAGTAGCCTTTTTGTTGTCGTTAGTCTTCTTCCCTGACCTGCAAACTCGTGCAATGTGCCCCGTCTTTCCGCATTGCCTGCATATTTTGTCCTTGGACCAGCAGTCCTTCTGGTCATGGGTTGTTCTGCCGCCGCAATAATATTTTTCTAATCCCCGTGTCATTTCGTGGGTGCCGTATTCCTGTGGCTTTTGCTGTATTTCCGCAGCTCCCCTTGCTGCTGCTTCATACGATACTGCCACACTGAAAGCCTTATCTAGCGTCAGCCCTTTCTCTGAGAGTAACCGCTTCTGGGTTCCTTCACTCAGGAGTCCACAGACAAATTTGTCCCGTAGGGTATCTGCCAGTCCTGCTCCGAACGGGCAGTGCTTTGATAGCTTGTGTAGTTCTGTAAGGTCATTAGCATTGCTCTCATCTTTATGCTGATTTCTCCTGTGCAATTTAAATCTTTCTGCTATCAGCAGCGGTGTAGGATTTAGGTGTTCCTGTAGGATATCAACAATTTCGTTAAAAGTCTTTGCCTTCGGTTTGGCTGGAGTAATCAGGTTCTGCAATAGGCCGTACGTTCTTGCGCCCGTTAAGTTTAGTAGTACCGATGCCTTTTTCTTATCAGCTACTTCATTTGCCTCGCATTATACCTCGACTCTTTCCACATACGTGGTCCAGTCTTCTATTGCATTATCGAAGGCAGTGTTATTGCCAGTCTTCGGCATCTTGGAAATCTAAGATGTCGCCTCCCGCGCTTTGCCTTCTTCCCCGATTTAACAAAGTGGCGCCTCCTGCGCTTTGCCTTCTTCCCCGCTGGATTAAGATGGCGCCTCCCGCGCTTTCTGTCTTCTCTGCTGCTGCTAGCGCTGTTGCTGGCGTTTTATGCCTTGATGGCGATGCCCTATGGTCTTCGCGCACTTCCCCCCGCGCTGCTGCTAATGCCACTCTCTGCGGTTCGCGTAGCAAACTGCAGCTCCTCGCGGCTTTCTGCGCATCTCATTTTTATTATTTCCCCGTCGTCAGAGCAACGCTGCGGGACACTTGCCTCCCTCTTCTCGGGTCTGTACGCTGCCCGGCTTCGTAGCACCGGCCACGCCCTGTGTGCTCCACCCTCTCTCTCTCTCCTCTTCCCGACAACGCTGCTCGGCCCCGTTGAAAAGCCACCGATCGAGCTCTAGACCGCCGCAGCCCAGGAAGGATCAGTGTACTACCTGCCACCAGCCCGATTAGCGGAAACACCATTGACAGAATAACCAAGCCCCGCTCTCGACAGGTTCTCCTGCAAATCTTCAACTCCGATGAATCAGAGGTGGATGCCCACGGTCGACGCCCGTTTCTTCTGTTCGTTTGATTTTTTTTTTCTTCCTTCTGGACTCGACATCTGATAACTTTGCTTCAGGGATGGATCCCCATGAGGTGGTGCAGACTGTAGGTAAGTTCGGATCTGCTCGTCGCCAGTATTATGTCCATGTGTAATTGAGACACGGACTGCAGGAGTTGGTTATAACAGGTCTTTACTGAGTGGAGACAGCCTGGAACTACTATGCAAAAGTTACTACACAGGCTTATATACAGGGGTGGGCACTACTGGTACTGCAGTATACAGGGGCTGCAGAATATCGTTCCTTCTGCAAAGTACATACACTACAGTGGCCATTACAGATACATGGCTGCAGGGTGACCATGACTGGGAATTAAACATACCAGGGTATTTAACAATCAGGAAGGACAGGCAGGAAGGAAGGAGAGGTGAGGTGGCTATGTTAATAAAGGAAAGAATCACTGTAATAATGTACTGGCCGTGCTAGACGTGCTCCTATCTAGTTATCCAGCAAGTTAAACACTTATTCAAAATAATTCTTCGTGAAGCCGTTTGCTGTTTTGAAGCTTTACTTGAACAAATTTGTGAAACTGTAAACAAATACAAAGTATGTTTTGTACATAAACTGAGTACTATACATTCGATATTACATAAGATATAACATATTTACAACAGTAGAATAGATTAATTGTATAACTAACTAACATTTGGACTCACTTCTGTAACTATCAAATATTAACCTTTTATAAACATAATGTTTTCAAAATACTACACTGACAACGTTGCTATTATGCTAACAAACAAAGATACTCACAGATATTGCGCTTGGCCTAACATAGAACATCAGATTTCATTGGATTGCGAACCCTTATGGAATCCTCCATTACTGCCAGGTTCTTCCTGGAATTCTACTTCCTGGGATTCTGCTTACTGAGTCACACAGGAAGAAAGGTACGAAGGTCAAATGACCATTCACAGGAAGAAAGGAACAAAGGTCAAATGACCTCACACAGGAAGAAAGGAACAAAGGTCAAATGACCTCTGTTTCATACAAACACACTGCTAACACAATAACCACCACCTGAGGGTGCTATCTGCATGTAAAAATGTCCAGAATGTCACTGCTTTATGATAGCTACCACCAGAGGGTCCAGAACACTCCCTGTCTGGGGTCGTTAACGACTCCACATAGTCCGAACTCTACTTGTCACTGGAGTCCTCTGGCGACAAAAGAAGAACCACCTTAGAGACAGTCCGTCAGTGTCGACGATAGGATGCAGCTTCCGTAGACTGCTGTGAGGGGATAGGTTGCGTTCTGCTATGCACAGTTCCAATCTGGGTATGGTGAGGTCAGGCTGGGGCGCCAACTTGCCTCTATCAAAGTCGAAGCCGATTTTGCTTTGTCCTTCTTGAGTGGTGACCTTCAGATAAGCCACACTTGCAATGGCCTTAGCGGATGCATCTGCAAAGACGCAAAGCTCTTTGAATTGGGCATTTAAGGGAGAGAAAGATGAATAGCAGTGAGGTATTCGGATCTCCTGTAAGTCTTGGAGTGAGTCTCTCCATCTGTCCCACTCTGCTTCCATCTCTTCAGGGAGAGGTGAATCCCACTCTTCAGCGCATGTGGAGAGTTCCCTGAGGAGCAGCCTGCCTCGTATGGTGACAGGTGCTAGGAAGCCGAGAGGGTCGTATAGGCTGTTGACTGTAGAGAGCACTCCTCTACGTGTGAAGGGTTTCTTGACGTCTAAGACTTGGAATGTGAACGTGTCTGTTGCTATGTTCCACGACACCCCTAGGCTACGCTGTAGGGGGAGGTCATCAGTGAAGAGGTCTAGATCCTTGACGTCCTTAGCACGATCTTCAGGGGGGAATGCCTCCATCACTGCTGGTCTGTTAGAGGCTATCTTACGCAGCCTGAGGTTGGATAGTGCAAGTAGTTCCTGGGCTCGTCCGAGGGTACAGATGGTCTCTGCTTCGGTCGGCAATGACTGCAGTGCGTCGTCGACATAGAACTCTTGTTCGATGAACCCTCTCACATCACTGCCAAAGTCGTCGTCTTCCTTGGCAGCCCTCCTTAGTCTGTATATGGCGACAGCAGGCGATGGGCTATTCCCAAAGACATGGACACGCATTCTGTAGTCCACAATGTCTCTATTGGGGTCATTGTCCCGATCCCACAGGAAGTGGAGGAAGTCTCTGTGGTCTTCTCTACCACGAAGCAATGAAACATGTGCTGGATATCGGCAGTGATGGCGACGGGCTCTTTCCTGAATCTCATGAGCACTCCCAAGAGGCTGTTACTAAGATCGGGCCCTGTGAGGAGTACGTCGTGGAGAGAGACTCCCTGATATGGTGCACTGGAGTCAAACACCACGCGGGTCTGACTACTGCATGGGGTAAGGTAGCTTGGACGACCAGTCTCCAAGATGGAAGTCTTGAGTGTGCTCACCTGAGTTGGCTTGTTCTCTAGTGTGTGACGTCCTACAGGGTACACATTAACGAGGCATATCTTGGAGCATGGTCTTGCGCTCACTCCTTCTCCACACACCTCGGTGCACCTGGATGTAATCTCCAGACCAGCAGCTCCCTCTCTCTCCCCGCCGTGCTCTGAAGCGGGAGGAGGCGCCTCTGACTTCCAAGGAGCTGGGCCTGGGTGCAGTGCTGAAACGTGCCGATCACTTGCACATTCAGTGCATTATGCATCTACCTTGCAGTTCTTGGCGAGATGGCTCGTGGAATAGCAACACTTGAAATATATAGAGTTCTCTTTAAGATATTGTTTCCGATCTTCCAGGGATATCTCCCTGAAGCCTCTGCACTTCTTTAAAGGATGGGGCTTGTTGTGGATAGGGTATTGTTTGCTCATATCCTGAGGTTTCTTCTGAATCTTAGTGAGCTCAGTTGAGGACACTTTCATTTTGTGGACAGATATTGGTGTCTTTCCATGTCTGTCGAACTTGTCTCTTCTGGCAAGTGCTGGGTGGGAGGAGAAGAAGTTGAAGCTGGGGTCGTTCCTGGCTTTGGCTTCTTTATGGATGAATTTAACGAACGCAGAGAATGGTGGGAACGCCACGTTGAGCTTTAGTTTGAACTTTGATCCAAACGTTATCCACTTCTCCTGCAGGTTAAATGGAAGCTTCTCAATGATGGGACTTACCCCTCTGGAAGTGTCTAAGTACGATAGACCGGGTAGGTAGCCATCCTGCTTTTCGGCTTCGAGTTCCGACAGCAGATCTCCAAGGTCGCGGAGCTTCTGGGGTTCCTTACTCGTCAACCTCGGAAAGTTCTCCAACCTGTCAAAGAGAGCCCTTTCAATGGCTCCGGGCGAGCCGCAGCTTTCTTCCAGCCTCGCCCAAGCCTTCTTCAAGCCCTCTGGCAGCTGTCCCACATTGGCCGCTTTTATCCTGCAGGCCTGTCCAGCGGACTCTGGGCCGAGCCATTTGATAAGGAAGCCGAGCTCTTCTCCTGCCGACAGGTCTAAGCTCGATATGGCATCATGGAAGCAGGACTTCCAAGCCCGATAATTCTCCGGCCTGTCATCAAACTTAATTAACCCCGAAGTCACCAGCTAGGTGCATGCAAGGTATTTGGCAAGGTCGTAAGTGCTGGGACCTGTGCCAGGGTTGCCTTGGCTAGGGGCTCTGTTGGTGGTCTCAAGGAACCGAGAGGGGATTTGCCTCTGACTTTCTCTATTCGGTGTACTATTCCTCTGCACCGTGTCTTCCATTCTGCTGGGGGAGACTCTGCGGCTTGAGGCATGCCATCTGCTTTGAACTTGATTGGCAACTCGTGGCATGTTATACGAAGTGCTTGCGTCTGTAGAGATGTGCGGGCCTTCATCCCTTTCTCCTGTAAACTGTATGTCGGCATGGTCGCTCATGTAATCTATGGTGTGCTGACGTGGACTCTGCCATGAAATGGTAATTAAAGGTTTGTAAGCTGTCTTGGGATCAGCTCCCTCCAAAATTGCCTCGAACACTTGTGTCTTGGCTAATGCAGCATCTATCTCTATTTGTTGCTGCAGAGCATCTAATGTGGCTTGGTGACGGGCCTGTTCAGCCTGGCGTTCAACTTGGTGAGGGGCCTGTTCGGCTTGGAATCGGGCCTGTTCGGCTTGTGATTCAGCTTGGAGTCAGGCTTGTTCGGCTTGGGATCGGGCCTGTTCGGCTTGGAGTCGGGCCTGTTCGGCTTGTGATTCGGCTTGGAGACAGGCCTGTTCGGCTTGGAGTAGGGCCTGTTCGGCTACTGATTCAGCTTGGAGACGGGCCTGTCTTACTTTTATTTCTATTTCACTGTTCGCATGTGCAGCTCTGGCTTGAGCTGCCACTAGCTTAGCTCGTGCTCTGGCGATGGTCACGCTTACTCTAGAACCACCTGATGACCATGAACCAGCTTGCGATCTGACGTAACTGGAGCTTATATACCGATTGTCATCTTCTACAGTTTTTTCTGCCTGTTTAAGGTCTTCTCCTCGCTGCAAAGCATTTTTGTTATTATCTTCTGACATGTTGATGTGAGGTAGGTGTGCTCTACGAGGTTAAGGCTTACACTGGGTTCCTCCTGCTCCAGTCTTCACAGCTAGCCGTATTGCCATATTTTCACTGTACTGGCCACGCTAGACGTGCTCCTATCTAGTTATCCAGCAAGTTAAACACTTATTCAAAATAATTCTTCATGAATCCGTTTGCTGTTTTGAAGCTTTACCTGAACAAATTTGTGAAACCCTAAACAAAGACAAAGTATGTTTTGTACATAAACTGAGTACTATACATTCGATATTACACAAGATATAACATATTTACAAAAGTAGAATAGATTAATTGTATAACTAACTAACATTTGGACTAACTTCTGTAACTATCAAATATTAAACTTTTATAAATTGTGTTATCAAAATACTACACTGACAACGTTGCTATTATGCTAACAAACAAAGATACTCACAGATATTGTCCTTGGCCAAACATAGATCATCAGAGTGCATTGGATTGTGAATCCCTTATGGAATCCACCATTACAGCCAGGTTCTTCCTGGAATTCTACTTCCTGGGATTCTGCTTCCTGAGTCACACAGGAAGAAAGGTACGAAGGTCAAATGACCTCTCACAGGAAGAAAGGAACAAAGGTCAAATGACCTCACACAGGAAGAAAGGAACAAAGATGAAATGACCTCTGTTTCATACAAACATACTGCTAACACAATAACCACCACCAGAGGGTGCTACCTGCATGTAAAAATATCCAGAATGTCACTGCTATACGATAGCTACCAACAGAGGGTCCAGAACAAATACAAAGAAATGATATTGGGTCAAAGGATCAGGATAGTGAAACAGTTTGGGTGGAGATAAGGTATAATAAGGGGAAAAATACTAGTGGGCGTAGTCTATAGGCCTCCTAACATTTGCAACCCTGTTGGACGGAGTATTAATCAGGAAATAGTTAGGGCTTGTAATAAGGGAGCAGCTATAATTATGGGGGATTTTAACTATCACATTAACTGGACAAATCAAATTGGGCAGGGCAGTCTTGAGGAAGAGTTCATTGAGTGTATTAGGGATGGGTTTCTTGAGCAGTATGAAACTGAACCGAAAAGGGGGCAAGCAACCTTAGATCTGATCCTGTGTAATGAGTCAGGATTAATTAAAAATGTCCTAGTAAAGGATCCCCTTGGAATGAGTGACCATAACATGGTTGAATTCCATATTCAATTAGAGGTTGAGAAGGTTGGATCTCAAACAAGCGTACTGAGCTTGAATAAAGGAGACTATGAAGGTATGAGAGCAGAATTGATTAGAGTGGACTGGGAAAACAGATTAATGTGTAAGACGGTACATGAGCAGTGGCGTATAATTAAGGAGTTATTTTACATCTTTCAAAAAATATATATTCCACTGAGGAAAAAAGGTGCAAAATAAATGACAGCCATCCGTGGTTAAGTAAAGTAATTAAGGATAGTGTCCGACTAAAAGCAAGGGCATATAAGGTAGCCAAATATAGTGAGAGGATAGAAGATTGAGAAGTCTTCAAAAGACAGCAAAAAATGTCTAAAAGATTGATTAAGAAAGGAAAGATAGATTATGAAAGTGAATTAGCAAAAAATATAAAAACAGATAGCAAGAGTTTCTATAGTTATATAGAAAGAAGAAGGGTGGCTAAAGTAAATGTTGGTGCCTTAGAGGATGAGACCGGGAAATTAATGGTGGGAAACATGGAGATGGCAAAAATGCTGAACAAATATTTTGTTTCAGTCTTTACGGTAGAGGACACTAAGAATATCCCAGCACTGGACAAACAAGGGGCTCTAGGGGGGGGGAGCTAAATACGATTAAAATCACTAAGGAATTGGTGCTCGGTAAAATAATGGGACTCCAGGTGGATAAATCCCCTGGACCTGATGGCTTACATCCTAGGGTCTTGAGGGAAGTGGCGGTAGGGATTGTGGATGCATTGGTAATAATTTTCCAAAACACCCTGAACTCAGCAAAGGTCCCGGCAGATTGGAAAACTGCTAATGTAACACCCTTATTTAAAAAGGGTAGTAGGCAGAAGGCTGGAAACTATAGGCCAGTTAGCCTAACATCTGCGGCTGGGAAAATTTTGGAGTCCCTTATTAAGGAGACTGTAACGGGACATTTGGATAAACATAATTAAATAGGACAAAGTCAGCATGGTTTTATGAAGGGGAAGTCATGTTTGACAAATTTGCTTGAGTTCTTTGAGGACGTAACCTACAGGGTGGATAAAGGGGAACCAGTGGACGTAGTGTATTTAGACTTCCAAAAGGCATTTGACAAGGTGCCACACAAAAGATTATAGCTCAAGATAAAAAATCATGGGATTGGGGGTAATTTTCTGGCACAGGTGGAGCATTGGTTATCTAACAGAAAGCAGAGAGTTGGGATAAATGGTTCATTATCAGGCTGGCAATCAGCAACTAGTGGTGCTCCATCGTGGTCAGTGCTGGGTCCCCAAATCTTTACAATCTATATTAACGATTTGGAGGGGAGGACCAAGTGTAACATATCAAAGTTTGCAGATGATACAAAGATGGGAGGGAAAGTAGTGATTGAGGAGGACATAAAAACCTCCAAAGGGACATTGACAGGCTAATTAAGTGGGCAGAGATTTGGCAGATGGAATACAATACTGGAAAGTGTGAGGTTATGCACTTTGGCAGGAAAAATCATAGAGCAAGTTATAATCTTAATGGCAAGAAACTGGAAAGTACTGCAGTACAATGGGAACTGGGGGTCCTGTTGCACGAAACTCAAAAAGTTAGCATGCTGGTGCAGCAGGTGATCAAGAAGGCCAATGGAATGTTGGCTTTTATTGCTGGGGGATAGAATATAAAAACAGGGAGGTATTGCTGCAGTTATACAAGGTATTGGTGAGACCACACCTGGAATACTGCATCGAGTTTTGGTGTCCATACTTAAGAAAAGAAATACTTGCTCTCCAGGCAGTACACAGAAGGTTCACTCGGTTAATCACGGGGATGAGTGGGTGGACATATGAGGAGAGGTTGAGTAGATTGGGACTCTACTCATTGGAGTTCAGAAGAATGAGAGGCGATCTTATTGAAACATATAAGATTGTGAAGGGACTTGATCGGGTGGATGCGGTGAGGATGTTCCCAATGGTGGGTGAAACTAGAACTAGGGGGCATAATCTTACAATAAGGGGCTGCTCCTTCAAAACTGAGATGAGGAGAAACTTCTTTACTCAGAGGGTAGTAGGTCTGTGGAATTTACTCCCCCAGAAAGCTGTGGAAGCTACATGATTAAATAAACTTAAAACAAAAATAGACAGTTTCCTAGAAGTAAAGGGTTTTAGGGGTTACGGGGAGCGTGCAGGAAATTGGACATGAGTCTAGGTTCGGATCGGTCATGGCCCTGTGGGTGGCGGAGCGGGCCCAGAAGCCATGTAGCCTGGTCCTGCTCCTCCTTCTTGTGTTCTAATGCTGCGTTAGATTTCAGGAAATGGTTCTATTCACAGGGATTAGTGGAGACCTCGGGAACAGGCTGCCAGCTATGAGTCCTTCAAGAGTAAATTGGGCCTGTTCCTGGCTGGGGTGGAAATCACCTTTTTCAGAAGGTAAGTACTGCAGGAAATACAGGGACAGAGTGACCTCCTGGACGAGTTTCGATCGCCTAGATGGGTCGGAGAGGAATTTCCCAGATGTTTTTCTCCCAAATTGGCCTTTGGGTTTTTTATCTGCTTTTTCGCCTCTCCCGGGAGATCACATGGGTTCGGGTAGGATGGAGAGTGGAAGTAGATTTGAGGTTAGGATCAGATCAGCCATGATCTTATTGAATGGCGCAGCAGGCCCGAGGGGTTGATTGGCCTACTCCTGCTCCTATTTCTTATGTTCTTATGATATCGGATAACCACAATGGGGAATTAAATCGGGTGATGTGTATAGGACGGTCAATCCACTATCGTCCATTGTACTCTAACACGAACAGATAAAATTACTCTTAAATGACGACAGAATCCAGAAGATCCTTGCCCACATGATAATTCGTTTCATGATATAAAACTCCAGTTTTAAACCCCAAATCTGACGATGATTGACCATTATTATTCTGCTCTAATGCTCTATTCAACATGCATCTGCTCCTTCTGATTTCTACCCGGCTTTTCATTAAAGGGGGTGATGTTAGATATTAGAATACACAAACGTAAACAGGAAAGGGCCTAATAAATATCCTCTGATCTGTAAACCCTTCCCAACCAGGCATGTTGTAGCCAGTGAAGAATATCATCCTCCCACCACCACTCCACACCCCCCACCATCTGCCTCCAGGTCATACGATCCCTCGCAGAAGTAAAGCACAGAGAAAAGAACAGTTGTGAATTTAGGAAAAACTCGGGGCTATTTCTTTCCAATCCTCTTATGTAATCGAGCAAAGCTACAGGAAAGTACAATAACCATGCGCCCTCCAGCTAGCCCGTGACTTACCAATAACAGAACTGTATCGCTAACTCGGTAACTCATGTTGCTCCAATTGGACTATGGTGAATGTACCTTCACTGCATGGCTCAGTAATCTACTGCAGAGTTTGTGGACTCTGGGTCCGACTGTCCAACCTAACACTTTGTCGACATGATTTATACTCACTGTCCCGAGTTCTCCCAGGGACCGAGTAACTCATACAGCTGAGCAGAATTTAATCTCCACCGCGTTTTACAGCCCACAATGATATCTTCACCGATTTAAAATTTCTCTTATAAAAATCACCTCAATTTATTAAGCCTATCCCAATATTATAGTGCACTGAGAATCTGTATCGCTTTGATCACTCTCCTCCTGTATCCTCACTATCTTTGCCTGCCAAAATGGTCTGCAATATTCCAAGCGGAAACATGTCAAATCCTCGTTAGAGTGTTTTTAGTTCATATTGTACTATTGCAGCAATACAACCTAAATCTCTATTTACCTTCCCAATGTCCTTGTAACACTGCTTGTGGATTGTCAGTGATTTATTGGTTGTGACACCACGTTTTCTGCCTGCCTGTCAGACATTAACCGGTCCCGCTACATTGTCTACACATTCCTGGAGTTTCTGGTATTACAATGCTCCAGCCTACACTTATCCAAATTGGAGGATATCTGGGCCCATTCCCTAAATCGGCCTTTATTCGACACAATACTATCCACACCACTACCGACACAATGCGGCTGCTGTACGTACGGTCTGCAGGATGTACTGCAGCAACTCTCCGAGGATTGTTCAACAACATTTTCCTCCTCTGAGAACTCGAACCCAAGTAAAAAGAAGAGCAGCAGAATAATGGGAACCCCAAGAATCCCATTTTACACTCCAAGCTACACTTCACCTCACAGGGACATATACCGCCATTTATTCCCCGGATTGGGTCAATATCGTGAAATTCCTCTCCTGACGCCACCCTGGGAGCACCAGCATCAAAAGGCGTTCTGTGATTCAAAGAGAATGCCCGCCATCTCCTCCAGGCATCTTGGAAGGGCCAATAAAAGCAACTTATCCAGAACCAACCATATGTTGAGCAGAACTGAAGGGAAATTTATTCCAACTCGTAACTCCAACGCACCAATATTCTGATAGGGAGACTTGTTAACATTGCATCATCTCATTCAAATCAGTTATGAAGTTGGTTGACGGCAGTCACGCAACACAAAGCACCGCATGACTTAAATTGTTATCTCGCTTCAGGTGGATTTATCCTATTGATGAAGACTGCCTTTTTCTTATTCATTTCTGGAATGAGGCCGCTGCTGGCAAGGCCAACATTTATTACCCAGCGCTAATTGCCCTTGAGAAGGTGTTGGTGACCCGCCTTCTTCAACAGCTACAGTATTATTGTTCCCGTTGCTGCTTGCTGGGGCAGTTAAAATTCAACCACATTTCTATGGGTCTAGAGTCACATATATGCCTGACCAGGTAAGGACGGCATACTCCCTTCCCTAAAGGACATTAGTGCACCAGATGTTTTCTTAATGACAATCCGATAGTTTCAATTCTCACCATTACTGATACTAGCTTTTTATTCCAGGTTTATTTATTTATCTTAATATAAATTCCCCAACTGCTGTGGTGGGATTCTGAACTAACGTCTCTGGATCATTAGTCCAGGCCTCTTGGAATGCTAGTCCAGTAATATAACCAATATGCTACCAGTCCCTTATCCAACGTGCAAATTGGAAACTGCGCGTGCAGCATCTACAGAGCGTTGTTTCTGTGAGCTCTGTACATTCCTGATAAACATTGCAGTAATTCGGACCTACCTTGCTGGGATCCGGGATGTAGATGGTCGGCATATCAAAGCCACATTTGTTCAGCCCGGGTCTCTTGCACAGCTCTTGCACTAACTGCATCATCACTCTCTGAGGAAAGAAACAAAAATATTCCACTGTAAAATTCAGCGCATATCCGCACTTCAGCAAACAACATCCCATCAGAAATAAAAAAAATCCTACTGTTATAGAGCTTTTCAAATCCTCAGAATGTCGCAAAGCATTTCACAATTAATTAGCTGCAGAATACAGTCACTGTTATTGTCGGGCAAACGCAGCAGCAAAGCAATATCCTGCAAATGGTATTGAGATAAATGACCAGTTAATTTATTTTATTGGCGTTGATTAAGGAATGAATATTTACTAACTTCTTCAAATAGTGCCAGAATAATTTCACGTTCACCTGAACAGGCAGACGAGGCTTCAGTTTAACTTCTGGTCCAAAAGATGATCGCTCCCACATGGCTGTACTCACCCAGCACTACACTGAGCGTCAACCTGCATTATGGACATAACTTCTAGAATGAGGCATGAACCGGTGTTCTTCTGATTCCGAGGTGAGTGTTTAGGAATAAATGAGAGCCGCCTGTGCAACATGTGAGATATTGGTCAAAGCCAATCAGTGCCCTGCCCAGCTATCGACCTCAAATGCTACTAAGGATCTGTAAAATTGGTATTTTATCTAAAGTCAATGATTTACAAAGACTATACTTAAACCGTGAAACAAAGCAGGCATTTCTGGAGACGCAAAACAGCTACAACAATACTTAGATTAGGAAACACAGTTTGCTGATTCAGGTCCATTATTTCGATAGAGGCATTGAACCCAAAATAATCTTTTTGTTTCCTATTTCACACCCTCTTTATTTTGCTGAGAATGGGGGGATAATTGAACGCTCTAACTGCTGATAAAGGAGTAGAAGTAGCAAAATCGGCGTTAAACACTTTCATGCATTACATTCTGCCCCCAGGTTTCATATCTCTGAGTGTCTTTACGGGATCAATTTGTAAATTTGCTCTTGCAGTGTAGCTGCATTTGTTGTCCATCTTGTTTGCGATGGGGGCATTAAGAGTTAGCACGTCGGAGTATATTTTGAATGTGTGTGATAGTGTAAAACGGATAACTTCCATTGAATTCAATGAAACTAAAAATCAGGGGGAGATGGACGACATTCAGACGCTGCGCTATTGCACATGATACTGTATTGTACAAAGTCGAAATGTTCCCGGAACTGGAGTTATGTGTAATCCAAAACAGGTAGATGTGGAAGGTTTCTTTCCCTGGAGAACATTATGGCACCAGTTGAGTTTATAGAACAATCTTGAGGTTGAGATAAATGACCAGTTAATCTGTCCTTTGGTGGCTTTAGTTAAGGAATGAAGGTTAGCCGAAACTATAAGATTCATCAAGTCCTGAGAGGGGATCCATTAACTCCACCTGAATTTCAGTAACATTCACTATAATTTCTTTGGCCCCAGTCCAGAAAATATCATATTTTATTAAATTCAATGGCACACCTTGCTGTGGTTGGTGTTTAAATCCCGACCTTTGCATTGCAAGTCCTAGACTACCAGGCCCCCAATCTGTCCCATAGAGTCCAGCCTGGTATCCGTTGTGTGCACCCTCCATTGCGCTCCAACCATTCTTTTAAATGCGTTGCTAATCTGATCCCAGAGCTCTGTTACTATACTTTTTGTTCATGTCAATCGGCAAATGCTGCCTCTGCCGTCAATTTTGTTCTGGTGCACAGTGAGGATGGTGTACAGTTAGCGATACGGGGTGAAAAGTATCTCAAAACCTCATACCTTGAATATTAGGATCTGGAAAGTTGCTCTGTTATCATGCAAACCATTCCAACGCTGGATTCAAATCACGTTGGCAGATATTGCTACAGACAGCTATTGGCAATTGTTAATCCTTTTATTGTCTACGACCTATTCAAAACCTAATGCCTGCGTGTGCTTCCTGTCTACCAAACCTAATTCCTTTTGTCACATTCCATATCAATATTTCTCCTTTACAAAAATTCCTTTGTCCAAGTTTATACTAGAAACTCCACATCCACCTGTAACTATGCCCCGCCAGTGGTGATGCTGCAGTGTCTCGTGTTTACATCTCCCCGCTCCTGAGCTTCTCCAGCACAGAAAAGTGCAAGAACCCTCAACAAAATCAACTTCCCAAATTACAGTAAGATTTACTACTTAATTATAAGTAACAATATCAAATCAAGGAATTATATCAAAATATAGACATTCGTGTCGGGGGCTTCCCACGGGTGTAAGCCCCCGACCTGCACTTAACTTGCAAGCCAGCAGCTGAGCTGTAGGGCCCTGTGGAATTCCGATCCGGGGCCTGGCCCAGCTGCCGGCACGCAGTGCTTGCGTATCCCAGGGGTGCAGTTAGTTTGATGCGTCCCCTGGGACCACGTGGGCCATGGGCAGCCAATCGGAGCAGGGAATGCTCCATTCATAAGATTGACAGGAAGAGCTGTCAAAACGTATAAATACTACGGCCCCAAAATAGCACTAAATATTCAAATAAATTTTTTGAAAGCATCACATTTTTTAATTAAACTATAAATTACATGATATCACTATTTTAAACAATAATTTAAATTTTTGAAAAAATACTTTTATATTCTAACGGGGCTAAAAATATACTTAACTTGCTTTAAAGTATTTAAAAATAATAAACCTGTGGAAAAAATGTTTTAATTAATTCACCACTTACCTTGTGAAAAGCAGGCTTACGATCCCGGGAAAACCTGCAAAAAAAACTTAAGTTTGATGTGCACGCTGCAGCCTCTCCTGCACGCACATTCAACCTCAGAACCCCTTCGTTCAGCGGATTGGAAGTGCCGGTTTCCCGCGCATGCGCAGTGCATGCAAAAAACTGGGACTTCCATCAGGCTTACGGGTGAGTACCCCATGCGGACTCACCCATGGAGACCCGAATATCTGGGCCAATATGTATGACTTTAAAATGGAGAACCAATCGCCTCTACACACCCTTATCCAATGAATGAGTTGGGTGGGACATTTTTACAGTATAATTCACTCATTCAAAAGGAACACCTTAATTTATGTGTGGGAGAACAGATTTGGGGCGATGTTTATAGAGTCTCTTTGTATGACTCGATTCCACATCACATCTGCCTTTTATTAATTGGTGGCAAATTCTCACTGGGCACCGTGATCAAATCACGGAATTTGGAAATCCATCCGCAAAGGGGACCCACAGGTGCAATAAAGTGAACTCTGTCTGTACCTGTCTGAAAACCAGCTTCATCGGCTTTGCTCAGGTAGAACTTCAGTTTATCGCAGTGTTTTTTGATCAACTTTTTCACCACATTCAGTGTCCATTTACACAGGGCCTGGCCAATCGGATCATAGAAGACAAAGGTCAGATCGGCCTGTTCACTTGTAGACAGAAAACGAGTGAATAAATCCGGTATTAGGAGTGTCTGTCAATAATGCCCAATAAATGATCACAATGGAGGGGTGAGTGCACTGAAAGGTGTGGGGCTGAAGCCTATGACGGTAAAAACTTGTTCACAAGCTGTGCTGCTTGAGCTACTCTCAGCCGGGGTTCACTGGACGCTTCAACTTTACTGAATTGGCCCTGGTTCATGGAGGGCCAATCAGCGACTGACTCCCATAGTTTATCCCTGGATATTGACTCCTTCCGCATGCAGGTAAGGTGAGGGGTAAGAATGGATTCCTTTTTATCAGACTGCAGCAAAGAAATACCAGTCCATGCACAGCATCTTGGTTCAAATATGGAGAGTCATTAATCACACCAGGTACCACAGGTCACCCACGCCGGTAGAACAGAACCCGGCAAGAGTTATTCTCCAGAATGTAGAAAACAGCAAAAAAGGGAAACAAAGAAGGCTCAGTTCATGAAGTGGGTGATAGTGAATTGGTCGCGGTACAGGACTAGAAACACAGAGGTTCTGAATTGAAATCTCACCATGGTGAGTTGTAAAACAGAATGAAATAATTTGCTGCCACACAAATGACCATGGAGGCTGCTGGATTATTATAACAAACATTCACTAACCTCACTTCAGAGTAGGGAACTTGCCACGCCTAGCGGTTCTGGACTACATGTGACTCCAGTCCCACACTATGTGGTAAGACAGGCTCCGCTATACTCCAGGACACTCTGTGTGACCAGCCATCGTGTTCTTTATTGGGAGATGAGGGGTAGTCTGTCGCTGGTCGGCAGTGCACTTCCGACTTCATTCCACAGGCCCTGCAGAACAATGCAGGCTCACCACTGGCTGAGCAATCAGCAGGCCATCTCCTGGCGATCGGTGTTGGTAGCCGGTGTAGATTCCCGAGTGGATGTGTATTATGAGGAGTGAGTCTGATTGCAAACCAGGCAAACGGAAACACTACCTGAGTGGATTTTTAAATCCAGAAATCATGAAATGTAATATTGCCAATAGACGCTTAAGAAGTTCATTAAAATGTAGCCTCACCTCCCACATCCTGTCGCACTGGATTTTCATGGTTCATCACTCCCATCTTCACTGACCGACCTTGTTTCCTTATTCTCCAGAGTCAGTGGGCTAGGAATTCATCTTGGGCGTTGGCACAAAGCGAGCTGTATCGGATCAGCCGCCCATTATACGCAGCACCTGATATTCAGTTGACGGCAATAGAACTGAATATCAGGCGTGTACAACGGGCGGCCGATCCGATACCGCTCGTTTTTCGCCACCGCCTGAGCCGAATTTCTAGGCCAAAGAATTTAAAATCCTAATCCTCGCCTACAGTTTGCTCTGCAGCTTTTACCCCACTCCTGTTATCAAATTCCTTATCACTTATTGTACTTCTCACTTGGCGATCTACCTTGGCGTATTTAATCTAATATTTAATTTAAATTATTTATTCGCTTTCTGTACCCTATGACGGTTATCTATTGTTGCTTTTTTCTTTACCACTTGATTTATTTTTCTCAAACCTCGGCGAAGCACCATTCGACATTTTCTGACTAAAGCCACTGTACAAATGGTACCTTCTGTCATTCTGGCTAATACTGTTTCTGAACAAAGTTCTTCCTGTTTCCCTTTAAATATTAGATCTTTCAGGGGAAGGCTGGACGTTAGTTCATTTCTGAGCGCAGATACAATGAAATAACTTAGAACAAGAACCTTCCTTGCTCATTGGTGTCCAGGCTCCCAGGAGTCCCTCGGGGCTCTCCATGTTTCCTTTGTCGTCCGATTTCCCACATACATTGGGTTAGGTACGGCAGTGCTGTGGTTAAGTTACTGGCCTAGAAATCGAGCAAAACGTGCATTCAAATCCTACCACAGAAAATAAGAATTTCATTCCTTTTTTAAACAATCTGGAATGAAAACGCTGGTATTAGTAAACGTGAGTATAAGGCTGGCGGGTTGTCATAAAAGAATAACTGGTTCATTCCAATCGTTTAGGGAAGTCAAACTGTCATCCTTACCCGGTCTGGCATATCCAGTCCCTCAGCAGTAGGTTTGACAACTTGGCTCTGAAGTAAACTAGGAGCGGCTTAGTTATATCACAGAAAATAAACCACCAATTCAAGAAGAAATTCCCCACCACATTTTCAGGACAACTAAGGATGGGCGATAAATGCCAAGGTTGCCGGTGACGCTGACATCCCGAGATGAATATAAAACCAAATTATAAAAACCTGCCAGATTTTAACATTGAAGTGTGTTGCCAGCAATTTCCAAATGATCGAGCGCTGCTGTGTATCTCCCGGTGGGGATTGATCACTTACCCAGCCGGATAAGCGCTTTGCCAACATCAAACTCATAGGTCAATCTCCATCCACAAGCCCCGGGGTATCAATAAAGGTCACCAGGTTAAACTGCTTCTGCTTGGAGGTGCTGATCTCGGTGACCAGGTAGTCTGCCACTCCTGTGGAGCACAGAACGAGCAGTGAGCAGGAGCAGAAGTTGTTCCAGAATTCCAGGTTCAGCTGCGGGAATAGTACTTTCCATGTCATGTTGGTGTGTTTGTAATTCGTGAAAGGCTTTCTTTATACATCAACCTCCCTTGATAGTAAATTAATTTAAATTGCAAAATAGACTTAATAAAAATATCCCGAAATGGAATTTATGAGATAGCTATATCATAAATATATCTAAAAAAAAGTCTTATGTCTGTGTACAATTCCTGTCTGCAATTTTTTCCCAAAGCCATTTTTTTGTCACACATTTCCATCAACATTTTCCACATTATAATTTCCGGTGTCCATTTTATAATAGAAACGGAATGTCAACATTATGCTGTAATTCCACCCTCCTGTCAGTGGCGGTGCTGCGGTTCCTCAGTTTTGTATCTATCAGCTCATCAATCTTTATGCACAGAAGAACATATACTTCGCTGACCTCTATTTCTCTGCTTCGCAAATTGTTCTATGGTTGATTTTATGCGTTAGTATTCCACTTGTTTATTCCCCATTTAGTTCATATTCCCTCTCATCTAAAACTCTGCTGTTCACACCAAGCCCCATTCACCCTGTTCTTACTGACCGACTTTGCCATCCTGTCTGCAAATGCCTCGATTTTATAATTAACATCAATGTGTTTAATAAATCCCTCATGGCCTCGTCACTCATTATCTCTGTAACCTACTCCAGCCCTACAACCCTCCCAAGATCTCTGAGCTCCTTCAATTCTGGCCTCTTTCACATCTACGCTCTTCAGTGCTCCACTATTGGCAGCCGTACCTTCAGCTGTCTGGGCCTGAAGCTCTGCAATTCCCTCTGTAAACCGCCCCGCCTCTCTACCTCTATCTCCTGCTTTAATTCGCTCCTTAAAAACTATCCTTTTGATAAAGCTTTTTGATCATCTGTCCGAATATCCCAAATGTTGTCTCGATATCAAATTGTGTCTGAACACGCTCCTGTTTAGTCCCCTATTCTCCTCTATATTTCCCACTTAGATTCTATTCCTCCTGTTATTTCCCAGTTAATCTCAATTGGGCAGTTTATGATACATTTAGATTCTATCCCGCTGTATATGCCCCACTGAGTTTACATTCTCCGTGTGTATTCCCCATGCATTTTATAAACCCGTGTTTATTTCAATTTAGTACCTATTCTCCTGTTTATTTCAATTTAGATTCTATTCCATGGTTATTTCCCATTTAGTTTCTATTACCCTAATTAAACTCCATTTAGTTCCTATTCTCCAGTATATTTCCTATTTAGTTTATATCCCCCTGTTCATTCACCACTTAGTTTCTAATACTCTGTTTATTCCCCATGTAGTGTCTATACCCGGTGTTCATCTCCCATTCAGCACTCACTCAGTACTGCACTGAAATGTCAGGCAACCTATGAGCTCGAGACCTGGAGTCCTTTAACCCACTACCTTCTCACACAGAGGTGATGATGTTGCCACTGAACTCCGGCTGACACCATACACCCTTTAATTCAAACCCAGCTCTTTGATGCGCGCTCCCAACATTTTCAGCCTTTGTGTTACTTGCCACATAAAACCTACTGTAGTATAAGGTAAATCATCGAATATAGATTGGAAATAGATGCATCAGGACAATAAGCAAACTGCATCGCGGAATTTTTACAGTGAAGGCGGAGGTAATTCGGCTCATTGTGGCTGCGCTTGCTCTCTGAAGGAGCAAGCCCCTTAGTCCCATGTCCTCACCCTTTTCCCATTCCCATGTTTTCCATTGCGGAAATATATATTCCCTTCTCTTTTAAAAAGTAAACTGAATCTGTGTCACCAACTATTTCTGATCGATCACTCCATATCCTAAAAACCACCTGCTTCAAACATCTCCTAACCTTTCCCCTCTTTTGGTTATAATCGAAAGCTTATAAGTTATGGACTCACCCACCAGTGGGAATAGTGTTTCTCCATTCTCCTTGTGATAATGCCGCAGAATTCTGAACCACTAACTGCCTTTGGTCTAATGGAGAAAAACTGCTCTCAATCCATCCATATCTCTCTATCTGTCTCCATCTGTCTCTCTGTCTCTCTCTCTCTATATATATATATATATATATCTTTGTTGCTTCCTCTCTTGTCTCTTTCTTGCTCGCAATATACCAACCATAAAACTTTCTCCGGTAAGCACAGTTTAATCAGCTGCCCATCGACCAACAACTTCAAGCAGGAGTCACTCACACAGATTGTCTATCATCTTCCCAGCTTGCATTCTATACTTCACCTCCAATAGAGCACGTGCTCACTGTCCAAGGCTACATTGCTTAAACCTGCGAGTCCTAATTTCAATATTTAGGAACCATCAATTAATCTGTAGGATATCCTGCCTGTGAAAGGCTCGCGGTTCACTGGACTGAGGGGAGAGAGAAAGTGTGCTTTTCCCCTTCTGTTGTCTGTAATACTGACAGTCGCTGTGAATTTACCTTCGATCTGAACCAGAGCTCGGAATTGCGGGTATAGGTGGAGTGTAGCCTTGCCCTGTGAAAATAAAAACAAACATTAGAGGAAATAAATGCTCAGTCCTCGTAATTTGTTTAAAATGTTCCTTTATGGAGCTGCTTTTAGTTGAATATTCCCTATGTAGTTTCAAGGCATACAAGTAACTCCCCCGTTTCTCTCATTGGTCCGTGCTGCGTTTCCTCATCTCAACCGGTGATCACAGTAGATTAACCACAACCCTTTGGGCTAGAAAGTTAGAATCAGCCCATGGTTCCTATCCTTGCAGCTATGCTGTCAAATCCATGCCTGGCTCGGAGGATGGCGGACAATAATCGGGTTTACACACTCTATTAATGGGATGTCCAGGGCTTTGGGTCGGGTAGGAGGCAGATCAGATCCCTCACACTTAAGCTCAGAAGACGATATCCTCTAGTTTAGTTTTTGCTGAGAGACTCACTGTGATGAGTGGTGTCCTGTTTATTGAAGCTCCTTCCCAGACAGTCCATCTGAGACACGGAAATAGTCAGGGCTCAGTGATGATTCATGAGATTACTCACTGTGAGGGTTTCCCTTTTCCTGCCACTGGTGACGAAGGTAAATCCTTGTGTTTCTGTTGGAACTTCCGTTTTCTAGAACATAAGAACATAAGAACATAAGAAATAGGAGCAGGAGTAGGCCAATCGGCCCCTCGAGCCTGCTCCACCATTCAATAAGATCATGGCTGATCTGATCCTAACCTCAAATCTTCTATCACTCTGCATCCACCCGAACCCATGTGATCTCCCGGGAGAGGCGAAAAACCAGATAAAGACCCAATGGCCAATTTGGGAGAAAAAAATCTGGGAAATTCCTCTCCGACCCATCTAGGCGATCGAAATTCTTCCAGGAGATCACTCTGTCCCTATATTTTCTACAGTACTTACCTTCTGTAAAGGCGATCTCCACCCCAGCCAGGAACAGGAATAAAACCATCTCCTGAAATCTAACAGAATTAGAACACAGTAGGAGCAGAACAAGGCTACACGGCCCCTGGGCCCGCTCCACTACCCACAGGGCCATGACCATTCCGAACCCAGACTCATGTCCAATTTCCTGCCCGCTCCCCGTAACCCTTTATTCCCTTTACTTCTAGGAAACTATCTATTTCTGTTTTAAATTTATTTAATGATGTAGCTTCCACAGCTTTCTGGGGCAGCAAATTCCACAAACCTACCACCCTCTGAGTGAAGAAGTTTCTCCTCATCTCAGTTTTGAATGAGCAGCCCCTTATTTTAAGATTATGCCCCCTAGTTCTAGTTTCACCCATCATTGGGAACATCCTCACCGCATCCACCCGATCAAGCCCCTTCACAATCTTATATATTTCAATAAGATCGCCTCTCATTCTTCTGAACTCCAATGAGTAGAGTCCCAATCTACTCAGCCTCTCCTCATATGACCACCCCCTCATCCCCGGGATTAACCGAGTGAACCTTCTTTGTACTGACTCGAGAGCAAGTATGTCTTTTCTTAAGTATGGACACCAAAACTGTATGCAGTATTCCAGGTGCGGCCTCACCAATACCTTGTACAACTGCAGCAATACCTCCCTGTTTTTATATTCCAACCCACTAGCAATAAAAGCCAACATTCCATTGGCCTTCTTGATCACTTGCTGCACCTGCATACTAACTTTTTGAGTTTCGTGCACCAGGACCCCCAGATCCCTTTGTACTACAGTACTTTCCAGTTTCTTGCCATTAAGATAATAACTTGCTCTATGATTTTTCCTGCCAAAGTGCATAACCTCACACTTTCCAGTATTGTATTCCATCTGCCAAATCTCTGCCCACTTACTTAGCCTGTCTATGTCCCTTTGCAGGTTTTTTATGTCCTCCTCACTCACTACTTTCCGTCCCATCTTTGTATCATCTGCAAACTTTGATATGTTACACTCGGTCCCCTCCTCCAAATCGTTAATGTAGATTGTAAAGAGTTGGGGACCCAGCACTGACCCCTGCGGAACACCACTAGTTACTGGTTGCCAATCTGAGAACGAACCATTTATCCCAACTCTCTGCTTTCTGTTAGAGAGCCAATCCTCCACCCATGCCAGAATATTACCCCCAATCCCGTGATTTTTTATCTTGAGCAATAATCGTTTGTGTGGCACCTTGTCAAATGCCTTTTGGAAGTCTAAATACACTACGTCCACTGGTTCCCCTTTATCCACCCTGTATGTTACTTCCTCAAAAAACTCAAGCAAATTTGTTAAACATGACTTCCCCTTCATGAAACCATGCTGAGTTTGCCCTATTAAATTATGTTTATCCAAATGTCCCGTTACTGTCTCCTTAATAATGGACTCTAACATTTTACCAACCACAGATGTTAGGCTAACAGGTCTATAGTTTCCAGCCTTCTGCCTACTACCCTTTTTAAATAATGGTGTTACATTAGCAGTTTTCCAATCTGCCGGGACCTTTGCTGAGTCCAGTGAGTTTTGGAAAATTATTACCAATGCATCCACAATCCCTACCGCTACTTCCCTCAAGACCCTGGGATGCAAGCCATCAGGTCCAGGGGATTTATCCGCCTTGAGTCCCATTATTTTACCAAGTACCACTTCCTTAGTGATTTTAATTGTATTTAGTTCCTCCCCCCCTAGAGCCCCCTGTTTGTCCAGTGTTGGGATATTCTTAGTGTCCTCTACTGTAAAGACTGATACAAAATAATTGTTCAGTGTTTTTGCCATCTCCATGTTTCCCACCATTAATTTCCCGGTCTCATCCTCTAAGGGACCAACATTTATTTTAGCCACCCTTTTTCTTTTTATATAACTATAGAAACTTTTACTGTCTGTTTTTATATTTTTTGCTAATTTACTTTCATAATCTATCTTCCCTTTCTTAATCAATCTTTTTGTTATTTTTTGCTGTCTTTTAAAGACTTCCCAATCTTCCATCCTCCCACTAGATTTGGCTACCTTATATGCCCTTGCTTTTAGTCGGATACTATCCTTAATTACTTTACTTAGCCACGGATGGCTATCTTTTCTTTTACACCCTTTTTTCCTCAGTGGAATATATTTTTCTTGGAAGTTGTAAAATAACTCCTTAAATGTACACCACTGGTCATGTACCGTCTTACCCTTTAATCCATTTTCCCAGTCCACTCTAATTAATTCCGCTCTCATACCTTCATAGTCTCCTTTATTCAAGCTCAGCACGCTTGTTTGAGATCCAACCTTCTCACCCTCTAATTGAATATGGAACTCAACCATGTTATGGTCACTCATTCCAAGGGGATCCTTTACTAGGACATTTTTAATTAATCCTGTCTCATTACACAGGACCAAATCTAAGGTTGCTTGCCCCCTGGTCGGTTCAGTTACATACTGCTCAAGAAACCCATCCCTAATACACTCAATGAACTCTTCCTCAAGGCTGCTCTGCCCAATTTGATTTGTCCAGTTAATATGATAATTAAAATCCCCCATAATTATAGCTGTTCCCTTATTACAAGCCTCAACTATTTCCTGATTAATACTCCGTCCAACAGAGTTGCAACTGTTCGGAAGCCTATAGACTACACCCACTAGTGTTTTTTTCCCCTTATTATTCCTTACCTCCACCCAAACTGTTTCACTATCCTGCTCCTTTGACCCAATATCATTTCTCTGTATTATAGTGATTCCTTCCTTTATTAACATAGCCACCCCACCTCCTCTCCCTTCCTGCCTGTCCTTCCTGATTGTTAAATAACCTGGTATGTTTAATTTCCAGTCATGGTCACCCTGCAGCCATGTTTCTGTAATGGCCACAAGATCATACCCATATGTCATTATTTGTGCCGTTAACTCATTCATTTTGTTACGAATGCTACGTGCATTCAGATAAAGAACTTTCAAATATGTTTTGTTACACTTAGTTCCTGTTTTTTCCCTTTTTAGTACTTTACTTTTTACTCCATACCTTCTGTCCCTTCCTGACACATTCTGTTTTTTAATTCCCCCACTGCTACCTAAGTCTATGACCTTCTCTGTTGTCATTTCTATGATTTGCTCTCTAGAAACCTCCCCCCCACTAATTAGTTTAAAGCCCTCTCTACAGCCCTAGTTATATGATTCGCCAGGACTCTAGTCCCAGCACTGGCCAAGTGGAGTCCGTCCCAACAGAACAGCTCCCTCCTGTCCCAGTACTGGTGCCAGTGTCCCAAGAAGCAAAACCCATTTCTCCCACACCAGTCTTTGAGCCACGCATTTAACTCTTTAATTTTATTTATCCTAGCCAAATTCGCTCGTGGCTCAGGTAATAACCCAGAGATTATTACCCTTGAGGTTCTGTTTTTTAATTTGACACCTAGCTGCTCATACTCCTTTAACAGAACCGTCTTCCTTGTCCTATCTACGTCGTTTGTACCAACATGGATCACGACAACTGGATCCTCCCCATCCCACTGCAAGTTTCTTTCCAGCCCAGAAGAGATGTCCTTAACCCTGGCACCAGGCAGGCAACACAGCCTTCGGGACTCCCGCTCTTGACTGCAGAGAACCCTATCTATCCCCCTAATGATACTATCCCCTACCACTACAAAATTTCTTTTTACTCCCTCCACTTGAATGGCCCCCTGTACCACGGTGCTGTGGCCAGGTTGCTCATCCTCCCTGCAGTCCCCGCTCCCGCCCTCACAGGGAGTAAGAACCTCGATCCTGCTGGACAAGAACAAGGGCTGCGTCTCCTGTATATGTTCTTCAACATACCTACAAGACAAAATTATTAGAGATACAAATATTAGAGCTTTTGTCTATCTCGGTGCTCTCACAATCTTTCAGCAGAAAGCCGGCGAACAACCAGGCATCTAAGCGGATGGTTCAAGAGAACGACAGCAAAGTGAAGACAGAGAATGGGGTAGAAAAATCTTCAGCTAAAATTGTAAGGAGGTGAAATGCAGAGGAAGGCTGAAGGCATTTGTACCTTTTAATCCCACAACACAGTATTAAGCGCCCTTTTTCTTTCTTTAGCTCTATCTGTAATATATGGAATTTCCACCATCTGTACACACTTCCTGTCTGGATAACGTTAATTCCTGTTGTCGCGTTTAGTCATAATTTCAAGCCAAATTTTCCCGCTACAATTTAACAGTAGTCACGCTTTCCTAGATGATCTGCCTGTACTCTAAAAGAACCCCACATGTGCTTCCCAAATTACCATAGGCTTTGCAGTTTAACTCTAATTAATTACAATTAAAGTATTATATAATAATGAGGACAGAATTCTAAAATGAGACGTGAAGTACATATCTGCGCCCCGCTCCAATTATTCCCCAGCCTCTAAAGACACTTTACCTGAAGACCACACTTGGTTTCGACAAACCGTGTGCCTCGCATATCTAAAAACTATTTCAAATATTTCTCGTCAGGAAGATTTGAAGAAATGAATGTAGTCGTACTGCCATAAATTTGCACATTTACATGTCAGGTGCACTCAGTTCTCCCTCCAGTGTTTTCATACAGTGACGGTGCATACATGGCAGTTTACCTTTACAGTGAAGAGAACAGATAAAATTATTCCTCTCAGATGTATCACATAAACGATGTCACAGGCGGAATAGTGTATGATAACAATAAATGTATGATTTACTTTGTAACATTGATCCCTGCTTTTGTCACCTCCAGACACAACGGGGTGAAATTGGTTTCAGCCAGTTTCACAAAGCAGGTTTACAGCGAACCATGAATCACTTTTAAAAGGCAATCGATTTTCTTCTCCATTAACGTCAATATTCTATATATATAAAAGGATACATCTGTCTGTCTGTCATTCCGTCTGTCTGTCTGTATTGAATTAACTCGAAAGTTATAGAGCGTACCTACATGTGCGTTACGTCAAAAGAAAGCTGACGATTCCAGAACAGTCCTAAGTGTATTTACGTTTCGGCCGGACAAAAATTTCGCCCGCGGTATCCAAAAAACATTCAACATTCTGCTCATTATCTGCTCATTAGCATCGAGTGACGTCGAGGTCGACCAATCGTACGGCGGGTTCCTGGCGCATGCGGCCGGGCGCTCCTACGGTCGAGTGATGGGACGATTGACCAATCCTACGCTTCGGTGACCTGACGGTCCATCAATCGGTGCCTGTGTGGGTGGGCCTTATCGTTCTGAACCGAGGTGAGTCACCGCCATCTTGATTCCAAACTTTTCCTTTCTTTTTCCCGTTTTCTGCGTGTTTCTTTTCAAATCTATATTTCCAGCAAAAAAAAAGTTGCTTTTAAAAGACAAATTGTTTTTTAAAAAAGTTAATTAATTTGTAAATCTTTTGTCTAACCTCTATAATTTTCCTACCTTTCACCGTTTTTTCCAGGCCTCAAAGCCTGGGCATCTGTTGACCAGCCACGCCCGAGCTAGGCGCCTCCCATCGCGATCTTTTTGAAGGTTGGAGGGGGCGGGCCTGAGCCGAGCATTGCCACCGCCACCATCTTAGTAAAGGCGGGCGGGGCGAGAGTCAGCGTCTGCGTCATCTTCTGCCCGGAGTGCGACTTGAGTCCGGCCGGGCCTCACGTGGTAGGTTGCGTGGTGGCGTCTCTCTGGTCTTGAAGCCGGCTCGGGCGGGGACATCGGGAGATCGCGGGGGCGGGACATCACGGAGATCCGGGGGCAGGACATCGGGAGATCGGGGGGGCGGGACATCGGGGGATGGGAGATCGGGGGGCGGGACATCGGGAGATCGAGGGCAGCACATCGGGAGATCGCGGGGCGGCACATCAGGAGTTCGCTGGGCGGGACATCGGGAGATCGCGGGGCGGGACATCGGGAGATCGGGGGGTGGGACATCGAGAGATCGGGGGGCGGGATAGAGAGATCGGAGCGGGACATCGGGACATCGGGGGGCGGGAGATCAGGGGGCGGCACATCGGGAGATCGCATGGCGGCACATGGGGAGATCGCTGGGCGGGACATCGGGAGATCGGGGGCGGGACATCGAGAGATCGGGGGACGGGACATCGGGAGATCAGGGATCGGGGGGCGGGGCTCGGGGACGCCCCCTCTCCCCCTCCTCTCCCCCTCCCCTCCCCCTCCTCCACTTCCACTCCCCCTCCCCCTCCCCTCCCCCTCCCCCTCCCCTTCCTCCCTCCCCTTCCTCCCCCTCCCCCTTCCCTCCGCTTCCCCCCTGCCCCCTCCTCCCCTTCCTCCCACTCCCCCTCCCCTCCCCCCTCCCCTTCCTCCCTCCCCTTCCTCCCCCTCCCCCCTCCCCCTCCCCTTCCTCCCCTTCCCCCTCCCCCTCCCCCTCCCATCCACCTCCCCTCCACCCCTTCCTCCCCCTCCTCCCCCTCCCCTCCCCCTTCCCCCCCTCTCCCCTCCCCCTCCCCCTCCCTCCCCTCCCCCTCCCCTCCTTCCCCTCTCCCCTCCCCACCTCCTCCCCCCTCTTCCCCCTCCCCCTCCCCCCTCCCCCTCCCCTCTCCCCCTCCCTCCCTGCCCCCCTTCCACTCCCCCCTTCCACTCCCCCTTCCCCTCCCCTTCCCCTCCCCCCTTCCCCGTCCCTCCCTCCCCCCCTTCCCCCTCCCTCCCCCCCTTCGCCCTCCCCCCTCCCCCCCTTCCCCCTCCCCCCTCCCTCCCCCCAGTCGCTGTCTCTCTTCCCCCCAGTTGCTCTCTCTCTTCCCCCCAGTCACGCTCTCTCTTCCCCCCCAGTCACGCGCTCTCTTCCCCCCCAGTCGCACGCTCTCTCTCTCTCTCTCTTCCAACAACAACATGCTCTCGAAAAAGCCTCGGCACCGCCGCGCACTCCAGCTAGTATATATATATATTAATTTCATGGAATATATACTATTAATAGGTATGACTAGCGAGCATGAAAATTGAATTAATCTGCATGGGATATTAAAAATTATGGAGTCATGAGTAATCTAGCTCATTTTTTCATGCTAGAAAAAGGAGCGCCTCTGGATGTTGTCTATATGGACTTCCAGAAGGTAGTTGATCAGGTTTTGTACAAGAGATATTAGTGAAAATGAAATTGTGTGGAATTGGAGGGAACCTTTTGAAATGGGTTGTAATTTGTTGGGGTGGTAGGACACAGAGAGTTTGGATAAATTACAAATAGTCTGACTGTCTTGATGTGAAAATTCTGTTAACCATGGATCTATTCTGTGTCAGCATCTTTTCACCATATTTGTCAATGGATTGGATGAAAAATTAGAGTGTTGTATATTAGCGGTCTGCACGTGGTTGGCAGACACATTACTTAGTGCAGATGGGAGCAGCAATTTACAAAAGGAGATAAAATAGTTTAATTGAATAGGAGAAACTGTGGCAAAATGATCTCAATACAGGGAAGTGTCAGGCCATCACTCCGGATCCAGATAATTTATTCGTAGGAGGCTCTGTATCATGAGAATCTACGAACAATTGAGAACCAAATATATATTCGATATCTGTGCACACAAATCATTGAACACTAATAGACAGATACCAAATGTAATGAAATGATTGATGGAATGTTGGCCCCAATGTCAAGGTGAATGGATATCAAAGCAGAGAAAGTTATCCTCCAGTTGTGGAGAGCCTTGCTGAGGCCCGCATTGAGAGTATCGACTCAGTTATGGACATTGCACTTCAGCAAGATTTGTTGTCCTTTGAGGGGTGCAGAACATATTCACCAGCATAAAAATGTGTTCCCTTGAGTATAAAACATTGAAGGAGATCTGATAGAAGCGTGCAAAATGGTAAAATTATTCGGTAGGATGGATGCTAAGAAACTATGTCCTGCCAAAGAACGGTCCATAATTTTAAAATTAGAGCTAGGTTATTCAGCAGCGAAATAGCGAAGCACATCTTCCCACGAAGAATAATGGGACTCTGGAATGCCCCCCTCGCCCCCCCCCTGAACCATTTCCACCACCACTGAAGTGTTAAATAATGAGGACAGGCGAGATTACAATTATAATGAGTGATTTCATCGAGTTTTTTTAAATGCACAATACATTCGATTGGGTAGATACAGAATTGACAGGGTAGATCCAGAAAATCTATATGCTGTTGTATAGAAATCCAGAACAAGGGAGCAGAAAACAGAATGTAGAGCTAGGCCGGTTAGTAGTAAAATCATGAAAAACCTTTTCACCCACAGGGTTGTGGAAATCTAGAAATTTGTCTCTCAAAAATTGTAAATGTTGAAACAAGTGAAATTTTCAATATTGAGATTGTTTGTTTTCGGTAAATGTTTCAAGGAAATTAAGGTACAAATCAGCCATGATATAATCGAATGACAGAACTGGTAAGAGGGGCTGCTTTACCTACTCCTGTATTTAGTAACATAGTAACATAGAGATAGGAACAGGAGTAGGCCATTCGGCCCTTCGAGCCTGCTCCGCCATTCAATGAGATCATGGCTGATCCTCGTCTGAGATCATAGCTGATCTTACCAGTTCAGTACCCCGTCCCCGCCTTTTCTCCGTAACCATTAATCCCCTTAGCCTTCAGAAATATATCCAATTCTCTCTTGAAAATATTTATTGAATTAGCCTTCACAGCCCTCTGTGGCAGGGAATTCCACAGGCTCACCAATCTTTGAGTGAAGAAATTCTTCCTCATCTCTGTTTTAAATGATTTGCCCGCTATTTTTAGACTGTGGCCCCTGGTTCTGTGCTCCCTGGCCATTGGAAACATTCTCTCTGAATTCAGCCTGTCCAGGCCTGCCATAATTTTATATGTTTCGATGAGATCCCCTCTCAATCTTCTAAACTCCAGTGAGTACAAGCCCAAACTATTTAATCTCTCTTCGTAGGTCATTCCCGCCATTCCAGGTATCAGCCTGGTGAATCGCCGTTGCACTCTTTCCATGGCAAGAACATCCTTCCGCAGATGGGGCGACCAAAACTGTACACAATACTCCAGATGCGGTCTCACCAGCACCTTGTACAGCTGTAGTAAGGTATCCCTATTCCTATACTCGAACCCCCTTGATATGAAGGCCAACATACCATTTGCCTTCTTAATCGCCTGTTGCACCTGCATGCTCTCCTTCAGTGACTGGTGCACAAGAACACCCAGGTCCCTCTGCACTTCCCCATCTCCCAATCTATTGCCATTTAGATAATAATCTACCCTCCTGTTTTTACCCCCAAAGTGGATAACCTCGCATTTATCCACATTATAGTGCATCTGCCACGTATCCGCCCATTCCCCCAACCTGTCCAAATCACACTGTAGCCTCCTGACATCCTCATCAGAGCCCACCCCTCCTCCTAGTTTAGTGTCGTCAGCGAATTTGGAAATATTGCATCCAATTCCCTGATCCAGATCATTTATATATATTGTGAACAGCTGGGGTCCCAGGACAGATCCTTGCGGCACCCCGCTGGTCACTGCCTGCCACTCTGAAAACGAGCCGTTTATTCCAACTCTCTGTTTTCTATCCGCCAGCCAGTTCTCTATCCACGTTAATACTTTGCTCCCAATCCCATGAGCCTTTTACTCCTATGTTTCTTTTAGTCACTTATTCTATGATTTCACTGTTCTACAGCGGTATAATTCTATGAATCGTTGGTGCTGCACTTGGATATTGCACTGATTCTACCGTACTACAGTTCTCTGATTATGGAGTAGATTTTCAGCGTGCTGCCTGGACATAAAACTGGCATTGCAGATTGCCCGCCAATTATGCAAACTACCTGCTTGTCATTCACGTTGATTTCTGCTTCAAAGATGCAACAGTTCTCAGTCCTCTGAACTGTGTGTCTCTGATTTGCTACTTCTATGGTTACATTATTATCTGAATCAGAGGTTCCCGGTTCCTAAGATTCTATGATTCGCTGATTCTATGATTATCTGTTTATTTGTCTCTCTGTTTCTGTAACTCCACCATTCTACAGTCCCGTGATTTTCTATTTCTCCAGTGCTATCTTTCTATGATACTAAGCTGGGGGAGCCCGGCTTTGCCAGGGCTCTTTTGGGCCGGGCGGTTTAAATCGAGTCCCAGGCTTTGGGGCCTCTCTGTGTCCCTCGATGAATCTGCTGCCGGGCAACATTTTAAATCGAGTCCCAGGCTTTTGGGCCCTGTCTCTGTGTCCCTCTCTCAATCTGCTGCCGGGCAACATTTCTACCTTCTAATACCTTGAAAGATGAAAGTGAAAGTACTTATAAAACGTTTTTGGTAAATCTTATGTTATTTTTAAAAGAGATACTAACTTTTTCGAAGCTGGATTAGCAGAGTAGTTTGAGCTGGAAGTAGTGAAGCAATGGCTGCCCGATGCCTGAGTTGAAAAGCATTAGTCCCGCCCACAGACGCAGCGATTGGCCAACCATCAGGCGACTAAACTGTAGGATTGGTAAATCGTGCCGGCACAGGATTGGTCGACCTTGGCGTCAGTCAATCAATGCTACTTAGCAGATAATGAGTTTAATTTTGAAGGTTTTTTGCATAACGCGCGAACAATTTTTGTCCGGCGGAAATGTAAATATGCTTAGGACGGTTCTGGAATCGTCAGCTTTCTTTCGACATAACGCACGTGTAAGTACGCTCTATAACTTTCGAGTTAATTCAAGACAGACAGACAGAATGACAGACAGAAGTATCCTTTTATATATATAGATGAATAGTTGCAACATAAGTACTTCGTCATGAGGGCATCATCCTGCTGAATCTATGCTGCATGCTGTCTGTGGCTGAATGAGGTTCTATATTGGGGTGCCCAAAACTGCACACATTTCCTGTCTGAGGCCTGTCCAAATTTACTTTCTAATTCATGAACTCCAAGTCCTCTTGGTTTTTTAATCCGCTGCTATTTGACTCATGCGCAAATTTTGAGATTAAGCTCCCTATGCTCAATTCCAAGATATACTCCAAGAACTGAAATGGATGCATTACTGAACCCCGGAGTAAAGCACTTCTAACCCGTCTCCAATACAAGCATACCCATTAGGCCCCGATTTTAAAAGGGCTGTCACGAAAGCTGCATGCCAGATTCAAGGCAATTGCCATGCCTGAAGAAGTTATTGGGGCACAACTATTGAATGTTAAGTAGGCCCCGCCTGCCTTTAGTGGGTGTAATGTCGATGGCATAATTCACCTTCATGACACTGAAGGCAGCTTGCCAGCTGGAGCTTGGAGCTAAATTTTGAAATTCGAACCTTTCCCCTGCACTATTCTCGCTGATTAGAGTTCCTGCTCATTTTCCTTTCTGTTAACAGATTTATAGCTATCCTGCTGTCGCTTGCTGTAGCATTTTCCTGAGTTTTGTAACAAGCTTCTTTGAGGTGTTTTATCAAATGCCTTGGTAAAATTCATTCAGATCACATCCACAGCATTAACAAGTAACTCCAATCCCACACCACTTCCCTGGTTCTTAATGCCATCAAGACAACTAAAGTTGGGAATAAATGCGTCTTTGCCAGCGTCACCAGTGTCGCAAGAGTAAAAGAACAAATGATGTACTTACCAGTTGATGAACGAGCTCTTGCCGGCCGAATGGTTCCTCATCAACATCACCGTGATCTTCTTCCTTGGAGCCAAGAGGCCGAGTCCCAGCCAGCTGGCAATGTCCTCCAGGCCTGTCAATAGCGGAAGGTCTCTCATCATCTCATTCCTAAAAGCAAAGTTGTGGGTTGTGTGTGCGTGAAGGTGACACAAAGGGTGCATATTAACTTTGGGCGATGGTGTAAAATGGGACATAGCGAATCAGTCACCCATTTTATACCAGTCCGATTTTCCTTCCCATTGAATACAGTGGAAGGCCAATTCGATATTGCCCATTCCATATTATCACCAGGAGCTAAGGTTCCCCCAGAAAATGACACTGGGATGGGAAATATTGCTACATGAAAGAGAAAAACTAAATGGCTGCTTAACATACAGCCAGTGATTGTTATTAAATTCAAAGAGGATTCACTTTAACTTTGGGTGATAACATAACAGGGGCGATGGAGAACTGGCCGCTCATTATACACGCCGCCCGATTCTCCCCACCACTGACTTCCACAGAAAGGAGAATCCAGCATGGTGTATAATGCGCATCTAATTTGATATTACACAGTCGCATGAAATTATCATTTTTATCTAAAGCACTGAAAGTCGGTCAGTGAGACCATAGTTGGACTGGTCTATCGTAATCTGGTTTACCTCTATATCCCTTCTTGCACAAAGGCTGCCCTTCAAGCCCCAACATCTTTAAATGTAAATCCAATTCTCCAACTCTGTACATTTCATTCTTACCCCCATTCCCTCACATTATCGATGCCATTCATATTCTCTCACTCGATGAGTCTCACTCACAATCGCATTCTCTCCCAGCCGATATCTCACTCCCATTCCTTGACTCTGTACAGCTCACTCCCAATCCCACAATCTGTATTTCTCACTCCCTTTCACTCACTCTGTATTACTCACTCCCATTTCCTCAATCTGTGATTCTCACTCACATTCGATCAATCTTTAAATCTCATCGCCATTTCCTCACTGTTTAAACAATCACAATTGCTCACTGTATAAATCTCACTTCCAATCACTCACTCTCTAAATCTCACTTCCATTCCCTCATTCTGTAAATCTCACTCCCTTTCCCTCATTCTGTAAGCCTCACTCCCTTTCCCTCACTCTCTAAACCTCACTCCCATTCCCTGACTGTTATTCAGACTCCCATTCACGCCCTCTGTAAATCTTACTCCCATTCCCTCAAAACGTAAATCTCATTCCCATTCCCTCACTCTATAAATCTCACTCCCACTCCCTCATTCTGTAAATCTCACTCCCTTTCCTTCAGTCTGTTAATCTCACTCTCATTCCCTCACAGTAAATTTGACTCCCATTCCCGCCCTCTGTAAATCTTACTCACATTCCCTCACTTTTAAAATCTCATTCCCATTCCCTCAATGGCAAACATTTAAAGATCGCATGGAGGAACTGCAGAATTTTTTCATCCCCGTTTGGCACAAAAATAAAACAAAGAAAGTGACTCAACCGTGGCTAACAAGGGAAATTAGGGATAGCATATAAATTGGCCAGACAAACCAGCAAACCTGAGGATTGGGAGCAGTTTAGCATTCAGCAATGGAGGACAAAGGGATTAATTAAGAGGGCAAACATAGAGAATGAGAGTAAGCTTGCAAGGAACTTAAAAACTGACTGTAAAAGCTTCTATAGAAAAGTGAAGAAAAAAAGACTGGTGAAGTCAAGCGTAGGACCCATGCAGCCAGAATCAGGATAATTTATAATGGGGAACAAAGAAATGGCTGACCAATTAAATACATACTTTGGTTCTGTCTTCACAAAGGAGGACACAAATAACCCGCCAGAGATGTCGGGGAACATAGGGTCTAATGAGAATGACGGAACTGAATGAAATCAATAATTGTAGGGAAATGGTGTTAGGGAAATTGACGGGATTGAAGGCCGATAAATCCCCAGGGCCTGATAATCTACCTCCTAGGGCACTTAAGGAAGTGGCCCTAGAAATAGTAGATGCATTGCTGGTCAACTTCCAAAATTCCATAGAATCTGGAACAGATCCCGTGGATTGGAGGGTAGCTAATGTAACCCCACTATTCAAAAAAGGTGGTAGAGAGAAAACGGGGAACTATAGACCGGTAGGCATGACATCGGTAGTGGGGAAAATGCTAGAGTCCATTTTAAAACATGTAATAGAAGAGCACTTGGAAAACAGTGACAGGATCGGACAAATTGTACATGGATTTACAAAAGTTAAATCGTGCTTGACTAACCTACAGCAATTTTTTGAGGATGTAACTGGTAGAATAGATAAGGGAGATCCAGTTGATGTGGAGTACTTGGAATTTCAGAAGGCTTTCAATAATGTCCCACATAAGAGATTAGCATGCAAAGTTAAAGCACATGGGATTCTGGGTAAGTTACTCACTTGGATAGAGAACTGGTTAGCAGACAGGAAGCTAAGAGTTGGAATAAATGGGTCTTTTTCTGAGTTGCAATCAGTGACTAGTGGGGTACCACAGGGATCGGTGCTAGGAGCCCAGTTATTCACAATATATATTAATGATCTAGGCGAGGGAACTAGATGTAATATCTCCAAGTTTGCAGATGACAAAAAGCTGGGTGGGCATGTGTGCTGTGAAGAGGATGCCGAGAAACTCCGGTATGATTTGGACAGGTTGGGTGATTGGGCAGATGTTGGCAGATGTAGTATAATGTGGATAAATACGAGAGGATCTACTTTGCTGGCAAAAATAGGAAGGCAGATTATTACATGAACTGCAATATATTGGGAGAAGGGGAAGTGCAACGATACCTGGGTGTTCTTGTGCACCAGTCGCTGAAGGTAAGCATGCAGGTGCAGCAGGTGGTTAAGAAGGCAAATGGCACATTGGCCTTCGTAGCGAGAGGGTTTGAGTACAGGAACAAGGATGTCTTGCTGCAGTTATACAGGGCTTTGGTGATACCACACCTTGAGTATTGTGTGCAGTTTTGATCGCCTTATCTGAGGATGGATGTTCTGGCCATGGAGGGATTGCAGCGAAGATTCACCAGACTGATAGCTGCGATGGCAGGAATTACCTATGAGGAGAGATTGGGTCGTTTGGGCTTAAATTAGCTGGAGTTTAGAAATATGAGAGGGGATCTCATTGAAACTTATAAAATTCTAACAGGACGAGACAGACTAGATGCAGGAAGGATGTTCCCGATGGTGGGGGAGTCCAGAACCAGGGGTCACAGTCTAAAGATAAGGGTTAAGCCAAAGGACAGAGATGAGGAGGAATTTATTCACCCAGAGAGCGGTGAACCTGTGGAATTCTCTACCACAGAAGACAGTTGAGGCCAAATCATGAAATATATTCAAGAAAGAGTGAGATATATTTCTTCAGGCTAAAGCGATCAAGGGATACGGGGAGAAGGCAGGGACAGGGTACTGAATTTGGATGACCAGCCATGATCTCATTGAATGACGGAGCAGGCACGAGGGGCCGAATGTCCTACTCCTGCTCCTATCCTCTATGCTTCTGCATTTCTATGTTTCTCTCTCTTGAAATCTCACACCCATTTCCTCACTCTGTAAATCTCACTCCCATTCCCTCACTCTGTAAATCTCACTCCCATTCAATCACTCTGTAAATCTAACTCCCATTCCCTCACACTGTAAATCTCACTCCCATTCCCTCACTCTGTAAATCTCACTCCCATTCCCTCACTCTGTAAATCTCACTCCCATTCCCTCACTCTGTAAATCTCACTCCCATTCCCTCACTCTGTAAATCTCACTCCCATTCCCTCACTGTGTAAATCTCACTCCCATTCCCTCACTCTGTACATCTCACTCCCATTCGCTCTCTCTATAAATCTCACTCCCATTCCCTCACTCTGTAATTCCCACTCCCATCCCCTCACTCTGTAAATCTCACTCCCATTCCCTCACTCTGTAAATCTCACTCCCATTCCCTCACTCTGTATATCTCACTCCCATTCCCTCTCTCTGTAAATCTCACTCCCATTCCCTCACTCTTTAAATCTCACTCCCATTCCCTCACTCTGTAATTCCCACTCCCATTCCATCACTCTGTAAACCTCACTCCCATTCCCTCACTCTGTAAATCTCACTCCCATTTCCTCTCCCTGTAAATCTCACTCCCATTTCCTCTCTGTAAATCTCACTCCCATTCCCTCACTCTGTAATTCCCACTCCCATTCCCTCACTCTGTAAATCTCACTCCCATTCCCTCTCTCTAAATCTCACTCCCATTCCCTCACTATGTAATTCCCACTCCCATTCCCTCACTCTGTAAATCTCACTCCCATTTACTCACTCTGTAATTCTCAATCACATTCCCTCACTCTCTAAATCTCACACCCATTCCCTCTCTGTAAATCTCACTCCCATTCCCTCACTCTGTAAATCTCACTCCCATTCCCTCAATCTGTAAATCTCACTCCCATTCCCTCACTCTGTAAATCTCACTCCCATTCCCTAACTCTGTAAATCTCACTCCCAGGCCCTCACTCTGTAAATCCCACTCCCATTCCCTCACCCTGTAAATCTCACTCCCATTCCCTTACTCTGTAAATCTCACTTCCATTCCCTCACTCTTTAAATCTCACTCCCATTCCCTCTCTGTAAATCTCACTCCCATTCCCTCTCTCTGTAAATCTCACTCCCATTCCCTCACTCTGTAAATCTCACTCCCATTCCCTCACTCTGTAAGTATCACTCCCATTCCCTCTCTCTGTAATCTCACTCTCACTCCCTCTCTCTGTAAATCTCACTCCCTTTCCCTATCTCTGTAAATCTCACTCCCATTCCATCACTCTGTAAATCACACTCCCATTCCCTCACTCTGTAAATCTCACTCCCATTCCCTCACTCTGTAAATCTCACTCCCATTCACTCACTCTGTAAATCTCACTCCCAGTCCCAATCTGTAAATCTCACTCCCATTCCCTCACTCTGTTAATCTCACTCCCATTCCCTCTCTCTGTAAATCTCAATGCCATTCCCTCACTCTGTAAATCTGACTCCCATTCCCTCACTCTGTAAATCTCACTCCCATTCCCTCTCTCTGTAAGTCTCACTCCCATTCCCTCTCTCTGTAAATCTCACTCCCAGTCCCTCACTCTGTAACTCTCACTCCATTTCCCTCACTCTATAAATCTCACTCCCATTCCATCACTCTGTAAATCTCACTCCCATTCCCTATCTCTGTAAATCTCACTCCCATTCCCTCTCTCTGTAAATCTCACTCCCAATCCCTCACTCTGTAAATCTCACTCCCATTCCCTCTCTCTGTAAAACTCACTCCCATTCCATCACTCTGTAAATCTCACTCCCATTCCCTCACTATGTAAATCTCACTCCCATTCCCTCACTCTGTAAATCTCACTCCCATTCACTCTCTCTGTAAATCTCACTCCCATTCCCTCACTGTGTAAATCTCACTCCCATTCCATCACTCTGTAAATCTCACTCCCATTCCCTCTCTCTCTAAATCTCTCTCCCATTCCCTCACTCTGTAATTCCCACTCCCTTTCCCTCTCTCTGTAAATCTCACTCCCATTCCCTCACTCTGTAAATCTCACTCCCATTCCCTCACTCTGTATATCTCACTCCCATTCCCTCTCTCTGTGAATCTCACTCCCATTCCCTCACTCTTTATATCTCACTCCCATTCCCTCTCTCTAATTCTCACTCCCATTCCCTCACTCTGTAATTCCCAATCCCATTCCATCACTCTGTAAATCTCACTCCCATTCCCTCACTCTTTAAATCTCACTCCCATTCCGTCTCTCTGTAAATCTCACTCCCATTCCCGCTGTGTAAATCTCACTCCCATTCCCTCACTCTGTAATTCCCACTCCCATTCTCTCACTCTGTAAATCTCACTCCCATTCCCTCTCTCTAAATCTCACCCCCATTCCCTCACTCTGTAATTCCCACTCCCATTCCATCACTCTGTAAATCTCACTCCCATTCCCTCACTCTGTAATTCTCACTCCCATTCCCTCACTCTCTAAATCTCACTCCCATTCCCTCTCTGTAAATCTGACTCCCATTCCCTCACTCTGTAATTCCCACTCCCATTCCCTCATTCTGTAAATCTCACTCCCATTCCCTCACCCTGTAATTCTCACTCCCATTCCCTCACTCTCTAAATCTCACTCTCATTCCCTCTCTGTAAATCTCACTCCCATTCCCTCACTCTGTAATTCCCACTCCCATTCCCTCACTCTGTAAATCTCACTCCCATCCCCTCACTCTGTAAATCTCACTCCCATTCCCTCACTCTGTAATTCCCACTCCCATTCCCTCACTCTCTAAATCTCACTCCCATTCCCTCTCTGTAAATATCACTCCCATTCCCTCACTCTGTAATTCCCACTCCCATTCCCTCACTCTGTAAATCTCACTCCCATCCCCTCACTCTGTAAATCTCACTCCCATTCCCTCACTCTATAAATCTCACTCCCAGTCTCTCACTCTGTAAATCTCACTCCCATTCCCTCACTCTTTAAATCTCACTCCCATTCCCTCACTGTGTAAATCTCACTCCCATTCCCTCACTCTGTAATTCCCACTCCCATTCCCTCACTCTGTAAATCTCACTCCCATCCCCTCACTCTGTAAATCTCACCCCCATTCCCTCACTCTGTAAATCTCACTCCCAGTCCCTCACTCTGTAAATCTCACTCCCATTCCCTCACTCTGTAAATCTCACTCCCATTCCCTCACTCTGTAAATCTCACTCCCATTCCCAGACTCTGTAAACCTCATTCACATTCCATCTCTCTGTAAATCTCACTCCCATTCCCTCACTCTGTAAATCTCACTCCCATTCATTCTCTCTGTAAATCTCACTCCCATTCCCTCACTGTGTAAATCTCACTCCCATTCCCTCACTCTGTAAATCTCACTCACATTCCCTCTCTCTATAAATCTCTCTCCCATTCCCTCACTCTGTAATTCCCACTCCCTTTCCCTCTCTCTGTAAATCTCACTCCCATTCCCTCACTCTGTAAATCTCACTCACATTCCCTCACTCTGTATATCTCACTCCCATTCCCTCTCTCTGTAAATCTCACTCCCATTCCCTCACTCTTTAAATCTCACTCCCATTCCCTCTCTCTAAATCTCACTCCCATTCCCTCATTCTGTAATTCCCAATCCCATTCCATCACTCTGTAAATCTCTCTCCCATTCCCTCACTCTTTAAATCTCACTCCCATTCCCTCTCTCTGTAAATCTCACTCCCATTCCCGCTCTGTAAATCTCACTCCCATTCCCTCACTCTGTAATTCCCACTCCCATTCTCTCACTCTGTAAATCTCACTCCCATTCCCTCTCTCTAAATCTCACCCCCATTCCCTCACTCTGTAATTCCCACTTCCATTCCATCACTCTGTAAATCTCACTCCCATTCCCTCACTCTGTAATTCTCACTCCCATTCCCTCACTCTCTAAATCTCACTCCCATTCCCTCTCTGTAAATCTCACTCCCATTCCCTCACTCTGTAAATCTCACTCCCATTCCCTCACTCTGCAATTCTCACTCCCATTCCCTCACTCTCTAAATCTCACTCCCATTCCCTCTCTGTAAATCTCACTCCCATTCCCTCACTCTGTAATTCCCACTCCCATTCCCTCACTGTGTAAATCTCACTCCCATCCCCTCACTCTGTAAATCTCACTCCCATTCCCTCACTCTGTAATTCCCACTCCCATTCCCTCACTCTCTAAATCTCACTCCCATTCCCTCTCTGTAAATCTCACTCCCATTCCCTCACTCTGTAATTCCCACTCCCATTCCCTCACTCTGTAAATCTCACTCCCATCCCCTCACTCTGTAAATCTCACTCCCATTCCCTCACTCTGTAAATCTCACTCCCAGTCTCTGACTCTGTAAATCTCACTCCCATTCCCTCACTCTTAAAATCTCACTCCCATTCCCACAATGTGTAAATCTCACTCCCATTCCCTCACTCTGTAAATCTCACTCCCATTCCCTCTCTGTAGATCTCACTCCCATTCCCTCTCTCTGTAAATCTCACTCCCATTCCCTCACTCTGTAAATCTCACTCCCATTCCCACACTCTGTAAGTATCACTCCCATTCCCTCTCCCTGTAAATCACACTCCCATTCCCTCTCTCTGTAAATCTCACTCCCTTTCCCTATCTCTGTAAATCTCACTCCCATTCCATCACTCTGTAAATCACACTCCCATTCCCTCACTCTGTAAATCTCACTCCCATTCCCTCTCTCTGTAAATCTCACTCCCTTTTCCTATCTCTTTAAATCTCACTCCCATTCCCTCTCTCTGGAAATCTCACTCCCATTCCCGCTCTGTAAATCTCACTCCCATTCCCTCACTCTGTAATTCCCACTCCCATTCTCTCACTCTGTAAATCTCACTCCCATTCCCTCTCTCTAAATCTCATCCCATTCCCTCACTCTGTAATTCCCACTCCCATTCCCTCACTCTGTAAATCTCACTCCCATTCCCTCACTCTGTAATTCTCACTCCCATTCCCTCACTCTCTAAATCTCACTCCCATTGCCTCTCTGTAAATCTCACTCCCATTCCCTCACTCTGTAATTCCCACTCCCATTCCCTCACTCTGTAAATCTCACTCCCATCCCCTCACTCTGTAAATCTCACTCCCATTCCCTCACTCTGTAAATCTCACTCCCAGTCCCTCACTCTGTAAATCTCACTCCCATTCCCTCACTCTGTAAATCTGACTCCCATTCCCTCACTCTGTAAATCTCACTCCCATTCCCTCTCTGTAAATCTCACTCCCATTCCCTCTCTCTGTAAATCTCACTCCCATTCCCTCACTCTGTAAATCTCACTCACATTCCCTCACTCTGTAAGTATCACTCCCATTCCCTCTCCTTGTAAATCTCACTCCCATTCCCTCTCTCTGTAAATCTCACTCCCTTTCCCTCTCTCTGTAAATCTCACTCCCTTTCCCTATCTCTGTAAATCTCACTCCCATTCCATCACTCTGTAAATCACACTCCCATTCCCTCATCTGTAAATCTCATTCCCATTCCCTCTCTCTGTAAATCTCACTCCCATTCCCTCACTCTGTAAATCTCACTCCCATTCCCTCACTCTGTAAATCCCACTCCCAGTCCCACTCTGTAAATCAAACTCCCATCCCTTCACTCTGTAAATCTCACTCCCAGTCCCACTCTGTAAATCTCACTCCCATTCCCTCTCTCTGTAAATGTCACTCCCTTTCCCTCACTCTGTAAATCTCACTCCCATTCCATCACTCTGTAAATCTCACTCCCATTCCCTAACTCTGTAAATCTCACTCCCAGTCCCTCACTCTATAAATCCCACTCCCATTTCCTCCCTCTGTAAATCTCACTCCCATTCCCTCACTCTGTAAATCTCACTCCCATTCCCGCTCTGTAAATCTCACTCCCATTCCCTCTCTCTGTAAATCTCACTCCCATTCCCTCACTCTGTAAATCTCACTCCCATTCCCTCACTCTGTAAGTATCACTCCCATTCCCTCTCTCTGTAAATCTCACTCCCACTCCCTCTCTCTGTAAATCTCACTCCCTTTCCCTATCTCTGTAAATCTCACTCCCATTCCATCACTCTGTAAATCTCACTCCCATTCCCTCACTCTGTAAATCTCAATCCCAGTCCCACTCTGTAAATCTCACTCCCATTCCCTCACTCTGAAAATCTCACTCCCATTCCCTCTCTCTGTAAATCTCACTCCCATTCACTCACTCTGTAAATCTGACTCCCATTCCCTCACTCTGTAAATCTCACTCCCATTCCCTCTCTCTGTAAATCTCACTCCCATTCCCTCTCTCTGTAAATCTCACTCCCAGTCCCTCACTATGTACCTCTCACTCCTTTTCCCTCACTCTGTAAATCTCACTCCCATTCCATCACCCTGTAAATCTCACTCCCATTCCCTCTCTCTGTAAATCTCTCTCCCATTCCCTCTCTCTGTAAATCTCACTCCCAATCCCTCACTCTGTAAATCTCACTCCCATTCCCTCTCTCTGTAAATCTCACTCCCATTCCATCACTCTGTAAATCTCACTCCCATTCCCACACTATATAAATCTCACTCCCATTCCCTCTGTCTGTAAATCTCACTCCCATTCCCTCCCTCTGTAAATCTCACTCCCATTCCCTCACTCTGTCAATCTCACTCCCATTCCCTCGCTCTGTAAATCTCACTCCCATTCCCCCACTCTGTAATTCTCACTCCCATTCCCTCACTCTGTAAATCTCACTCCCATTCCCTCACTCTGTATATCTCACTCCCATTCCCTCTCTCTTTAAATCTCACTCCCATTCCCTCTCTCTAAATCTCACTCCCATTCCCTCACTCTGTAAACCTCATTCACATTCCATCTCTCTGTAAATCTCACTCCCATTCCCTCACTCTGTAAATCTCACTCCCATTCACTCTCTCTGTAAATCTCACTCCCATTCCCTCACTGTGTAAATCTCACTCCCAATCCCTCACCCTGTAAATCTCACTCCCATTCCCTCTCTCAATAAATCTCTCTCCCATTCCCTCACTCTGTAATTCCCACTCCCATTCCCTCTCTCTGTAAATCTCACTCCCATTCCCTCACTCTGTAAATCTCACTCCCATTCCCTCACTCTGTATATCTCACTCCCATTCCCTCTCTCTTTAAATCTCACTCCCATTCCCTCTCTCTAAATCTCACTCCCATTCTCTCACTCTGTAAATCTCACTCCCATTCCCTCTCTCTAAATCTCACCCCCATTCCCTCACTCTGTAATTCCCACTCCCATTCCATCACTCTGTAAATCTCACTCCCATTCCCTCACTCTGTAATTCTCACTCCCATTCCCTCACTCTCTAAATCTCACTCCCATTCCCTCTCTGTAAATCTCACTCCCATTCCCTCACTCTGTAATTCCCACTCCCTTTCCCTCACTCTGTAAATCTCACTCCCATTCCCTCACTCTGTTATTCTCACTCCCATTCCCTCACTCTCTAAATCTCACTCCCATTCCCTCTCTGTAAATCTCACTCCCATTCCCTCACTCTGTAATTCCCACTCCCATTCCCTCACTCTGTAAATCTCACTCCCATCCCCTCACTCTGTAAATCTCACTCCCATTCCCTCACTCTGTAATTCCCACTCCCATTCCCTCACTCTCTAAATCTCACTCCCATTCCCTCTCAGTAAATCTCACTCCCATTCCCTCACTCTGTAATTCCCACTCCCATTCCCTCACTCTGTAAATCTCACTCCCATCCCCTCACTCTGTAAATCTCACTCCCATTCCCTCACTCTGTAAATCTCACTCCCAGTCTCTGACTCTGTAAATCTCACTCCCATTCCCTCACTCTTTAAATCTCACTCCCATTCCCTCACTGTGTAAATCTCACTCCCATTCCCTCACTCTGTAAATCTCACTTCCATTCCCTCTCTGTAGATCTCACTCCCATTCCCTCTCTCTGTAAATCTCACTGCCATTCCCTCACTCTGTAAATCTCACTCCCATTCCCACACTCTGTAAGTATCACTCCCATTCCCTCTCCCTGTAAATCACACTCCCATTCCCTCTCTCTGTAAATCTCACTCCCTTTCCCTATCTCTGTAAATCTCACTCCCATTCCATCACTCTGTAAATCACACTCCCATTCCCTCACTCTGTAAATCTCACTCCCATTCCCTCTCTCTGTAAATCTCACTCCCTTTCCCTATCTCTTTAAATCTCACTCCCATTCCCTCTCTCTGTAAATCTCACTCCCATTCCCACTCTGTAAATCTCACTCCCATTCCCTCACTCTGTAATTCCCACTCCCATTCTCTCACTCTGTAAATCTCACTCCCATTCCCTCACTCTGTAAATCTCACTCACATTCCCTCACTCTGTATATCTCACTCCCATTCCCTCTCTCTGTAAATCTCACTCCCATTCCCTCACTCTTTAAATCTCACTCCCATTCCCTCTCTCTAAATCTCACTCCCATTCCCTCATTCTGTAATTCCCAATCCCATTCCATCACTCTGTATATCTCACTCCCATTCCCTCTCTCTTTAAATCTCACTCCCATTCCCTCTCTCTAAATCTCACTCCCATTCCCTCTCCTTGTAAATCTCACTCCCATTCCCTCTCTCTGTAAATCTCACTCCCTTTCCCTCTCTCTGTAAATCTCACTCCCTTTCCCTATCTCTGTAAATCTCACTCCCATTCCATCACTCTGTAAATCACACTCCCATTCCCTCATCTGTAAATCTCATTCCCATTCCCTCTCTCTGTAAATCTCACTCCCATTCCCTCACTCTGTAAATCTCACTCCCATTCCCTCACTCTGTAAATCCCACTCCCAGTCCCACTCTGTAAATCAAACTCCCATCCCTTCACTCTGTAAATCTCACTCCCAGTCCCACTCTGTAAATCTCACTCCCATTCCCTCTCTCTGTAAATGTCACTCCCTTTCCCTCACTCTGTAAATCTCACTCCCATTCCATCACTCTGTAAATCTCACTCCCATTCCCTAACTCTGTAAATCTCACTCCCAGTCCCTCACTCTATAAATCCCACTCCCATTTCCTCCCTCTGTAAATCTCACTCCCATTCCCTCACTCTGTAAATCTCACTCCCATTCCCGCTCTGTAAATCTCACTCCCATTCCCTCTCTCTGTAAATCTCACTCCCATTCCCTCACTCTGTAAATCTCACTCCCATTCCCTCACTCTGTAAGTATCACTCCCATTCCCTCTCTCTGTAAATCTCACTCCCACTCCCTCTCTCTGTAAATCTCACTCCCTTTCCCTATCTCTGTAAATCTCACTCCCATTCCATCACTCTGTAAATCTCACTCCCATTCCCTCACTCTGTAAATCTCAATCCCAGTCCCACTCTGTAAATCTCACTCCCATTCCCTCACTCTGAAAATCTCACTCCCATTCCCTCTCTCTGTAAATCTCACTCCCATTCACTCACTCTGTAAATCTGACTCCCATTCCCTCACTCTGTAAATCTCACTCCCATTCCCTCTCTCTGTAAATCTCACTCCCATTCCCTCTCTCTGTAAATCTCACTCCCAGTCCCTCACTATGTACCTCTCACTCCTTTTCCCTCACTCTGTAAATCTCACTCCCATTCCATCACCCTGTAAATCTCACTCCCATTCCCTCTCTCTGTAAATCTCTCTCCCATTCCCTCTCTCTGTAAATCTCACTCCCAATCCCTCACTCTGTAAATCTCACTCCCATTCCCTCTCTCTGTAAATCTCACTCCCATTCCATCACTCTGTAAATCTCACTCCCATTCCCACACTATATAAATCTCACTCCCATTCCCTCTGTCTGTAAATCTCACTCCCATTCCCTCCCTCTGTAAATCTCACTCCCATTCCCTCACTCTGTCAATCTCACTCCCATTCCCTCGCTCTGTAAATCTCACTCCCATTCCCCCACTCTGTAATTCTCACTCCCATTCCCTCACTCTGTAAATCTCACTCCCATTCCCTCACTCTGTATATCTCACTCCCATTCCCTCTCTCTTTAAATCTCACTCCCATTCCCTCTCTCTAAATCTCACTCCCATTCCCTCACTCTGTAAACCTCATTCACATTCCATCTCTCTGTAAATCTCACTCCCATTCCCTCACTCTGTAAATCTCACTCCCATTCACTCTCTCTGTAAATCTCACTCCCATTCCCTCACTGTGTAAATCTCACTCCCAATCCCTCACCCTGTAAATCTCACTCCCATTCCCTCTCTCAATAAATCTCTCTCCCATTCCCTCACTCTGTAATTCCCACTCCCATTCCCTCTCTCTGTAAATCTCACTCCCATTCCCTCACTCTGTAAATCTCACTCCCATTCCCTCACTCTGTATATCTCACTCCCATTCCCTCTCTCTTTAAATCTCACTCCCATTCCCTCTCTCTAAATCTCACTCCCATTCTCTCACTCTGTAAATCTCACTCCCATTCCCTCTCTCTAAATCTCACCCCCATTCCCTCACTCTGTAATTCCCACTCCCATTCCATCACTCTGTAAATCTCACTCCCATTCCCTCACTCTGTAATTCTCACTCCCATTCCCTCACTCTCTAAATCTCACTCCCATTCCCTCTCTGTAAATCTCACTCCCATTCCCTCACTCTGTAATTCCCACTCCCTTTCCCTCACTCTGTAAATCTCACTCCCATTCCCTCACTCTGTTATTCTCACTCCCATTCCCTCACTCTCTAAATCTCACTCCCATTCCCTCTCTGTAAATCTCACTCCCATTCCCTCACTCTGTAATTCCCACTCCCATTCCCTCACTCTGTAAATCTCACTCCCATCCCCTCACTCTGTAAATCTCACTCCCATTCCCTCACTCTGTAATTCCCACTCCCATTCCCTCACTCTCTAAATCTCACTCCCATTCCCTCTCAGTAAATCTCACTCCCATTCCCTCACTCTGTAATTCCCACTCCCATTCCCTCACTCTGTAAATCTCACTCCCATCCCCTCACTCTGTAAATCTCACTCCCATTCCCTCACTCTGTAAATCTCACTCCCAGTCTCTGACTCTGTAAATCTCACTCCCATTCCCTCACTCTTTAAATCTCACTCCCATTCCCTCACTGTGTAAATCTCACTCCCATTCCCTCACTCTGTAAATCTCACTTCCATTCCCTCTCTGTAGATCTCACTCCCATTCCCTCTCTCTGTAAATCTCACTGCCATTCCCTCACTCTGTAAATCTCACTCCCATTCCCACACTCTGTAAGTATCACTCCCATTCCCTCTCCCTGTAAATCACACTCCCATTCCCTCTCTCTGTAAATCTCACTCCCTTTCCCTATCTCTGTAAATCTCACTCCCATTCCATCACTCTGTAAATCACACTCCCATTCCCTCACTCTGTAAATCTCACTCCCATTCCCTCTCTCTGTAAATCTCACTCCCTTTCCCTATCTCTTTAAATCTCACTCCCATTCCCTCTCTCTGTAAATCTCACTCCCATTCCCACTCTGTAAATCTCACTCCCATTCCCTCACTCTGTAATTCCCACTCCCATTCTCTCACTCTGTAAATCTCACTCCCATTCCCTCACTCTGTAAATCTCACTCACATTCCCTCACTCTGTATATCTCACTCCCATTCCCTCTCTCTGTAAATCTCACTCCCATTCCCTCACTCTTTAAATCTCACTCCCATTCCCTCTCTCTAAATCTCACTCCCATTCCCTCATTCTGTAATTCCCAATCCCATTCCATCACTCTGTAAATCTCTCTCCCATTCCCTCACTCTTTAAATCTCACTCCCATTCCCTCTCTCTGTAAATCTCACTCCCATTCCCGCTCTGTAAATCTCACTCCCATTCCCTCACTCTGTAATTCCCACTCCCATTCTCTCACTCTGTAAATCTCACTCCCATTCCCTCTCTCTAAATCTCACCCCCATTCCCTCACTCTGTAATTCCCACTTCCATTCCATCACTCTGTAAATCTCACTCCCATTCCCTCACTCTGTAATTCTCACTCCCATTCCCTCACTCTCTAAATCTCACTCCCATTCCCTCTCTGTAAATCTCACTCCCATTCCCTCACTCTGTAAATCTCACTCCCATTCCCTCACTCTGCAATTCTCACTCCCATTCCCTCACTCTCTAAATCTCACTCCCATTCCCTCTCTGTAAATCTCACTCCCATTCCCTCACTCTGTAATTCCCACTCCCATTCCCTCACTGTGTAAATCTCACTCCCATCCCCTCACTCTGTAAATCTCACTCCCATTCCCTCACTCTGTAATTCCCACTCCCATTCCCTCACTCTCTAAATCTCACTCCCATTCCCTCTCTGTAAATCTCACTCCCATTCCCTCACTCTGTAATTCCCACTCCCATTCCCTCACTCTGTAAATCTCACTCCCATCCCCTCACTCTGTAAATCTCACTCCCATTCCCTCACTCTGTAAATCTCACTCCCAGTCTCTGACTCTGTAAATCTCACTCCCATTCCCTCACTCTTAAAATCTCACTCCCATTCCCACAATGTGTAAATCTCACTCCCATTCCCTCACTCTGTAAATCTCACTCCCATTCCCTCTCTGTAGATCTCACTCCCATTCCCTCTCTCTGTAAATCTCACTCCCATTCCCTCACTCTGTAAATCTCACTCCCATTCCCACACTCTGTAAGTATCACTCCCATTCCCTCTCCCTGTAAATCACACTCCCATTCCCTCTCTCTGTAAATCTCACTCCCTTTCCCTATCTCTGTAAATCTCACTCCCATTCCATCACTCTGTAAATCACACTCCCATTCCCTCACTCTGTAAATCTCACTCCCATTCCCTCTCTCTGTAAATCTCACTCCCTTTTCCTATCTCTTTAAATCTCACTCCCATTCCCTCTCTCTGGAAATCTCACTCCCATTCCCGCTCTGTAAATCTCACTCCCATTCCCTCACTCTGTAATTCCCACTCCCATTCTCTCACTCTGTAAATCTCACTCCCATTCCCTCTCTCTAAATCTCATCCCATTCCCTCACTCTGTAATTCCCACTCCCATTCCCTCACTCTGTAAATCTCACTCCCATTCCCTCACTCTGTAATTCTCACTCCCATTCCCTCACTCTCTAAATCTCACTCCCATTGCCTCTCTGTAAATCTCACTCCCATTCCCTCACTCTGTAATTCCCACTCCCATTCCCTCACTCTGTAAATCTCACTCCCATCCCCTCACTCTGTAAATCTCACTCCCATTCCCTCACTCTGTAAATCTCACTCCCAGTCCCTCACTCTGTAAATCTCACTCCCATTCCCTCACTCTGTAAATCTGACTCCCATTCCCTCACTCTGTAAATCTCACTCCCATTCCCTCTCTGTAAATCTCACTCCCATTCCCTCTCTCTGTAAATCTCACTCCCATTCCCTCACTCTGTAAATCTCACTCACATTCCCTCACTCTGTAAGTATCACTCCCATTCCCTCTCCTTGTAAATCTCACTCCCATTCCCTCTCTCTGTAAATCTCACTCCCTTTCCCTCTCTCTGTAAATCTCACTCCCTTTCCCTATCTCTGTAAATCTCACTCCCATTCCATCACTCTGTAAATCACACTCCCATTCCCTCATCTGTAAATCTCATTCCCATTCCCTCTCTCTGTAAATCTCACTCCCATTCCCTCACTCTGTAAATCTCACTCCCATTCCCTCACTCTGTAAATCCCACTCCCAGTCCCACTCTGTAAATCAAACTCCCATCCCTTCACTCTGTAAATCTCACTCCCAGTCCCACTCTGTAAATCTCACTCCCATTCCCTCTCTCTGTAAATGTCACTCCCTTTCCCTCACTCTGTAAATCTCACTCCCATTCCATCACTCTGTAAATCTCACTCCCATTCCCTAACTCTGTAAATCTCACTCCCAGTCCCTCACTCTATAAATCCCACTCCCATTTCCTCCCTCTGTAAATCTCACTCCCATTCCCTCACTCTGTAAATCTCACTCCCATTCCCGCTCTGTAAATCTCACTCCCATTCCCTCTCTCTGTAAATCTCACTCCCATTCCCTCACTCTGTAAATCTCACTCCCATTCCCTCACTCTGTAAGTATCACTCCCATTCCCTCTCTCTGTAAATCTCACTCCCACTCCCTCTCTCTGTAAATCTCACTCCCTTTCCCTATCTCTGTAAATCTCACTCCCATTCCATCACTCTGTAAATCTCACTCCCATTCCCTCACTCTGTAAATCTCAATCCCAGTCCCACTCTGTAAATCTCACTCCCATTCCCTCACTCTGAAAATCTCACTCCCATTCCCTCTCTCTGTAAATCTCACTCCCATTCACTCACTCTGTAAATCTGACTCCCATTCCCTCACTCTGTAAATCTCACTCCCATTCCCTCTCTCTGTAAATCTCACTCCCATTCCCTCTCTCTGTAAATCTCACTCCCAGTCCCTCACTATGTACCTCTCACTCCTTTTCCCTCACTCTGTAAATCTCACTCCCATTCCATCACCCTGTAAATCTCACTCCCATTCCCTCTCTCTGTAAATCTCTCTCCCATTCCCTCTCTCTGTAAATCTCACTCCCAATCCCTCACTCTGTAAATCTCACTCCCATTCCCTCTCTCTGTAAATCTCACTCCCATTCCATCACTCTGTAAATCTCACTCCCATTCCCACACTATATAAATCTCACTCCCATTCCCTCTGTCTGTAAATCTCACTCCCATTCCCTCCCTCTGTAAATCTCACTCCCATTCCCTCACTCTGTCAATCTCACTCCCATTCCCTCGCTCTGTAAATCTCACTCCCATTCCCCCACTCTGTAATTCTCACTCCCATTCCCTCACTCTGTAAATCTCACTCCCATTCCCTCACTCTGTATATCTCACTCCCATTCCCTCTCTCTTTAAATCTCACTCCCATTCCCTCTCTCTAAATCTCACTCCCATTCCCTCACTCTGTAAACCTCATTCACATTCCATCTCTCTGTAAATCTCACTCCCATTCCCTCACTCTGTAAATCTCACTCCCATTCACTCTCTCTGTAAATCTCACTCCCATTCCCTCACTGTGTAAATCTCACTCCCAATCCCTCACCCTGTAAATCTCACTCCCATTCCCTCTCTCAATAAATCTCTCTCCCATTCCCTCACTCTGTAATTCCCACTCCCATTCCCTCTCTCTGTAAATCTCACTCCCATTCCCTCACTCTGTAAATCTCACTCCCATTCCCTCACTCTGTATATCTCACTCCCATTCCCTCTCTCTTTAAATCTCACTCCCATTCCCTCTCTCTAAATCTCACTCCCATTCTCTCACTCTGTAAATCTCACTCCCATTCCCTCTCTCTAAATCTCACCCCCATTCCCTCACTCTGTAATTCCCACTCCCATTCCATCACTCTGTAAATCTCACTCCCATTCCCTCACTCTGTAATTCTCACTCCCATTCCCTCACTCTCTAAATCTCACTCCCATTCCCTCTCTGTAAATCTCACTCCCATTCCCTCACTCTGTAATTCCCACTCCCTTTCCCTCACTCTGTAAATCTCACTCCCATTCCCTCACTCTGTTATTCTCACTCCCATTCCCTCACTCTCTAAATCTCACTCCCATTCCCTCTCTGTAAATCTCACTCCCATTCCCTCACTCTGTAATTCCCACTCCCATTCCCTCACTCTGTAAATCTCACTCCCATCCCCTCACTCTGTAAATCTCACTCCCATTCCCTCACTCTGTAATTCCCACTCCCATTCCCTCACTCTCTAAATCTCACTCCCATTCCCTCTCAGTAAATCTCACTCCCATTCCCTCACTCTGTAATTCCCACTCCCATTCCCTCACTCTGTAAATCTCACTCCCATCCCCTCACTCTGTAAATCTCACTCCCATTCCCTCACTCTGTAAATCTCACTCCCAGTCTCTGACTCTGTAAATCTCACTCCCATTCCCTCACTCTTTAAATCTCACTCCCATTCCCTCACTGTGTAAATCTCACTCCCATTCCCTCACTCTGTAAATCTCACTTCCATTCCCTCTCTGTAGATCTCACTCCCATTCCCTCTCTCTGTAAATCTCACTGCCATTCCCTCACTCTGTAAATCTCACTCCCATTCCCACACTCTGTAAGTATCACTCCCATTCCCTCTCCCTGTAAATCACACTCCCATTCCCTCTCTCTGTAAATCTCACTCCCTTTCCCTATCTCTGTAAATCTCACTCCCATTCCATCACTCTGTAAATCACACTCCCATTCCCTCACTCTGTAAATCTCACTCCCATTCCCTCTCTCTGTAAATCTCACTCCCTTTCCCTATCTCTTTAAATCTCACTCCCATTCCCTCTCTCTGTAAATCTCACTCCCATTCCCACTCTGTAAATCTCACTCCCATTCCCTCACTCTGTAATTCCCACTCCCATTCTCTCACTCTGTAAATCTCACTCCCATTCCCTCTCTCTAAATCTCACCCCCATTCCCTCACTCTGTAATTCCCACTCGCATTCCCTCACTCTGTAAATCTCACTCCCATTCCCTCACTCTGTAATTCTCACTCCCATTCCCTCACTCTCTAAATCTGACTCCCATTCCCTCTCTGTAAATCTCACTCCCATTCCCTCACTCTGTAATTCCCACTCCCATTCCCTCACTCTGTAAATCTCACTCCCATCCCCTCACTCTGTAAATCTCACTCCCATTCCCTCACTCTGTAAATCTCACTCCCAGTCCCTCACTCTGTAAATCTCACTCCCATTCCCTCACTCTGTAAATCTCACTCCCATTCCCTCACTCTGTAAATCTGACTCCCATTCCCTCACTCTGTAAATCTCACTCCCATTCCCTCTCTGTATATCTCACTCCCATTCCCTCTCTCTGTAAATCTCACTCCCATTCCCTCACTCAGTAAATCTCACTCACATTCCCTCACTCTGTAAGTATCACTCCCATTCCCTCTCCTTGTAAATCTCACTCCCATTCCCTCTCTCTGTAAATCTCACTCCCTTTCCCTATCTCTGTAAATCTCACTCCCATTCCATCACTCTGTAAATCACACTCCCATTCCCTCACTCTGTAAATCTCATTCCCATTCCCTCTCTCTGTAAATCTCACTCCCATTCCCTCACTCTGTAAATCTCACTCCCATTCCCTCACTCTGTAAATCTCACTCCCAGTCCCACTCTGTAAATCAAACTCCCATTCCTTCACTCTGTAAATCTCACTCCCAGTCCCACTCTGTAAATCTCACTCCCATTCCCTCTCTCTGTAAATGTCACTCCCTTTCCCTCACTCTGTAAATCTCACTCCCATTCCATCACTCTGTAAATCTCACTCCCATTCCCGAACTCTGTAAATCTCACTCCCAGTCCCTCACTCTGTAAATCCCACTCCCATTCCCTCCCTCTGTAAATCTCACTCCCATTCCCTCACTCTGTAAATCTCACTCCCATTCCCGCTCTGTAAATCTCACTCCCATTCCCTCTCTCTGTAAATCTCACTCCCATTCCCTCACTCAGTAAATCTCACTCCCATTCCCTCACTCTGTAAGTATCACTCCCATTCCCTCTCTCTGTAAATCTCACTCCCACTCCCTCTCTCTGTAAATCTCACTCCCTTTCCCTATCTCTGTAAATCTCACTCCCATTCCATCACTCTGTAAATCACACTCCCATTCCCTCACTCTGTAAATCTCACTCCCATTCCCTCACTCTGTAAATCTCACTCCCATTCCCTCACTCTGTAAATCTCAATCCCAGTCCCACTCTGTAAATCTCACTCCCATTCCCTCACTCTGAAAATCTCACTCCCATTCCCTCTCTCTGTAAATCTCACTCCCATTCCCTCGCTCTGTAAATCTGACTCCCATTCCCTCACTCTGTAAATCTCACTCCCATTCCCTCTCTCTGTAAATCTCACTCCCATTCCCTCTCTCTGTAAATCTCACTCCCAGTCCCTCACTATGTACCTCTCACTCCCATTCCCTCACTCTGTAAATCTCACTCCCTTTCCATCACCCTGTAAATCTCACTCCCATTCCCTCTCTCTGTAAATCTCTCTCCCATTCCCTCTCTCTGTAAATCTCACTCCCAATCCCTCACTCTGTAAATCTCACTTCCATTCCCTCTCTCTGTAAATCTCACTCCCATTCCATCACTCTGTAAATCTCACTCCCATTCCCACACTATATAAATCTCACTCCCATTCCCTCTGTCTGTAAATCTCACTCCCATTCCCCCACTCAGTAATTCTCACTCCCATTCCCTCTCTCTGTAAATCTCACTCCCATTCCCTCACTCTGTATATCTCACTCCCATTCACTCTCTCTTTAAATCTCACTCCCATTCCCTCTCTCTAAATCTCACTCCCATTCCCTCACTCTGTAAACCTCATTCACATTCCATCTCTCTGTAAATCTCACTCCCATTCCCTCACTCTGTAAATCTCACTCCCATTCACTCTCTCTGTAAATCTCACTCCCATTCCCTCACTGTGTAAATCTCACTCCCAATCCCCCACCCTGTAAATCTCACTCCCATTCCCTCTCTCTGTAAATCTCACTCCCATTCCCTCTCTCTGTAAATCTCACTCCCAGTCCCTCACTATGTACCTCTCACTCCTTTTCCCTCACTCTGTAAATCTCACTCCCATTCCATCACCCTGTAAATCTCACTCCCATTCCCTCTCTCTGTAAATCTCTCTCCCATTCCCTCTCTCTGTAAATCTCACTCCCAATCCCTCACTCTGTAAATCTCACTCCCATTCCCTCTCTCTGTAAATCTCACTCCCATTCCATCACTCTGTAAATCTCACTCCCATTCCCTCACTCTGTAAATCTCACTCCCACTCCCTCTCTCTGTAAATCTCACTCCCTTCCCCCACTCTGTAAATCTCACTCCCATTTCCTCACTCTGAAAATCTCACTCCCATTCCCTCTCTCTGTAAATCTCACTCCCATTCCCTCACTCTGTAAATCTGACTCCCATTCCCTCACTCTGTAAATCTCACTCCCATTCCCTCTCTCTGTAAATCTCACTCCCATTCCCTCTCTCTGTAAATCTCACTCCCAGTCCCTCACTATGTACCTCTCACTCCCTTTCCCTCACTCTGTAAATCTCACTCCCATTCCATCACCCTGTAAATCTCACTCCCATTCCCTCTCTCTGTAAATCTCTCTCCCATTCCCTCTCTCTGTAAATCTCACTCCCAATCCCTCACTCTGTAATTCTCACTTCCATTCCCTCTCTCTGTAAATCTCACTCCCATTCCATCACTCTGTAAATCTCACTCCCATTCCCACACTATATAAATCTCACTCCCATTCCCTCTGTCTGTAAATCTCACTCCCATTCCCTCACTCTGTAAATCTCACTCCCATTCCCTCACTCTGTCAATCTCACTCCCATTCCCTCGCTCTGTAAATCTCACTCCCATTCCCCCACTCAGTAATTCTCACTCCCATTCCCTCACTCTGTAAATCTCACTCCCATTCCCTCACTCTGTATATCTCACTCCCATTCACTCTCTCTTTAAATCTCACTCCCATTCCCTGTCTCTAAATCTCACTCCCATTCCCTCACTCTGTAAACCTCATTCACATTCCATCTCTCTGTAAATCTCACTCCCATTCCCTCACTCTGTAAATCTCACTCCCATTCACTCTCTCTGTAAATCTCACTCCCATTCCCTCACTGTGTAAATCTCACTCCCAATCCCTCACCCTGTAAATCTCACTCCCATTCCCTCTCTCAATAAATCTCTCTCCCATTCCCTCACTCTGTAATTCCCACTCCCATTCCCTCTCTCTGTAAATCTCACTCCCATTCCCTCACTCTGTAAATCTCACTCCCATTCCCTCACTCTGTATATCTCACTCCCATTCCCTCTCTCTTTAAATCTCACTCCCATTCCCTCTCTAAATCTCACTCCCATTCCCTCACTCTGTAATTCCCACTCCCATTCCATCACTCTGTAAATCTCACTCCCATTCCCTCACTCTTTAAATCTCACTCCCATTCCCTCTCTCTGTAAATCTCCCTCCCATTCCCTCTCTGTAAATCTCCCTCCCATTCCCTCACTCTGTAATTCCCACTCCCATTCTCTCACTCTGTAAATCTCACTCACATTCCCTCTCTCTAAATCTCACCCCATTCCCTCACTCTGTAATTCCCACTCCCATTCCCTCACTCTGTAAATCTCACTCCCATTCCCTCACTCTGTTATTCTCACTCCCATTCCCTCACTCTCTAAATCTCACTCCCATTCCCTCTCTGTAAATCTCACTCCCATTCCCTCACTCTGTAATTCCCGCTCCCATTCCCTCACTCTGTAAATCTCACTCCCATTCCCTCACTCTATAAGTATCACTCCCATTCCCTCTCCCTGTAAATCTCACTCCCAGTCCCTCACTCTGTAAATCTCACTCCCATTCCCTCACTCTGTAAATCTCACTCCCATTCCCTCACTCTGTAAATCTCACTCCCATTCCCTCACTCTGTAAATCTCACTCCTATTCCCTCTCTGTAAATCTCACTCCCATTCCCTCTCTCTGTAAATCTCACTCCCATTCCCTCACTCTGTAAATCTCACTCCCATTCCCTCACTCTGTAAGTATCACTCCCATTCCCTCTCCCTGTAAATCTCACTCCCATTCCCTCTCTCTGTAAATCTCACTCCCATTCCATCACTCTGTAAATCACACTCCCATTCCCTCACTCTGTAAATCTCACTCCCATTCTCTCTCTCTGTAAATCTCACTCCCATTCCCTCACTCTGTAAATCACACTCCCACTCCCTCACTCTGTAAATCTCACTCCCATTCCCTCTCTCTGTAAATCTCACTCCCATTCCCTCACTCTGTAAATCTCACTCCCAGTCCCACTCTGTAAATCTCACTCCCATTCCCTCACTCTGTAAATCTCACTCCCAGTCCCACTTTGTAAATCTCAATCCCATTCCCTCTCCCTGTAAATCTCACTCCCTTTCCCACACTCTGTAAATCTCACTCCCATTCCATCACTCTGTATATCTCACTCCCATTCCCTCACTCTGTAAATCTCACTCTCATTCCCTCATTCTGTACATCTCAATCCCATTCCCTCACTCTGTAAATCTCACTCCCATTCCCTCTCTCTGTAAATCTCACTCCCATTCCCTCACTCTGTAAATGTGAATCCCATTCCCTCACTCTGCAAATCTCACTCCCTTTCCCTCACTCTGTAAATCTCACTCCCATTCCCTCTCTCTGTAAAACTCACTCCCAATCCCTCACTCTGTAAATCTCACTCCCTTTCCCTCTCTCTGTAAATCTCACTCTCATTCCCTCTCTCTGTAAATCTCACTCCCATTCCCTCTCTCTGTAAATCTCGCTCCCAATCCCTCACTCTGTAAATCTCACTCCCATTCCCTCTCTCTGTAAATCTCACTCCCATTCCCTCTCTCTGTAAATCTCACTCCCATTCGCTCACTCTGTAAATCTCACTCCCATTCCCTCACTCTATAAGTATCACTCCCATTCCCTCTCCCTGTAAATCTCACTCCCAGTCCCTCACTCTGTAAATCTCACTCCCATTCCCTCTCTCTGTAAATCTCACTCCCATTCCCTCACTCTGTAAATCTCACTCCCAGTCCCACTCTGTAAATCTCACTCCCATTCCCTCACTCTGTAAATCTCACTCCCAGTCCCACTGTGTAAATCTCAATCCCATTCCCTCTCCCTGTAAATCTCACTCCCTTTCCCACACTCTGTAAATCTCACTCCCATTCCAGGCCATGTTAGACTGGTTATCATGTAATGAGAAAGGATTAATTAGCAATCTTTTGGGGAGGAGTGATCATAATATAATATAATTCTTCAATAAGATGGAGAGAGAGAAGGTTGATTCAGAGATTTGGGTACACAGTTTAAATAAAGAAAACTACGATGGTATGAGGTGCGAGTTGGCTAGGATTGATTGGGGAATGTTACTTAAAGGGTTGACGTGGATAGACAATGGCAAACATTTAAAGATCGAATGGATGAACTACACAATAAAAATAAATCAAGAAAGTGACTCAACATTGGCTAACATTGGAAATTAGGGAATGCATAAGATCCAAGGAGAATACATATAAATTGGCCAGAAAAAGCAGCAAACCTGTGGACGGGGAGCAGTTTAGGATTCAGCAAAGGAGGGCAAAGGGAATAATTAAGAGGGGGAAAATAGATTGAGTGTAAGCTTGCAGGGAACATAAAAACTGACTGTAAAAGCTTCTACAGATATGTGAAAAGAAAAAGATTGTTAAAGTCAAGCTTAGTTCACTTGCAGTCAGAACCACGGGAATTTATAATGGGGAACAAAGTCATGGCAGGCCAATTAAATACGAAATTTGGTTCTGTCTTCAGCAAGGAGGATACAAATAAACTCCCAGGGATGTCGCAGAATATATGGTCTAATGAGAGGGAGGAACTGAATTAAATCAGCATCAGTAGGGAAATGGTGTTAGGGAAATTGACGGGATTGAAGGCCGATAAATCCCCAGGGCCTGATAACCTACATCATAGGGTACTTAGGGAACTGTTCCTAGAAATTGTAGATGCATTGTTGGTCATCTTCCAAAATTCTATAGACTCTGGAATAGTTCCCATGGATTGGAGAGTAGCTAATGTAACCCCACCATTGAAAAAAAGTGGCAGAGAAAAAGTGGGGAATTTTAGACCGGTAAGCCTGACATCGGTAGTGGGGGAAATGCTAGAGTCCATTATAAAAGATGTAATAGCAGAGCACGTGGTTATCAGTGACAGGATCGGAGAATGTCAACATGGATTTACTGAAGGTAAATCATGCTTGACTAATTCTATTCAGGATTTTTTTGAGGATGGAACTGGCAGAATAGATAAGGGAGAACCAGTGGATGTGGTGTATTTGGACTTTAAGGCGGCTTTCGATAAGCTCCCACATAAGAGACTACCGTGCAAAGTTAACGCACATGGGAGTCGGGGTATGGTACTGACTTGGATAGAAAACTGGTTGGAAGACAGGATGCAAATAGCTGGAATAAATGAATCTTTTTCCAAGTGGAAGGCAGTGACAAGTGGGGTACCGCAGGGATCGCTGCTAGGACCCCAGCTATTGACTATATCTATATATATAAACGGATAGATCTGTCTGTCTGTCTGTCCTTCGGTGTGCGTCTGTCCGGCAAAACACTCGAAAGTTATGGAGCGTACCTACGTGTGCGCTACGTCAAAAGAAAGCTTACCATTCCAAAACGGTCGTAGGCATATTTACGTTTCGGCCGAACAAAAATTGCGCCCGCGGTATCCAAAAAACGTTCAAAATTCCACTCATTAGCATCTCATTATCCGCTCATTAGCGATAGAGTGACGTCGAGGTCGACCAATCATACGCCGGGTTCCTGGCGTGTGTGGGCGGGCCATCCTACAGTCGAGTGATGGGACGATTGACCAATCCTACGCTTTGGTGACCTGACGGTCGACCAATCGGTGTGTGTGTGGTTGGGCCTTATCGTTCTGAACCGAGGTGAGTAGCCGCCATCTTGCTTCCATTCTTTTTCCCGCTTTCTGTGTCTTTCTTTTCAAATATACATTGCCAGCAAAAAAAATTGCTTTTATTAAATTGTTTTTAAAAAACTTCATTCATTTGTAAATATTTTCTCTAACCTGAAGATTCTTTTTCGTACCTTTCCCCGTTTTTGTAAGGCCTCAGAACCTAGGCCTCAAAGCCTGGGCCTCTCCTGCCCAGCCACGCCCGAGCTCGGTAATTGTCCCATGGCTTCTGCTAAGCTCCCCACCGCGTGTCACGTTACCCGGGGCAACGGCGTCAGCCACGAAGGTAATGGGACATACACAGGGTGCGCGCGCAGCAGGAGCAGCTGAGACACAGCGTCTCTCTCTGTTCCCTGCTTGGCTCAGGCGGGGGGGGCAGGTTTCTCAGGAGTGCCGATCTCGGGCGGCGCTTGGAGACCGGGAAGGGTTACCCCGGCTACCGGGCCCGCCGGCCGTATCTCACAGCTGCAATCGGCGGTCTTGAAGCCAGCTCGAGAGGGTGGGGATCTGGAGAGCAGGAGGCCGGTGCTCGGGAGGGCGGGGGGCGGGGCTCGACACATCGGGGGGCGGGGCTCGGGACATCGGGCGGCGGGGCTCGCGACATCGGGAGATCGGGGGACGGGAGATCGGGAGAACGGGGGACGGGACATCGGGAGATCAGGGGGCGGGACTTCGGGAGATCAGGACATCGGGAGATCGGGGGGCGGGACATCGGGAGATCGGGGGGCGGGACATCGGGAGAACGGGGGACGGGACATCGGGAGATCAGGGGGCGGGACTTCGGGAGATCAGGACATCGGGAGATCGGGGGGCGGGACATCGGGAGTTCGGGAGATCGGGGGACGGGAGATTGGGGGGCGGGACATCGGGAGATCGTGGGGCGGGACATCGGGAGAATGGGGGGCGGGGCTCGGAGACTCCCCCTCTCCCCTCCCCTCCTCCCCACCTCCCCCCCTCCTCCCCTTCCTCCCCCCCTCCTCCCAACTCCCCCCTCCACCCCCCTCCCTCCTCCACCCCCCCTCCATTCTCACCCCCTTTTCCCCCCTTCCCCCCTCCCCCCTTCCCCCATTCCCCCCTTCCCCCCTTCCCCCCTCCCCCATTTCCCCCTCTTTTCCTGCTCTCTTCCCCCCCTCTCTTCCCCCCTCCTCCCCTCCCTTTCCCCCTCCCCTCACCTTCCCCCCCTTCCCTCCCCCCAGTCACGCTCTCTCTTCCCCCGTCGCTCTCTCTCTACCCCCCAGTCGCTCTCTCTCTTCCCCCCAGTCGCTCTCTCTCTTCCCCCCAGTCGTTCTCTCTCTTCCCCCCAGTCGCTCTCTCTCTCTTCCAACAACAACATGCCCTCAAAAGACCCTCGGCTCTATATATATAAATGGATCGTTCTGTCTGTCTGTCTGTCTCTCTATCTGTCTGTCTATTTGTCTGTCTGTCTGTCCTCGGGTGTGCGTCTGTCCGGCTAAGCACTCAAAAGTTATAGAGCGTACCTACGCATGCGTTACGTCGAAAGAAAGCTTACCATTCCGAAACGGTCCTAAGCGTATTCACGTTTCGGTCGGACAAAAATCGCGCCCGCGGTACCCAAAAAACATTCACCATTCCGCTCATTAGCATCTCATTATCCGCTCATTAGCGATCGAGTGACCTCGAGGCTGACCAATCATACGCCGGGTTGCTGGCGCGTGCGGCCGGGCCCTCCTACGGTCGAGTGACGGGGCGATTGACCAATCCTACACTTCGGTCACCTGACGGTCGACCAATCTGTGCGTGTGTGGGCGGGCCTTATCGTTCTGAACCGAGGTGAGTCGCCGCCATCTTGATTCCAAACTTTTCCTTTCTGTTTCCCGCTTTCGGCGTCTTTAAAAAAAAAGTTGCTTTTAAAACACATATTTTTAAAAAGTTAATTACATTCTAAATCTTTATCTAATCTCATTAATTTTCCTACCTTGCCCCGTTTTTCCAGGTAGGCCTCGAAGCCTCGGCCTCTCCTCCGCACCCATGCCACAGCTATGCACCTCCCGGCCCCTGTCAACAAGAGGCCCCCGATCGCCGCCATCTTTGTGAAGGCTGGATGGGCGGGCCTCAGCCGAGCGCCGCTACCGCTGCCATCTTAGTAAAGGCTGGTGCGGCGGTGGCGTCACGGAGCTCCGCGGAGCAGGTGCCCGGCGGCGTCTAACTCTCCCCCCACCAGTCTGTCTCTCTCTCTCTTCCCCGCGCCTCCTGAATGCGCGGGGGAAGAGGCCCGGGGCACCATGGCCGCTTTCGGAGACTTAAACTCCGTGACCGGTGAGAAGAGTCTTTGTTCATGCAATCGGCCGCTCAGGCCCAGGCCCAGAGATAGGGAGGTGGAGAGGGGAGTAGGGTTACCAAGGCAACTGGGGCTCGGGCGGGGGGCGGGGTCACTCTGATCTTGAAGCCGGCTCGGGCGGGGGGTGGGGCTCCAGAGATCGGGCCTCCGGAGATCGGGGGGGGGGGAGCCTCGGGAGATCGGGGGTGGTGAGCCTCGGGAGATCGGTGGGCGAGCCTCACGGGGGGTTCGAGCCTTGGGCGATCAGGGGGGAGGGTGGGCGATCCTCGGAAGATCGGGGGGGAGGGGGGCGAGCCTCGGGAGATCGGGAGGCGAGCCTCGGGAGATCGGGGGGGGAGCCTCAGGAGATGAGGGGGGGCGAGCCTCGGGTGATCGGGGGGGCGAGCCTCGGGAGATCGGGGGGGCGAGGCCCAGGAGAGCGTGGGGGGGGCGAGCCTCGGGAAATTGGGAAGTGCGAGCCTCAGGAGATCGGGGGGGGCGAGCCTCGGGAGATCGGGGGGTGCGAGCCTCGGGAGATTGGGGGGGCAAGCCTCGGGGGCGGGTGGGGGTGAGCCTCGGGGTGGGGGCGAGCCTCGGGAGATTGGGCTGTGGGGGGGCGTGCGTCGGGGGGGCGAGCCTCGGGAGATAGGGGGGGCGGGGCGGGTCCCGATAGATCGGGGGGGCGGGGCTCGGGAGATCGGGGTGGCGGGGCTCGGGAGATCAGGGGGCGGGGCTCGGGAGGTCGGG